>NC_071467.1:12724602-13034987 GCF_028500815.1 Rissa tridactyla | reverse complement strand
TACACTAAAGTCTGGATTTCCCTGGGTGAAGAAAGGCTAGGCTGGCCATCGCTTCAAACCTTCTTTTGCACGATACAACAAATCATTTATGCTCTACTTCATGCAAGACAAAACTGGGCTACCCTCTCCTCCCCACGCCCTCATCAAGACAGTAGCTATACGCAGTCTGAATTACACCAATCCCTCTAACACGGACTCATCACGGTTAATGAACTTTTTTCATGGTTAATGAACTGCCTTTTTGCCAACAAGATTCAATGACTTACAAACATGTTGCTGAAGAATTTTCACAGGAGCAATGTTAGGATCCTTCTCTACCAGGGAGGATCTCCCAAGAAGACCACATTTTCTGCCGTGGCAGGTCTAGTTTCCAGTATAATTTCGGATTCTCTCTACTTTTTTCTCTCACATGTTGTCTTGTGAACAAATATCTGATCTCCCGGATCAGCTCTTCTGAAGACTGTAATCATTTTGAAAGACACGTTGTTTTAGTTAAAACCAGAAAATTATTCTTTCCAGTATGCTTAATTAATAAAAAAAAAAATAAACAAAAAGCCACATTACATACAACACAGAGCAGCTGACACTTTCAGTGGTTTTTAACTAGTTTTATATTAGCTAACTGGTGTTAACTAGCTTGAAGTAGTCTTACTGGTGACCAGCAGTACAATTTGGGCCTATGAGCTGTTTTCAGTTATCAGGAACAAGCTAAATGTGGTAGTCCACAGATTAGCAAGTAGCTCCCCTTTGGGACTGCATATGCAAAGGGCAGGGAAACTAGGGGCAGGGTTGTTCTGTGTGTGACTTCAGAAAACTGAGCTTTTCCACTACGATTTTTTCTGCTAAGGCTTTGTACTGGTAGTGGAATTCAGTGAGACTGGCAATCACAGTGTGAACCTCAAGACTGTTTCGCAATGTTGAACATAGTTCCTGTGCTTCTGAGAAGCAGCTCTGGCAGACAAGGGTCAACCCAGTCACGACAGGGAGACTAATGTTTCCACAGCTGGGTTTTCCTCTACAAGGCAGGACGTTTTAGGCAGACCTCATTTTCTGCTGTGGTATGTCTACTTGCCAGTATAATTCTGATTCTCTCCACTTCTGTCATTCACAAAACCAGTACTAAAAATGGTAACATGAATGGTGCGCCCGAGAGTTGAAGGAACCTGCCTTGCGTTTTCTTATTTCACTTTTTAACTCGGCGATTCTACTATTCCAGATGTTGCTAAATATCTGAGAAAAATAGTTCTACAAGGCCTCTGCTTTGCGTATATTGAATTAGAATAGCCAGATCTTGCCTTTCAGCTGTACAACTCACCACATGCAGCCATGCATCACCTCGTAAGGGGAAAAAAAATTGAGTGTAACATATAATTATTTTCGTTAGCTATAAAAAACAATACATAGAGCAAGGTTCTATATGTGCAGTTACTATTTGTGTTTCCAAAGGGAAAATTTTCATTAATGAAGTTTAAAATTAACATTGGATATGCATTTTATTTATTGCATTTACAGCTTTTTTTTTGCATTTACAGTTATACACACAAAGTAAGGCTGAGGTCAGAGAAACTGCTATAATGGCAGCATTTGCTCTTCCATCTGCTCCACACAAAATACCGCGATCTTTTGTATTTCTCCCTCTCAATGAGGCATGCCATTTCTAAATCGTTGTCTGGCATTTGAAAAAATGAGCTGCACTGGCTGTCAGGCTTTTCCAGCTTCCCACCTGTTCTAGCAAAGACACATTTTTCTGTGAACAAATAGATATTGAGCTCACAAGAAGTAATAGCCAAAAACATCTACAGAATAGAAACTAATATTAAAATCCAGAAAAACAGTGAATATCAATTTGTAGGATAAATTTCCAGCATCTGCTCTGAGATACTTTAAATCTACTTTACTACTTTACCATTCTAGAGTTATTTTTACTGAGTTTGTACTTTGTAATAAAGCATGCTGCCTTTTCTGCTGTGGGTTAATAACAGGACTGGGAGACGCTGGTGAAAGCATTAAGAAAGGGTATGGTATCCAACAGGCAAGCACACGACATTGCCTGTCTCTAGCAAGAGATGCACTTGAAAAATCAAACATCATGTCAGGAGAAAAAGGCATATTTGGCAGTAATAAAAAAGAAAAGTATCTTTAATCATTCTTTTTGCTTGCTTAGTGAAGTCTTTAAATGGTCTGGAATACAGAGTTCGCAGCTCTGGAAAAGAAGGCAAACCTCAGCAGCAGAAGCCACAATGTGTGTGTGGCAAGTTATGAAAGATAGACATTGCTCCATGAAGTGGTTGGAAAACCAAACAACAACAAAACCAGTGTAGGTGAAGGATCAGGGAGGAGTGATCTTAAGTGGTACATTTCCCCAAGGCCCCAGCACAGAGGAGGACTGGAGCCAAGAAAGCCAAAAGTGAGCGCTGCCTTAAGCACAGTACCTCTGGCAGGAGCCGGGCAGCAGAGCTCTGCCTGGCAGCCAGATGGTGTGTCCATGTCTGCTGTCCTCGCAAAGAAAGTATCACAGCAGGCGGGACATCTCTCCCATAGCCAGAGAGACACCAGGAAGGGGGCTGCAGTCCTTAGACATATTCCGTGTCTCTTTCTTTTCTTGTCTCCTTGCTAAGTATGCTGATTATAGTTAGGAAATAAGATAAATATGCCAGCGAGCAACTGTTTATATAATTGGTTCTCTTTATGCACTTTTTTCACAGGAGGCAAAACTTAAAGGCTCTGACAGTCTTATAGAAAAATGTAAATCCATAAACTGAAGGTCTACCCCATTTTTTTGCAATCATGTCTTCACTTTAAAGAGAATGCGAAAGTTTGTCATTAAAGGAATATGGGGAAAATTATAGAACTAAGAGATTTTCCTCCTGCAGATGATGCATGTATGCGAGTCTTGTCTCCTGTCAGAGATGACCCAAGACTCGTCCCCATGTCTTGACTCCCCAGTGCGTGCCTTGTTTTGTCAAGACAGAAAACTCTTCCAGGCGTTTTGAACTTTCCAAGTGAGCATTCTCTTCAAATAGCAAGCGTAAAAATGCCATCCTCCACTGAGGGAAACAGAATGAGCCCTTGTATGTTACGGACATTGTCACTTCACACAGATGTGAAATGAAAATCAATCTTTCACACAAACAACTTATTACAATTTATTTTGTCAAACGTTTACTATGAGTAAATTGCTTTCTGCTTTCTTAGCTTCTTTTAAGAAATGCTATCTAAGCCTAATGGCATTTAGCTGTAGAGAAGGAATAAAACCCAAGCTTAATAAAATAACTAATTTTAAACACAATAATTTTTATAGGGAAATACTTAATATATTGAAAAGGTCCCTATGTCAATAACAATATTTACAGGTTTTACCTTAGCTTTTCAAATGTTGCCTTGATTTCTCTTTTTCTCTTCAGAAGGCATACATATAAACTATTCTTGGGTAAAGACTACTGATGTCTTTAATTGTAATATTAAAAGTAGTCATGTGAGAGTAAATAGTTTCCGTTGAACCTTAAATAGTAATACATTAGTCTTTAAATATTTTGCAAGTACCCCACTGGAAATGCCACATATGAAAGTCTACCTGTACTGAACTGCAGAACAAGTTAGATGTAGGAAAGTCCACGTATCTCTCTGCATTAGCTGGCAATTAATTCTCATTAGTAGCGCATACACTGACAAAGCCACGGACACTGCGTTCAGGCAGGCAGAACTGATGACACACGCTGTCCTCCGCAGGAGGTAAGGAGCAGCTCACCACGGCACAGCTGGCTGTCACCCACGCGTTGAGTCCAACAAAGCCTACGTTAATAAAACATTGATATTTGGCTTTTAAAATAATGCAGATACATTGGTCTTTTTTTATGCTAGAATATCATCCTAGGAGAAGAAAATCCGCTTTAGGTTCCTTTCATGATTCTTGGGTTTTGTTTCAGTCCAAAATAGAGACGTCCTTACTGATTGTAATGAAAAAGCTGTTATGACAAAATGAAAGATATACTGTACAGAGCTTTATTCTTGTATAAGGAATGCAAAAATGATATAGAATAATTCACCACCAAAGGCATCTGGGAAGGAGAAATTAAATTTGGAAATTGTTAATGGATTGCTACATTCATTGCAAACTAAACTGAATTTTTGATGTGTACATTTTGCACTGTTTTTCTTAACAGACAACTGCTTTCATTCTCACAAAATTTACTGCTATTTTATCAGGCTAAATTTACTTGCAGTATTTCAAGGCAAAGGTATCGCTTTTCAGGATCTTGTAGTTAGGAAAAAAAAAAGTACTCTAAAACCTTTCCTGCATTTTTATTCTTTTTACTTATAAAAATGTGATTTTTGTAAGACCATGTGATTTTGAAACGTCTGATGTAAGCATTGACATTAATCCAATAAAGCTTTTGGCTTGAAGGGCTCCTGGGAGCACTTAAGCAAAAGGAGGAGTTTTAAAAAGTCAAAAGTTGTTTTGCCAAAAAGTGGGTTTAGGTGTGGCCATCATATATGGGCACCGACCCTAATGAGAGCCTTGGCAGAGTGCTATAGAAAGTATGCAGTTCTACCATTCCATCAGATACTGAAGATTGCCTTATGTCCAGTAATTTCAGTGTATGCTACTTACACAGCTGTAATTCAAGGAAGTCATCGGATGCTGACCTTGATAATTTGTATTTATGCAGTTCTTGTTCCAAAAATCTCAAATTGAAAAATTTTAATAGCTTTTGTAAAAAAAAAATATTAATTTTGACCACTCTGGGTTGTCAAAAAAACCCCAAAACTATTTTTACATGACTGAGAACAAAATCCTAACCTTCTGCCATATGCCATATAAAACATCAAAGAATTCCAGTGACTTACATTTCTTATTGAAATAAACTGATCTGCGACTTTCTGACTCATAACCTGATATAGGACGTGTATTAAATTATTTGGAAAGCGTTTTTGAGTGTTAAGTTCTTATTTATTATGAAACAACTCCCTAAGGCATGTTCTTCTGCGCTGCCTTGTCATGGGATGTAGGGCTGACACTTGACACGTTTACCAAGTCAGGTACACACAGCCACAACCATATGTGGAACAACCTTGACCTTGGAGTTCAGGACTATTTGCCCTTTAACAATTAATCTATCTAGACAAATAAAGGAGCTTTCTCCTTAATTTATATGTTAGTTTATGAACAAGAAATTGCAGAAGTCCCCAACTAAGATTTTTTTTACAGGAGTATTAATATGAATTTACTTAGAATAGGATTTAACCCCCAAACTTACAAAGAAGTTGCAACTCTATCTAACCCTAGAAATAATATGACAAATTTTCCTGACTTTGTATATATAACTGAAGTGAATTCAGAAGAGACATGCTTGTGTGACAAAGTTAAATTTTGTTTATTATTCTACATTTGAAACTATGTAGTGCAAACTGCAAAATTAAGAATATCCAGTAGGTGTCATCTTCCTATATATTGGATGTATGATAATCAAGTTTAGATTTTTTTTAATTGAACTTAAATGAAAAGTAGGAGTCTTAAACACGGCAGCAAGTTTTTTGAATAACATGTAAAAATTGCATGAATTTGATCTGATAAGCTTTACTAACACTGGGATTTCTGGAATGTTTGCAACTGGGAACTGTCTATGCGCAAAATAATTTGCAGATATTCATGACTGTACTTACATGCTTAAATAACATCTGTAAAATATGCCTGTAAATGCATGTATTTAAACCTGAAAATCCATTTAATGGATTCCATTTAATCCACATGTCCTTAAAGCAATATAAACATGTACTACAGCCTGTATTGCAAAAATAGATTAACATCCCCTTTACTTCTGAGGGTATTAAATGAAGTGGGAAGGACCTCCGGAAGAGCAGGGAATTCCATTTCCCTAAATAGTGTTTTAAGTTGTTTTCTTGACATTCCACCTCATATAAATAAACATTTTCATGTGGATTATTGAGAATTATCAATTATCTCAGATCTGCTTGATCTACATTTCATTTTAAATCACATACTTTCATTTATATTCAGCAGCTTTATACTTGAGGAGTAAAATTATTCAAGGAAGTCTGAAACAGTGCAATTCAGCCATGTTCAAATCTAAGGAAAATAAACACTTTTCACATTTTAAACCCTCACCTCTATTATTTGGTGTGGGGATGCTTACTAGGTCAGAGTTATGCCTTTCAGCATGTGATTAAAACATGCACTTTGTTCACGTCCGTGGATTTTGTAATACAATCCTTTAGCAATCTGGCAACATTTCTGGCTTTGTTAGTGTGGGGCATCGCTTGGGGAAGTTCCTATGCAACACTGTTGTTGCCTGACCCAAAATCCTGTGAAAACAATAGTAAGACTTCCAAGGGCTTAAGCCATGACGAGTCAGGCACGTGGAAAGGCTGAGCCGCGGCAGGTGAAGCTGGAGGCAGGAAATCGCAGCCTGGCAGATACCAAGAGGGGAACAAGTTGATGGCAGTTGCGGCCCAAAACCTGCTTTGAATTCACACAAGCGATGGGGTGGGAAATGCCGCTGTTTCAGATGGACTAACGTTGATTACACATTCACATTTCGTTTATTTTTTAATTATTTTTTTCTAATCAAGTCAGCTTGAAGTTTCCAAAAGTTAGTCCCTGTATCTGTGGCTTCTGTGAGGACACACGAGGAAGGAAACAAGGTTTCAAAGGAAAATACCTTTTCTCCATATCATCCTGATCTAGGGTTACGCGTGGAGTGAGACAGGGCTTTTGCATCACACAAGAAAGAACAGGAAATTCTGCATAACCCTCCCCTAATTAAAAGCTCATTACTTCTTCAAGGTGAACCACTCACTGAACAGCCAGGGAACGATTACCTCAGCGCTCCCGCCATCCACAGGCAGCGAGGCGGCGAGAATGCCGGCCTGGGGAAGGGTTGCAACAGAGTTTTTGGCTTTGCTCGTGTAGAGATGCCGGAGAGGAACGCTGAAACCTCCCTGGGGCAAGGCCTGGCGGGCTGAGCCCCCGTGCTGCCTCAGCAGTGCCGCTCAGACCCGGGGCGGCGGAACCGGCCCCCGCCGCCGCACTCGCCTGAGCGCCCAGCGGGGCGGGATGTCCCTCACACGGCCACCGCCTCCGAAGCCCGGCTCGCCCACAGGCTGCCCGCGGGCCGCGGTAGGTCAGTGGGGGACCGGAACCGTGACGGGGATGGGGATCCGCACCAGACCACCCCACCGCGCCTGAGGGAGGCGGGAGGCACCGCCTGAGGCAGCGCGCGCGCACGCCATTGGGCAGGAGGGCGGTGGCGCGTGGGAGGCGGGGCCGCGCGCACTGCGACGCCCGCGCGCGCGGCCCCGCCCCGCCCCCGCGGCCCGGCTGGGGCCGGCGCTGCTGAGGGAGCGCAGAGGAAGATGGAGGCGGCGTGGCGGGGGGCCCGGCCGAGGCGGGCGGTGGGCGCCGGGCGGTAGCCAGCCTCCTCCTCCCCTTGCTCCCCCGCTTTTGAAGAGGCGGGCTGCCTGCCCCCTGGCAGGGGATGGCGGCTCCGGGCCCTCCGCAGCTCCCTTGGCTGCGGCTGGGCCCGCGACTGCGGGCCGGGCTGGAGGTCGCGCTGCGGGTGCCCAGTCTGTTCCTCATCGACGCCATCTTCAACTCGTCCCCGCTGCCGGGGGGCTCCCTGAGCGCCGCGCTGCTGGGCGTGCTGCTGCGGCTGCTGGGTGAGACACCTTCCCCGCCGCCCTCCCTTCCCCGCCGGCTCCCGGCACCCCCGCCCCTCCCCGCCGGCCCCCGTGGGCCTTGTTTACAGCCGCAGGCGGGGCAGAACCTCCGCGTCTCTCCCCCGTCCCCTCATCCCGCCGGCTGCTGCCGCGGCCTGGCTTTCTCTTCACCCCTTTCCCCCGTCTGGGTCCCTTCCTGCCGCCCGGGGGTGGGTCACCTCCCTCTCCTCCTGCTAGCCGCGGAGCTGGGTGTCCCCGTCCCCCCACCCCGCCTCCATCCCCGGCTCCCGGTGCCGTTCCCGGGCCGGGCCGGTTGCCTGCGGCTCCTGGCCTTGGCCGTGGCGGTGTGAGCCGCGGGGAGCCGGCGGAGCGCGGCCGGGGGCCGCTCGCCATGTGCGCGGGGAGTCGGGGCTGAACCCCCTCCTCGGCGGAAGGCATGTGACTTCGTGTTGTGCCTTTTTTTTTTTTTTTTTTAAAAGCACTTTGGATAGTGTGATGTCTTCCTGTTAAAGCCTTACTTTAGGATATAGCAGTTTAGAAATGCCGGAAATTGGGTTCCCAAATGAAAGAGAAATCTCTTGAAACTTGCTGTTCGTTATTTTTAAGCTTTTTTTTTTTTTTTTTTTCCTGGGATGAAGGTTGAAAATCACTGATATAACTAGGTGATACTATTTTCAGCACTGCTGGTAATCTTGCGTTCTTACATAGCCCCATTCTGATGATTGCTGTACAGGGGATGTTCCCATCTTGAAGCTGGGAATGCTTGGGCAGGAAGGAAAGGAGAATCCAAAAAGTACACCAAGAGTTTTTTGCAGGCCTGTGACATGTTGATTTTGTGTTTTCTTTGATGTTTATAGTAGGAAAAAAAACAGGAAGGAAATAAGTGGTGTGGCTGTTGGGGTAGGGAGCTGAGAAGAGCAGTTAAAAGGAAAGGTACAGAGTAAGGAGTGTGGCAGTGACAGCACTGCGGAAGTTGGGGAGGCGGGAGGGAGTAAAGAAGTAAAGGCAAAGCTGTAGTGAGTCAGCAGGTGAGAGGGGAGCAGAGAGAGAAAGTAGGAAAAGCAGGTACTTTCTTTGGGCTGCAGCTCCTTTGGGGAAGTGGCGGCTCCTGGGAGAAGGGAGGCCAAGGAGGTCCTGGCCTTGCAGCTGGTACTGACAGCTCTGGGATGGGGAGCGGGGGTTCTTCCTACTTCCCGTTTTCTTGACCCTTTATTCCACACTTCTGGAATTGCTATGAGTGCTTCCCGCTTTTTAAAAAAGTGACGTTGCAGTGCCTCACCGACTTTAGGAGTCCTTCATTGTATGATCGAGATGCTGTAGGAAGCACCTTGAAATTAATCCCACATAAGCGAGAATGGTCAATGTGTTATTCCATGATTAACAGATTAAGGCACTTTTCAGAATTGCATTTATATGATCACTTCTCTGGAAGGGTGTGGAGGAGGAAATGGGTAATCCGTCCCCTGCCTCCTGCAAAAGAGCTTTGGGAACGGTTTATGCCAAGAGACTTATCTCGTACTTTGAGACAACTGGTGTGTGGTTCTTGGCTTTCCAAAATCAAAGAAAAATTAAAATGTAACCATTTAAAGATGATGTTAAAGACCTTCCATGTGGTTCAGGCAACAGAGTGCTTTTGCATCTATTTTTTCCTCATCTGAATTTAAGGATTACAGGGTTGGGTGTTTGCTGCTGTTAGGATAAACCAAAATATTTAGTGTGGATCATTCTCTATTTAAATAGTGGGGAAGTTGCCCATTTAGTTACCATTTGCAGGCTTTGGAAGACTGATCCAGACTTTTCCTGTAGCACAATACTATTTAGCATAGGATGGACACACAATTTATCCTCGAGACTGTAGCTCTGGCGAGATTTGATAACTTCAGGGGTGACGTTGAACAGTTACAAAAGATTCTGCGAGTAGAGTTCCTCAAGAATGCTAATAGAGATCTGTATGATTTTTAAAAAGTTTACTGCAGGATTCCTTGGTCTGGTTCTTCCATCACTTATTTTTTATACAAGTACATAGAGTTATACATAGCACGGAACCAAGTTGTACAACTGGAGCTCAATTTTTCTTTAATCTTCAAAGGTTAATGAAACATTAACCTTGCTTTGTCTCCAACACCTTTCGTATCTTTGCAGTTTTTTTAAGTGTCAGGGTTCCAGGAGAACCACCACCCCCAGGAGTGTGAAACGGTTACTTTGGACAGTAGTCCCTCCTCAGCAGGGACACTGATTTTTGAGAGGGTTACCATAAATACTGTAGTCTGTAGAAAGATGTGGAACCAAGTAGAATGGCTGGTGCTAGGGAAAAAAAATAGTTTGGCAATTCCACGTGATTAAAATACTTACTTGTAAAAGTAATTGAACCCTGCAACTGACTGGAAGTCAAATCCTATGTAGTGTGCTACTATAGATACTGACAAATTGCAGGAGTTGAAGGAAAATATGAGACGGGGGGATTCATTGTAACACAAGAAATGATTTTAAAAGTAAATGTGTGTGGTTTGATTAAATGCTGTGTTTGGAGGCCGTGCTGGAGACAGCTGGTGATGGGGTGGCGTAGGCAGGAACAGTAAAGGTAAGCAGCAGCATATACAGAAACGCCCGACAAATCCTCTCAAAGGAGGAACTGCAGCATTTCTTATCAGGGGGAAAATGGGAAAAGATTTACTGTTTGGTGAATGCTTTGCAGGGCAGGGGGAACTCTCCTCGTGGCAAGACGGACTGAATGATGTAAATGGAGACGCGGAGGAGCGCTTACCTCCCCTTCTGAGATCTGAGTTACCTCCTGTAGTCTTTGGAGGTTCCATTGGGGGGGGTCTTGACTTTTCCACACAAGCACTGACAGAGAAATGCTTTACCTTTTGTTAGTGCCTCTTTAGAGGAACCAGTAAGTCTGGCCTTTCTATTGACTCATTGTAGTGCTGTTTTTAGGGATGTGTCTCGCGTGTGAAACGTCAGTGGTTTAGGATGACCTGGAGTATCTCACTACAGGCCTGTTACTGCAACTGCAAGGAAGGAAAATAGGTTTTGTTAACAGGAGTGTTTTGGAGCAGCCTGCTTAGTGCAAAATGCATTTGGCTCAAATGATCAGAATTATGTAAATAATGAGCTTTTGACAGGCATTTGAGCCTTATTTGTGACTTGTGAGAAAAGACAAAGAGTACAAACTTGTCCCTAGTATTAGCTTTCCCGTAGGTGTTCATGGTGGTGTGCATGAAAAAGCAATGAAATCCTCAGGCTTTTTGTTAAAATGCTGTGTGTAATAATACTCAGCTTTGCATGGAAGAATGAGCTGTGATATAGGGCACTGTCTGAAAACTGATGGAGGCTTCTCCTCAGTCCACTTCACAAGGTTACTAAGTTAATGATTAGTTAAGGAGAATGTTTTTATATCAGCCAGTGCTGCTGGCAAGGAACACTGTTAAGGTGCATTAATAACCTTTTTTTGTAGTCTGCCTTTTGCTGTTGATTCACGTTTACCCTCTCCCTTCCTGCTCAGTCCTTTGAGGTGGGTTTTTTTGTGTGTTTTTGGTTTGGGGTTTTTTTTGGTTGGTTTTTTGGTTGTTTGGTTTGGGTTTTTTTTGTGATACAAGCAGCTGGCAACACTCCTGGTGGAAGCAAATGCTAGTTCTTAGCAAAGTCCTTTTTTTTTTTTTTTTTTTTTTTTTAATTCCCATGATCAAGATACCATGGCTTAAAATATTTATTTTTGTAAACACTATTATGGGGGATTTGGAATAATTTAAAATACAATCGTCAGAAAAGACTGATGCTATCCTCCAGTCGAAAGAGGATTACTTGTGATTTCATTAGTTTTAGTACAGAGATTGAAAGCAATTTACAATCAAATATAAGTTGTAGAGATGGAAATCTCTCCAAACTGGTTTGGATGAGAAAGCAGTTGCATAGACTGGAAGCTGACTAAGAAGCCCAAAACAAAGACACTGTGTTTCCTGAAGGAAAAAAAAAAAAATGTTTAAGGAGGTGAATCTCATGACAAGTGCCATTTAATTTAAAATCTGTTAGGACAGAGCCCTTACTTACATAGTACATAGTGATGAAAGTCACAAGCTACGCGCCTGAAGTTTCACTGCAAAGTCGTAAATGTAATGCCAAGGTGTGACAGATGCTATGATAGGATTTCTCATAGGAAGGTGCAGACTTTCCAGTCATGGTCAAGATGTGTTGATGGTCAGTGCGAGGGAAAGGTTAGCAAACAGGAATTTCAAGATCTAAATCTGACTTCTAACAAGACAGACGCAGGTTCACACTGGCTTTGGCAAAGAGGCAACTTGGTGGGGTTTTGGATTCCGTGTACAAAAGCTTTATACTGTGGAAGGCCTTCTCTGTGAGACTGTTGTTTCAGGGTGCCTTATCAGAAATGAAAGCAAAGTGAAGGGAATTGGAAGTTTACTGGGAATCTCTCCCCAGTAAACTACAGCAATTGTTCACAGTTTTTTCCATTAAAGGGTTTAGCTAAACTGTTTTGGTGACTGTTATCTTTAGTACTCCAGCTTAGACATCTGTAGTTGAGTGCTTTGCTCAAGTGAATTAAGGGACTTAGTAAATTTTACCCATTTATTCCTTATTAACTTTGCCTATAAAGATGATGCTACATCTGGCAATTCTTTTCTAGTTTTAGAACTTGTCTACCCTTAGATTTCAAGACTGAGGGTGAAAGGCTGCGAGTTGTCCCTGCCCTAGTCTGGAAGTGCAGGTGAACTTAACAGTAATTGTGACTCAATGCTTGCTTTGGCTTTGCATCACAGCTGCAGCATACAGATGTATTCCATGCAGAGATTAAGCTGTCCTCTTGTCTGTCCTCTGAAAAGGGCGCCATTGGTAATGTAAAGTTACAAGTGACCAATCAGGAAGTGATATATTAAATAAATGTAGCTCCAAAGCTAATAGATCAAATCTGTTGTTGAATTTCTGCTGAGAACTAAATGATTTCAATCTGTTTTTAGGTGTCTTTGTATCCAGTGTTGTTCTGGTCTTACAACAGCGAGCACTTTTCAAGTTTTATATGATCGCCTCGGCGTTTCTGCTGGCTGCGACTTCAGTGTTGGTGAATTACTATGCTTCTTTGCACATAAACTTCTACAGTGCCTACTACACAGCCGCGTTCGGAATTCAGATCTTCCCTCATAAAGGACCTTCGCTATGGATGGCGCTTTCCATCCTTCAGCTTACCTTTGGAATTGGATATGTTACGTTGCTAAACGTGCAGTCCATATACTCTCAACTCATCATCCTGGATATACTGATTCCTGTAATTGGCTTGGTTATTGAATTACCTTTAAATGTCCGGCAGATACTAGTTTTTATTTCAGGCTTAGTTCTGACACTAAATACCACAGCCATTTTAGTTACAAAAATTAAATGGTTCTATTATTCGGTGCGATACGTTTATCTGCTGGTGAGGCATATGTATCGCATTTATGGATTACAGCTATTGATGGAAGATACATGGAAAAGGATTCGGTTTCCAGCTGTACTGCGTGTGTTCTGGTTAACGAGACTTACAGCACAAGCTGTGGTATTAACATACGTTGTAAAGATGGCTGAAACTAATACAGAAGAAAAATTTTTCTTGATATCGTGGGATAACTGTTGGGAACTGCTTTGCAGCCTGATCATAAGTGGGTGTGACTCTACTTTAACTGTGTTAGGCATGAGTGCCGTCATTTCCTCAATAGCGCATTATTTGGGACTTGGTATCTTGGCCTTCATCGGCTCAACTGATGAGGATGACAAAAGGCTTGGTTTCGTAGCGCCCGTCTTGTTTTTCATCTTGGCTCTGCAGACTGGTTTAAGTGGACTGAAACCAGAAGAACGATTAGTTCGCCTGAGTCGAAACATGTGCCTTTTGTTGACCGCAGTCCTGCATTTTATCCACGGAATGACAGACCCCGTGCTGATGTCTCTCAGTGCCTCCCACGTGTCATCATTTCGCAGACACTTCCCTGTACTCTTTGTTTCCGCTTGCCTTTTCATCCTTCCAGTTCTGCTCAGTTACATCCTCTGGCACCACTATGCACTAAATACGTGGCTTTTTGCAGTTACGGCGTTCTGCGTAGAGCTTTGCCTGAAAGTAATAGTTTCTATCACTGTTTATATATTGTTTATGATTGATGGCTACTATAATGTGCTATGGGAAAAACTTGATGATTATGTCTATTATGTTCGTTCAACTGGCAACATTATTGAGTTTATATTTGGAGTAATCATGTTTGGAAATGGAGCTTACACAATGGTTTTTGAATCGGGAAGCAAGATTCGCGCTTGCATGATGTGTCTACACGCCTACTTCAACATCTACTTGCAAGCAAAGAATGGCTGGAAGACTTTTATAAATCGCCGGACTGCTGTTAAGAAAATAAACTCGCTTCCAGAGGTAAAAGGAAGTCGGTTACATGAAATAGATGATGTCTGCGCCATCTGCTACCATGAGTTCACCACCTCTGCTCGCATTACTCCATGCAACCATTACTTTCATGCACTTTGTCTTCGGAAGTGGCTGTACATTCAGGACACTTGCCCGATGTGCCATCAGAAAGTGTATATTGAGGACAAGGAAAATGCCAACATCTCTAATAACAACGGGTTTGTGGCACCAAACGAAAATCCTGTACGAGTTGCAGAAGAAGCTGCTGATGCTGAAAATGAATTAAATGAAGATAATGACAGTTCCGATAGTGATGAGGAGGACAGTGACTGTGTGGCACCGCACTTGAATGAGACTCTTAATGTTGACTCTAACTCTCTTGGTGATTGAGATGTCCTTTACCAAGCCGTGAGGTATTTAAGATTGACTTCAACAGAATGAAAAGTATCACTTGTAGTTATCGTACTTAAGCACAACAGCAGTATCTCAATGTCGAGTCTGTGAATGGTGGTTGTTTACTGTGGTGTGTGCTACTGTAAATATACCTCTGACTTTTGCTGGTCTCTTTCATGACCACCTTAAAATTATGTACATTATTGTACATGGAATAAAATGTTTTCACATGTTTTTAAGATGGTTGGAAAAACACTCTTTAATTGATGTAGTGATAATGCTGTGCCAAAGACTGTATACCAGTAATCCCTGATCAATGAGGGCTGGATGCAAATGAAAAATACCGGTGAAAACAGACTGTTCAGTGGGTCAAATCAGAAATGAAAAGCCTGAACCAAAGCAGCTTTACTTACAGATTCAGTATTAGCAGAGCTTTATTGCTAAAAACTAGTGAGTTGTGTTTTTAAAAAATAAAATAAATAAAAATTTAGGTTGGTAGACTTTAATATTATAGCATTCGTGTATGTGGGAAAAAAAGATGAAACTGCTAATAAGCTTTCTGGTAAAGCAGCCAAGCATGCCCTTGTGTTAAACACTGCAGAACCACCAGAAGCAGCTTGAAGTGCTCTACGTGTGAACTCGGCAGCCTGGTATTCCTCATGTAATGCATACAGGTATTCACGAGAGCTGCTGGCTTGGGCTGTCCTTGAAATTGATCCTGAATCTTGATGAAAGGGAAACAGGGCTGAGAAACTGTACAAATGCAGACCACCTTTTCAAAAGCAGCTTTAATCTTGTACCATAAAAAAAAAAAAAAGCACTACATATTGGCTTCCACTGATAAGAACTTGCAGATACGATAATTATTATGTTTTTGCAATATATTTACAAAAGTTATGCTGAATAAATTTAAGAAAAACAACTTTATACATTTGGAAAGAAGACTTTAATAGTGTTGTTATATAGAGTATTGGCCAACTCAAGTGGGTCATCTTCTCTTACTGCTGCCATTATTTCCAGTATTTGACTAAAAAAGAAAGATTGATATTAGAGGACTCTGAAAGTCAGTACTGAATATACTTCAGACAGCTGCATGTGTACGTACATGTCACTGAGATTAACCTGGAATAAAAATCTATGCTGAGAGCAACAGGGCAAGGTGCTCAGATATGCAAATAGCTTCACTTTTAAGTCACTAACTGCCATTCCCTTTACATTGAACACTGGTTGCTCACTGGTTACAGATTCATCTTTGGTCTTTTGACTCTTGTTTGGAGGTAATTAAACACCTTTCTGTTTCAAAGAAAGTAATTTTGTGGGTGTCTTTATCAATGGTCTTCATTTTTCAGACTGAAATTCATTAGCCTTCCAAGGCTAAAGCTGCACTATGAATAAACTGGTCTATGGCAAAGCTTAAATTCCGGATGCAGCCTTATCTGAGAATATAGCCGTTAAAGTAACTTACTGCTCCTTCCCTCTTTTCTGTCACCAAATTGTGATTGTTTAACGGAGTCAGATATTTGCAGTAAATGTTAAATGTGCAATTTTAAAAGGCTCATAGCCTTGGTACAAGCCAGGAAAAGGAGGCAGAAGAAATGGGATTAATAATACTAAGTAACAGAAAACCAAGCCCCAATCTTTCCTCTGTACTTATTTTCTTGATTTTCTATCACTCATTCTGAAAAAAATGAATAGTCTGTACAGTTCCTAAGATGAACCATACTTCAATTTTTTCTAGTAGTAGAAAAAAACCCTTCATGGTGAAGAGCAAGAAACCTCAAGCCTGGTGGTAAGGTTTCGTGGTTTTGGATCTTGCCTCAACTTATGCGATAGCTAAACTTCTTTTTGAGGAAGATGGAGTAAAAGAGTTGCTCTTAACTGGAATGCAAATATTTTCCTAGACACAGAATTAGCATATTTCATGACCACTCCTGTGCTTTGCAGCCAAACAGCTTCTGGATTTAAGGGGCTGTTCAAGAGGAGAAGGGGTGAGATCTGGCCTACACAGTAGTAACAAATACCAAAGAATTTCACCCTTGAAGAGTCTTGGTAGGGCTTACATATCTGTCCCCACTTGGATGCAGTAGGATGCTCCGTGCTACTGTAATGCTCTCTATATAAAATCACTGAAGGAGAAAAAAAAAAAAGCCTCTTGTGGCTAAAATGAAAAAAAAAAAAAAAGCTTCAAAGGGGAGTAGTGCAGTTCTGAAAATATACATATAAAGCAGAAATATCACCATCAAAATTGAAAGGTGTCCAGCACCACCAGAAAAAGACAAGTGGAAAACTCCTCCTGCCAACTGGGCTACATTAAACGGTATGTATACACCCTAAACGTTACATATACTTTGTGGCCTGGGGCTACCTTTCCCCTCACACCAGATCTTGCTACTTGAGAAGTCACAAACTATCAGTTCTCAGTTACCAGACCTCATTTTTCCTAAAGTTTAAGAGGTTCTCAGATTACTAATCTACAATTAGTAAGGGTTATAATTAATGTTTTAAAGGGACAGTAATTTTGAAATACGGTTGAACTGAACAAGATTTGGTTTTCTAAAAGAAAGCAAGAGCCAAAATAGAGCCGTTTTTGTACGGCTGTAGGATAGACTGCCTGCAGTTCCAGTTCTGGGGTTTCTGAAATGCTTCTGTAAGCGACTCCTAAGGCAGCAAAGGCCTGGGAGGTGCTGTTAACGCAGGCAGGTTTGCTGAAAAAGCCTTACTCAGCAACAGTAGATGTCCTCCACGTGTCATCAGAGAGCTGTGTGCACTTCTCTCTTCGCCTACTCCAAAATCAGGGACTGACCCTAGGAAGAGGCCTTCTGTGCTAATGGGTGCACTTTGCGTTTAGAACAAAATCAGAGTATTACAAATGAACATAACTGCAGAAAATGTATCTGAACACCAGGAGATGTCGCCACGTAAGCTTCAGCTATGCTTTCAGCACGATCAGTGGTCTTCTCTCTTAAAATTTTCTTCAGCTCTAAACTAAACATTTTCATTAAAACAATGATATATTTCCCTGTTTTTCGCACCTCTTTTTTTCACGTGAAAAGGTGGCAGAAAATGGTTTCTGTACTTTCTAACTGTCCATAAGCCCTATATACTATTATATATCACATTTCTAGTGAACTGACTTTTTTTTTTTTTTTCTCTTTTCGGGTAAGATTTGAAAGATTTAAAATACTACTACAGTAGCATACTTACATTATATGGCAGGGTTCATTTCTGTCCTTCAAGCAGTGCCCTATTTCCCATTTCTTTTTTGTAGGAAATGTAGTTTTAATGTATTTTGATCCAGCATGAGTATTTTTCACTCCACACCAAGGTGCATCTAGTTTCATTTGAAAAAAAAAAGAGAAAGAATTAAGAGTATGCAATCATTTGAGAATAGCGTGAGATAATTTAGTCAACTGCTTCCACAGACAAAAGTTCTTGCAGTGACTTCCAATTTAAAATGGAATTTAAGAGATTTGGGCAATTTAACATCTTCACAATCTTTGGATTTTTATACTGTTACCTTCAAGATTTTACATTTTAAAAATCAGCAATAATAGTACATAACACTTATTTCCTCTGTACTTTACCAGGTCTGTATTTCATATGCAAATAAATTTAAGGATTCAGGCAGTTAGTAGTTTTCCTTTCTCAGGTTCAGAAATTAAAATAAATACTGTATTTATAACTGCCAGTTACTAATAATTGAAAAGAACATGCCAAAAAAAAAAAGGCATCCCTAGTCAGTCAGTTGAAATCACTACTCGTAAGGCCAAGAGGGGAATTCAAACGTTCTTCCACCTCATTCCATTTCAAGAGCTGTTCTATCTAAATGCCGTGACTGCTGCCAGTTGCAAGCTCACAGCCACTGCCCGGTGCCTGGCACGTCTCCAGCAAGCCAGATTTTAAAAGACATCTGAGCAGGATTCTGGTACCTAGGTACATTTAAAAACCTGGGCTTGTCAATTTGTCCTTCTCATCTTCCCCTGCAATGCCAGGAACTGACACGGCAGCTTATTCCTTCCAGCAGAAAGCTGGAAAGGAATATTTCTGGAGCCCGTACACTGCTTTCCAAAGTGGAGAAACAGCCAGTTCTTTTTCTACTCTGAACTCCTTCTGCCTTATCATTGCTGTACAAGCGTATCTCCTTGCCTAATAGTGCTTAAGTCACAAACTGACCAAGATATAAAAATCTTACCAGTCTCTATCATTAATCGTTCACTAGGAATTGATTTCAGTGTTTCCAAGTTGGCTTCTGTTTTCAGTGAGCTAGAAAACCAGAGTTTGGTTAAAAAAAAAAAAAAAAAGTGTATAAAAGTAATTACTTTACCGATTGAAATGTTTTGCAGCAAAGGCGGCTTCCTAAATAATTTTGTTAGCAAATAAAATCTGCTTCATTTTTAAAAGTGCTGCCTGTAAATTCAAACTCTGCAGAAAAGGGCAAATGTAGAGAGTTACCCAGCGAAGCAGCCTCAGCCCTGCCCGCGCTTGCCTGGCCTCGGCAACCCATGCCACTTACCAAGGGGTGCTGGCTGGCTTTTGGCCAGGTGACGGCTGAGGATTCAGACTGCGTAACCAGTAGAGGAGGCTGCTCAGGTTCCATTTGCATTACATGGCAGCTTAAAATTACGCTATTTTTTAAACACTTCTCCAAAGGACTGCATCTGTGTTCAACAACCTTCTTTATTTACAAACAAGGATTGACCTGAGGGTAGCAGAGTGGATCTAAGACTAGATTAACTCGCTGAGCTGTGAGTTAAGAACTTTTTATGGCTAACAGACTAATGAGTGCAATTCTAAATCTGTCAGATGATTAAGAGTCTAGTGAGCTTTGAAAACTTGACCTCATTGTTTAAAAGAAAGCAATGAGTTCACTACAGCTGACATTTAAAAATAGTTGTATTTCTTGTAAAGAACTTACCAGCCATTTATTCCAATATAAAGATCCAAATCTATTATGGCTGCTGCTTCTTCCTTTGTGCCATCAAATGAATGTACCTAGAACATGTAAGTACAGATGCATACATATATACAAATATACACTTCATTTAAAACTCCAATCATTTAAAAGTACATATTAGTTTTTATTTGTGTCATAAATAACCTTTGATAGTATGCATTACACGTCAATACAGATATAAAGATGAGACATGGCTCAGCTGATTCTGAATTTGGGCAAAATTCAGGCTGAATTCACTTGAATACTGTGATAGAAGTGGTTACCACGTTTTATTAGTGATAAATATGTGCAGAAAAGGCCTATCCAGTGACACTGCTTTTGGCCCAGAACTTCCTGTAGCTGACAGCTGGGAGACCATATGCAGGAACTAATCCTCCGCATGCTGAATTTTGACATTCTTTCCTCGGTATTCCCTACGGGGCACTGTCATGGACAGAGCAAGAGCAGTGTTATGTTCTCCATAGATTTTAATCCACGGGAGCTAGAGAGACAGTCTATGTGCTCATCCCAGGGATTAAAGAGGGAAGCGGCAGGTCACAAGGTACGAACAGTGTTACGTATCTGGGAACCACAGCGTCTCAGCCTGCGTGGAGCAAACACGGCTGCTTCCCCATGCTGGGAGGGGGACAGCCAGCTGCAGAGGGTGCCTGCTCGTCACTTCTCTGCTAGTTACAGGTTTTGCAGAAAAGAGAAAGGAAGGAGAGACCGCACGGAACTACCTAAGAGCACAAAGGCAAAGCACTGAGCTAGGGGAAGGGTTTTGCAGTAACGAAGGGGAAACATGGGGCATGAGATACTGTTGTCAGAGGTGTGGTCTGATGTTAGTAGAATAGAATAATCCAAGCATTTACCACTTCCGCAAAGTCCTGCCATAATGGAAACCTGAAAGAGTATTGCTGGACTTTCTTAATCATTTCATCCACAGTTTTTCCTTTTGAATTAAAATGCACGATCTCAATATCTAAAGACATAAAGCATCAAAAGTCACATCTGGATCTAATTTGAAAACGATGTCTAACGTCAGAAGTAAATGTTTGAGGTTACGGCTTCCACTGGGAACATGCATCTAAATTATCTGTGGTCTGAATGGACTGCAGTTACACACACTGCAGAACTGGGAAAAGGCCAACGTCAATTATAAGGTGCTTAAACTGTCCTTCTGACAGGCCAAGAAAATCTGTTCATGTCAGCTGCAGAGCTTTTTCTCAGCCTATCCTCTTACCTTGCAAAAAAATCTGTTGAATAAGCAACTAAAATAAAAACACCAGAAGAGACTGGAAAACACTTACTAATTAATAACAACTTAAATCCTGTAACAGGAAGCCTACCCAGGTTCCATGACAAACAAGTTGCATTATTAAGCAAAAACATTCACGCACATGCACGTAAAAATCAATGCTACACTGAAGTCCATACTTACCACCCCTCCAACAAATCTATCTCGGTTTCTTCTCATTATGTCTATGAAATGAAAGAAATAAAAACGTAAGACAGCTTTATAACAGACAAAGGTGAAAGATCAGGTTTCCAGATTTTTCATATTCAGAATTTGCTCAGAATATGAAATAATCAAACAAAACCCACCTAAAAATTCAGCGTGTGAGTTTCTACAGTGGAGAAACATGGGCAGTTGCGTCTGTTCTGACAGGTCAAATTGTTTTTCAAAATACCTGTTAAATAAAAATCACTTTTAAACAGAAATTCAGTGTAAAAGCAAATAAAGACATAAGAGTTTTTTCCAGCACTTGTATGTTTTTGTTTTCCAGAACTAAAGCCAGAATTAATGGATTTGCCATGCAAAAACTCTTATTTGTGCAAGGATTTAAAAGGAACTCTTTTCCATGGTATATTAAGATAGTAGTAGTGACCTGTGCTAGACAAAGATAAGAAGTGGCCAAGAGCATCAACACTGGAAAAGGCATGCATACATATGCTAAACATGGACTCTTGTGTAGTGCAGGTTTTGAAGTTCGGTTTTATTTCTTTATTTTTAGTGAAAGAGGAACCAACTGTTCCCTCCACAAAGTTTTGAGACGTCAGGAAGGGAGAGTGTGGACCACACAGAGACCACTATTTCAAGAAGCACTTGTAAATGCGGTGAGGGCAAGTGAGGGAGCGCTATGCAGACTTCTATAGCCTCAAACGCCCAAACCTGGCCAGCATCAGAGCTGCCTGGCCTGTAAAGTAACAATCCAGACTTTTTGTTTGCTCTTCCATGAAGGTCAGTCTTTCCTCTCTTGGGGTGGAACAAGTACCAATATTAAGCATTTTACTTCTGTCCCACTCTGCCTATTGTCTTCACTCTTTCAAAGTCTTCCACTGTTTTCTCTCCTCTCCTTTGTGTGCCTGCATCCTTTCCTTTGCGCTCATTTTTATCCCTCTCCTACCTTCTACTCCTAGTATTCCCTTTGAGGGAGCGGTAACAGCGAGGCAGCCATCCTATGAAGAGACATAAAAATGCGGGCAGAGGGAAGGTAACCAGGTAGCCAGTTTCCCCAGTGCAGTTTCCAAAGGAAACTAATTAGCACTGAACTAACCCGTCACTTGTCATTTGCAGATAGTCTGATCCCAGAGCATTATTATTTACCACTACTGTCTGCCACGCTGCACCCAGGCATGCAAATTAACAATGCTCAGGAAACATGAGAGAGGAACTTAGGCATGGCAGAAGGCCAACAGTGCATAGCATCCATACATAATTTGAAAGATGACATTATTTGGGCAAGGCAGGAGAACACCACTGCCTGTCCCAACAGGCTGGGACTGTATGCATCTACTGGATTTCAACAGGTGTTGCTATTAAAAGCAGTTCAGGGCACCGGGGCATTCCCATCATCAAATATTAGAAATATTTCAAAGGCAAACTCAAGCGTCCACATGCTGCTGTATATGATCCACATATCAATCAGGAGAAAGTGGCAGCAAACCATTAGTTTGATTCACATTTTCTTTAAAAAAAAAAAAGACAATGCAACTAGTCATTTTGTTTTGTGCAGTTTTCACTGTTTTCTGTATATTACAGGTTGATATTTCTCTGATAGAGGTTACCATCCGTGTTTATCAGTGCAGATCTTTGAGATAAAACAGGTGGAACAGAAATCAGCTGTAACATTAAAAACTGACATGAAAATTCAGGAGAATGAATTAGACCTACTTTGAATCTTCTTTTCACTCTAGATACTGCGCTTAGTTTAGCTTGTTTGACTAAATATAAATTTAATTGCAACTCATGCAAGGTCTTGCAATTGCTTGATTACTGGTGTTTTGGTTTTGGTTTTTTTTTTTCCTTTTTCAACAGAAGACTTGTTTCACATGGGAAGAAGATTTTAGAGACTGAGCTGCAAATAAGATCCCTAAGTAACCTCTGGCCAATTTCAATCTAATTTTGAGAAGTGGTCTCGAAAGTACAAAGTTTAGTGCCCCTACAAATGGAAAGGCAACTACTCAAGCTTCTTGTATTCCCAGCAACAGTGAAGCCCAACACATGCTGCTACTTGCCCTGTCAAAGAGAAAGGGGAGGTGGATAGGGAATTCATTGGAGAAAAAAAAAAAAGAGGAAAAAGAAACCCCAGAAAACCGTGAAGACCCCAGGCATACGGTGATCATCAGAATGGTAACAAAAAGCCAGTAGGAAACCAAACCTTACTAGTTCCAGGGCTTAAGGAACGACCTTTTTCTTTTGGGTGAACAGACCCATTCAGTATATGCTGTTTCTATGTTGCTTCTCAATACGGAAGTTTTAAAGTATTTCTGCATGGTTGTTTACCACGGTTTAGTTTTGACCATAAAGTTCAAATGCAGTGGCATTTTCAGCTTTGGGATCAAGGCACTAAAGGAGCGGAAGCAAACCGGCCTTGCTGAGGTAGAATGTCTCCAGACAAACAATTCTGGATTCATGTATGAATAACAGAGCATGTGATTTTGTTCACCCCCTCCAATTTGGTTAAGAAAACTCCTGTTTCCTGTGTTGCTGAGCCTCCCGAGACCCTCCCAGTAGTACAGCAGAAGCAAAACTTCTACATACTTATCCATCCATTTATAAAGTGACCTTCACCTCAGTATGAAGGCAGTACCATCATGAAACTACTATTTGAATCACCATTTTCTGTTGGAAAAGTTATGAGAATGGAGAAAAATTCTGACAAAAAAAGTTCTTAGGTCTGCTTCAACAAAGGAATTTCATCTTTATTAGATTTTTCAATTCAAGAAACAGGATAAAAATATTGTTAATTTTTTACAGGTGAAAATTATTCAGAAGAAAATACAGTATAACTAACTAGAAAATAATGATTAAACATTAAACAAAACGGAGGACATGCTCAGATACTACCCACTGGGAAACTGCCATACTACTCTTCTATGTAGTAACTCTGCAGCTGCTTGCAAGCTCTTCTAGTAACTGCTACAACACCCGAACTACAGATCAGCTGAAAAATGGTGAACTGCCTCCATGCATTTCATACTTTGCCTTCCTTTATTTAGTTCATTTATCAAGCATACACTGAATATTAATTTGAAGAACTCGCCATCCAGCCTGCTGAAGGTTACAAAAGCCAGACTGTCTCCAACTCCATAGCATTCAATTACCAGAAATAAAAACAACCCCAAACGTTGACCATGTCTCCTAAACATGTAGAGGATGAAGAGCAGGGAAAGAAAATATAGAATTTACAAACACAGTGTTTGCAGGCATCTGTCCTTGAGACTTTCGATATTTCTTTACTCCCTAATAGTTCTTGGTTTCTGCTTTTTTTCATCAATCATCTCTTTCCAACTGTAATTTCCAGCAAGGGCTCTCAATAGATCTCTTAGAAACTAGATTTATGTATTTCTTATGATTTACTGAAACACTTCAGAAAAGACTTTCTGTCATTATCAACCTTAATTAGGAAGGACTCACCTATCACTTTTAAAGCAATTTCTGTTCCACCCTGTTACCTCTCTCCTCACAGAGGTTTTTCAGTGCGCCCAATTAGAAGTTTTTCACTACAGGTCTTCAGCTGCAGTCCATCAGGTAAGGAAAATCGTATATATTTTTTTCTCCCAATACCATAATGGCAGTAAGGATCTTAAAATATGACACTCCACCAGTGTGTTAGTTTGACACAGAAAAGAAACAGGTTATGCCTGTTTTCTAGCGGGGAAAAAGTTTTGTCCACTCTGCAAAATATTTTACTGTATGACTGTAGCATTACGAAGAAATTAACTCTACCTACTGCTAACATGAGGCAATTAGAAAAACACAACTAACTGCTGCCCTCCAGTGACTAATTGACTCAGAACAGTAATACGCAAGCACAATTCATCAATCACTCATCTTACTTGAATTTATCACACCTTTCAGTCAGTTCCCTCTGTAGACAGAAGTTCTCACTACAAGAATGCAAGCTGATTTTAGGGGCTGTGCTGGCTTCTTTCCATTCAGTATCTATGCTGCGTATATTACTTCAAAACACAGACCTCTGCAGCTCCCAGGATTACCTTTTTCATCAGTCTCAATTATCTGCTCCCAGCTAACTCCCTTACTAAAAGTTCATTTTTTTTCCCCACTCCGACTTACCCTTTTTGACAGTTGTTTCCTTCCCCATGCCTTTCACTCAAAACCCCCATTCTTCTTTCACACATTACAGTTATGTTATTCTCCCCATGAGCGTCTAAGAGTTCTTGAGTATTAGCAAGAATGAACATCTGTCACACCAGAAACCCACAAATTCTGATCAATTTTACAGAAAAAGACATGCTAAGTCAACACCAGGCAGGCAGCAAAATTTAGCACATAGCACTACTTGAACGCAGGCATCTTTCTTTGAAGTCCCATTTCTGCCAAAAAAACCCTAGACCCAATCCTGCAAATTGCATGCCTATAGCTGAAAAAGTGTTATGTGGTAGAACACAAGACAGAAAACACTCCTGTAAATTGCTACAAGTCAATTTATAGTCATCAAAAGTTTCTTACTTGAGTTGGATGTCCTTTGGGCAAAATTCTAATCTATCAAAATCTACAAATAGAAAGAGCAAAAAACCCACTTAGTGTTTCAGGATTTTTTAATCTATGTCTAGGAAAAAATAGTGATGTACTAAGATAACACTTACCTAAGCCACATTCTCCAACTGCTATTACCTTTGTCTTATTTTTTTCAATCAGATTTTTTAATTCAGATAAATACTGCTCAGGGCTACTCTGATCAAATTCTCCACAGCGGGTGGGATGACAGCCAACTGTACTGTAAAACATGTCTAAAGCAAGATAATATTAGAAGATTTTAAGAAAAAAGGAAAAAAGAAGAAAATTTATATAAGGTATAGATGGTATCTGTATCTGGGCTTTTTCTATTGCTCATAACTTTAAAAGAAAACTCCCTTTGAACATCTTTATCTTGGTGATGATTTTATTACACTGATATCTTCTGTTTTAACAAAGTTAGACGGTATCTCCAGCGTGTGAGTGTGTTTCTTTTGAGTACACATAGAATCATTTAGGTTGGAAAAGACCTTTAAGATGATTCATTCTAACGGTAAACCTAACACTGCAAAGTCCACCACATTACTTACTATACTCTAGAACTGCAATTCAAAGCTGAATTATTCTCGTGGAGCGGCTCTCCACCAGAGAGAGGTTGGAAGAGACCTCTCGAGATCAAAACGCATCTCATTCAAAATGCATCAGGTTATCCTCAGCTGTAAAATTTGCAGACAGCACGTGATTTCCTTTGTGTGCCTATACATCAGCTGTTACAGAACTTCACAACACTTAGCCTGATTTACCTAAGTATCTAATCTAGATTACCTTAACGCTAAAACTAACATTTCTGTTAAGTGCCTTTATGGAGAATGTAAAAGAATGGGGGGCAGGGAAAGACTAAATAAGGCCCCGAGCAACGTGACCTAATATTAAAGCTAGTCCTACTTTGATGGAAGTGGGGAGGTGGATTGGATTGGGCCAGATTACCCTCTCAGGTTCATTCCAACCTAAATTATTCTACAGTTCTGTTTGTAAATAGTAATTTAACATGTATTTTAGTTCAAATACATATTTAAGTAATTAGTGGAATAATATTTGCCTTTTCACAGAAAGTAAGGGAAAGCTAAAAAATAAAGATACCTCCCTTGTTCAAACTGGTCATGATAGATTGATAAGTAAAAAACAAACAAAAACCCACCAAACGCAAATATTCTACACCATACAAGCTTTCCATCTTATTTCTAGAAGAGCGCATTGTAACAAAATTTTTACTCCAGAAGTTTCCTGTAATTTCTATTTTTATCTAGAAATAGAAATTATAGGGAAGACTTATTCTTTCCAACATGCAGGGATCTAAAGAGCAACATACAGAAACATACACAATGCATTCATCCCATTCTGAAACATAATTTCTTATTCTAATCTGAGATTCTGTAAACACCTCGAGGGGCAGGTCCTTTTGAAATCTTAATTCTGAGAGCAGAGAAAGTTATATTTTTGACTGACAACATAAATTTAAAGTGAAAATACCGTTTGTCTGTGCCAGCTGCACCGCATCTTTACTATCTTGCAGACTCCCACCTGTAATCAAAAACTTGAAAGAAGAAAAGTACTGTCAGCAAGTATGTTCTTCTTTGAACATCAAATGAATGTTTAAGAAAGTACTTGGATCTAAGTAAGAATCTAGAGAGAACATCAGAAGACAATTACTAATGTGAATCTAGACAGAGAACATCAGAAGACAATTACTAATGTATATATGACAAAATTTCATAAATCAGTAACAAAGCTCAATGGTCCCCAGGAGTGAGTAAATACACTAGGTATCAAAACCTGATTTTTTTCTTTATCAAGTATCTTCTATGCTAAGTATTTAAACCATTAAATGAGTAAAATACTTCTATTTGCACCAATATCAGCTTCATTAGACAACAACTCAAGAAACTTTATTTGCATTCAAGAAATTATATTCAGAAACATTATCAACCACGCTTACAGGTGGAGAAACTAAAAACTCCCAAATACCCAAAACAAGACGTAAATAAGTAGATAAACCAACAAAGGCATCTGTATCAGAGTCAGGATTACAAATTTAAGAATTTCAGGCTCCAATCTTTTATTTTTACCTTAAGATCATAGAATCATAGAATGTGTTGGGTTGGAAGGGACCTTTAAAGGTCATCTAGTCCAACTCCCCTGCAGTATCTTTATCAATGATCTGGATGAGGGGATTGAGTGCACCCTCAGTAAGTTTGCAGACGACACCAAACTAGGTGGGAGTGTTGATCTGCTTGAGGGTAGGAAGGCTCTACAGAGGGACCTGGACAGGCTGGATCGATGGGCCAAGGCCAACTGTATGAGGTTTAATAAGGCCAAGTGCCGGGTCCTGCATTTCGGTCACAACAACCCCAAGCAACGCTACAGGCTTGGGGAAGAGTGGCTGAAAAGCTGCCCCACAGAAAAGGACCTGGGGGTGCTGGTGGACGGCCAGCTTAACATGAGCCAGCAGTGTGCCCAGGTGGCCAAGAAGGCCAACAGCATTCTGGCTTGTATCAGGAAGAGCGTGGCCAGCAGGAGCAGGGAAGTGATGGTGCCTCTGTACTCGGCACTGGTGAGGCCTCACCTCGAGTACTGTGTTCAGTTCTGGGCCCCTCTGTACAAGAGGGACATGGAAGTGCTGGAGCGGGTCCAGAGGAGAGCTACCAGGCTGGTGAGGGGTCTGGAGACCAGGGCATATGAGGAGACGCTGAGGGAGCTGGGCATGTTTAGCTTGGAGAAGAGGAGCCTGAGGGGAGACCTCATTGCCCTCTACAACTCCCTGAAAGGAGGCTGTAGAGAGGTGGGTGTTGGCCTCTTCTCCCAGGTGAATAATGACAGGACCAGAGGAAATGGTCTGAAGTTGCGGCAGGGGAGGTTTAGGTTAGATATTAGGAAGAATTACTTTACTGAAAGAGTGGTCAGGCACTGGAACAGCCTGCCCAGGGAGGTGGTTGAGTCACCATCCTTAGAGGTATTTAAGAAACGTCTAGATTTGGCACCTCAGGGCATGCTCTAGTGACAGAGATTGTAGGGGGTTTTTTAGTGTGTGTATGGTTGGACTCGATGATCTCAAAGGTCCTTTCCAACCATGAAGATTCCACGATTCTATGACTTCTTCAACTAGATCAGGTTGCCCAGAGCCTCATCAAGCCTGGCCTTGAATGTCTCCAGGGACGGGGCCTCCACCACCTCTCTGGGCAACCTGGGCCAGTGTCTCACCACCCTCAGTGGAAAGAACGTCTTCCTCATGTCTAATCTAAACCGGCCCTGCTCTAGTTTAAAACCACTGCCCCTCGTCCTGTCGACACATGCCCTTGCAAACAGCCCCTCCCCAGCTTTCTTATAGGCCCCCTTTAGGTACTGGAAGGCTGCTACAAGGTCTCCCCGGAGCCTTCTCTTCTCCAGGCTGAACAACCCCAACTTTCTCAGCCTGTCTTCATAGGAGAGGTGCTCCAGCCCTTGGATCATCTTCGTGGCCCTCCTCTGGACCCGTTCCAACGGGTCCATGTCCTTCTTGTGCTGAGGGCTCCAGAGCTGGACACAGATCAAAGGTTATCACACCAGAATTGTTGCTTACAGTGATCTTTGAACACCACTTGCAGGATCTTGCATCCTCGGTTCTAAGAAATCATGACTACACTGCTTTTGGACAACTCTTATCCCTACACATGCTATATCCCAGACTCAGTCAGCACCAAGTCAGACATTTCTGCAGTATGCTCCATTAAGAGACAAACACATCCCAACAGTTTCACCAGAAAAATAAGTTAAGATGACATTGGCTCAGTATACATACAGCACAGGGCAAAACTTCACCAAAAAAAATCCATAAATCAACAGCTATATGGAAAAATAGAAGTATTTTCAAGTAAACAGATTAAGCTTCTAGGCAAGTAGAAACAATCTGGGATGGAATAGACTTCTGACACTGTACAGGCCAGTAGCAAGACTGAAAACATAGCT
The DNA here is from genome assembly GCF_028500815.1 of Rissa tridactyla. Taxonomy (NCBI): domain Eukaryota; kingdom Metazoa; phylum Chordata; class Aves; order Charadriiformes; family Laridae; genus Rissa; species Rissa tridactyla. The sequence continues at coordinate 13,005,605 of NC_071467.1, read as the reverse complement.
AAGGGCAGGGAACTCCTGAATTCCATTTCTGAATCCACTGTGCATCTTGAAAAAGTTATGTATCCAACCTAATTTTGATGATAAAATAGGAAAATTGCCTCTTACTTTCAGAGGTGGTATAACGGTTAAATAGTACTTATTCAGCACATACAGACACAGTCAAAGTGACTGTGATTCTGTATTTGCTGCAGTACGGTAACTTCTCCATCACTAAAGGTTTTTATTTTTTTATTTCCCACTCATTTCAGATGAGAGCCTTTCAGCAAACTTCTGAGACGTCTGTTCCTCTTATAGAGGAGGGTTTATTTCTTTACTTCTAATCCACCAGCCTTCTTTGTGCAGTAGAACAGTTTGTGACAGTGTGCATTGTATTCTATTTTAATTTGTATTTTTTGTCTTGACAATTTATTCTGTTTAGAGAGAGATATTTACGCAGGCTAGAATATTATAACTAAAGGAGCATGTTTCACTGCTGAAAACACCGATTTCAAGCTAGGAATTACAAACCTGCTCATAATGATGCAGTTTTAATACACGTAAGTGAGTATTTAGTAGCAGACATTCACATGTCTCAACTGTAAGAATACATGGGCACTCACAGCTCTTCCACAATTACCAATTTCCTTTACATATAAAAATATCTGAAGGATCGCTATCAGAAGAGTTTAGAGTTTTGATCTGTAGCGGCAACTGTGTGAGTCACTTGGGATACAAGAACACAGGAGTGGCTGCCTATAATACAACTAGCTTGGAAAATTACGTACTAGATGACTGCAGTAGGTCAGAGGAGAGCACCTTTCTGTTGAAACTGCACAAAAGAAATTCTACGTATGTATCACATGGGATACCACTGAACTTAAATAATCAGCATCTAATGATCTGTGCAAATGAGAGACAATGCTCTGCACAGAACACTTTCGCTTTATGCTATTGAAGAAAGTTACTGCATTTTCCATTGCAAGTTCCAGAAACTTTTGTTTTAATACTGAGTATTAAAAAACAAAGTATTAAAAAGCAGTTTAAAATATTAAAGAAATTTTATTAGAAGAAATTACCTTTTTAACACCAACTTTGACTGCTCTCTCTACCACATCCAAAAAGTCATCTGTGAAAGTTCATAAAAATGTCATAAATTGAACTTCAGGTTTTACAGTATGATTTAACTACCTTTCAACTAAAAAGCAATTTCATGCGGTCAAAATGCCTATCATGAACAAACTTTAAACCACACTTGATTAATCTTTAAAAGATAATAACAAAATGCAGTAACTGAAGATCCAATTTAAATATAAGAAGTAAACGTCTTTCACATACTTTAGTAAACTCTCTACCTTTACATCTATATCTGAAGGTCACGAGAGCAAAAAAGCATTGGTTATAATTAGTAACTCCCATTCAGCAATGCAATACTTTGACAGTTTATTGTTCATAATTCTCAGACCAGTTACTTCCATGCAATCCTAACCTAAATACATCAGCAATTGTCCATTTTGCTCTAGAAGCAGAGTTACCTGTATCACAACTTAATAGCAATTCAGTAGAAGGGAATATATTTTGCTTAGAACATCTAATCTATTTTGTCACACTTTCTTCTTCAAGCCATAGTAAATAATAAGCATCCAGTTTCTGAGGAAGAAAAAAAAATTCTAACCTCACTTTCAGACAAGAGGCTTCCATTTTAACAAGAGGGATTCTGTCTTTCAGCAGATACAAGGAAACATTTACCTTGATGTTTTTGTGTTCCTCTGTAGACTCCTCTGAACATAGGATCTGTCAGGTTAATACCAATATCTATGAAGAAAAACCAGAAATTACATGTTATAGCCACTCTACTTTTCATTCTGACCATTAGCCAACTAGGGATGGCAATGGAAAGCACATCCTAGTAGTCCCCGACTACCACATTGACAGGCCATACAAAGCTTAAACATAAGTTTACTTGCATAACTTGAGAGCTTACTCCTTACTGGAACTGACAGAAAAGTAAAATTTTGGCCCTCTGTGCGACCCCAGACTTACTGTATGAGCATATAAGACACGCCCTCATAATCACCAAATCTAATACACATGTACTGTTTATTGCAATTAATTATTATTTTCACACGAAAATATAGATTTATTTCTGCCAACAAGCAGTAACAGGGAAGGAAAAATGCAGCATCTCATGTACAACCTTTACACGGGCGGGAGCAGCAGCAGACCATCTCATAAAAAGTGCCCGTTTTCCCTCCTACTGCCAACGGCCATCCAGCCTGGCCAGCACCATGAACAAGAAAACCTGCAATGCAGTCACCAACCAAAGCAGCCCCAGCCCAGCGCATCCTCCTTTTCTTTGCTCCCAAGGCTTTCCCTGAGCCGCAGTCTGGCAAGTCAAGGGCTGACAGGCAGGCTTCATGAACAACCACCTCTGCAGCTGCCGGAGCCCACGTTTCAGGTGGGCTTGCTAGTGGGAAGGCAACATTTTCCAAGGCAATCTTAGGCTGCTCAGCCACACATAAAAAGAAACATCCATTCAAACAACCGACCTGCCTAATTCCCTAAGAACATTTCCATCCAAGCCAATTTCATACAAATCAAGGTTAGAAACAACCACGACTAAGGTGCCAATGCAAAGGATGGGGATGAAGGCCTGTCAGAAAGTCCAGAGATCACTCCCAGAGGCCGCGCAGCAGCCCCTCGGTGCCCTGCGTGGAGCCCCCAGCGACAGCAGAAACGCCCCCAAACTCTTCTTGTAAGCTGAAAGCCAGCCTGCCCCTCGCCCCCGGAGACACGGGCTGGGACTGCAGAAGGTGACAAGCCCTGGATGATGAGGGGCCGGCCCTGTCACCAGAGCGGTCCCCGCCATCGGCCCCTCACGGCGGGCACAGGCGGCGGCGGCTGCAGAGAGGGGCCCGGGGGGAGGTGACCGGCCGGGCCGGGGACACAGACCCGCCACCCCCCCAGCGCTCTCCCCTCACCGATGAACTTGGCGCGGCTCATGGCGGCGGCGGCTTGAGCCCGAGCGAGGCGCCTGCGCGCGGCGGCGCCCTCCACCTTCCCGTCAGCCCCCGCGCGCGAAGGTGAGGGCGAGGACAGCCCAAAATGGCGGCCTACCTGACGCACCAGCAGAAGGTGCTGCGGCTCTATAAGAAATCCCTGCGGCACCTGGAGTCCTGGTGCATCTACCGGTGAGAGGGGGAGGGAGGGGGGGCCTGGGGAGGGGGGAGAGGCCTGTTCTTCCTAGCAGTGGGGCCTCTCAGCTCCGCAGTTGGGGGGGGAGGGCCTGGCCTGTTCTTTTCTGTTCTGTTCTGTTGTGCTCTTCCAGCTTTCCCCGCTTAGAATCGCTTGGGCTCGACTGGGGCTTTCCCCTCTTCCCTTTCCCTGAGGCGTGAGGAAAAAGCCTCCAGGGTCACCGCCGCAGAAAAGGGCAGCGAGGAAACAGGAGCTCCTCGGAGGACCCTGACCAAACCCTGTCTTTGCATAGGGGTGGCTGGTGGTGTTGGCAAGCTTTGCTTGTGATTAGTTTTTTGTCTCCAGTGTACATCACTGTGCTTAACCCCTCTCTGTAGAGACAAGTACCGCTATTTTGCCTGCCTCCTGAGAGAACGATTTGATAAGAACAAGGATGTGAAGGATATGGTGAAAGCTACAGCGCTACTGAAGGCAGGCGAGGAGGAGTTCTGGGCAAACCAGCATCCTCAGCCGTACATCTTCCCTGACTCCCCTGGGGGCACTTCCTATGAGAGATATGAATGCTACAAGGTAAGGTGGCCTGTAAAGTTGTGTATCCCTGTGCTTACCGTACTCTTTTCAGCGAATGGAGAGTGAGTGTTTTAAGTAGGCTTTCATAGGGCTGCAGATTGACTCAGCAGTATCGTCTCTCTAATAGTTTATTGCTACTGCTTCCATAGGAGAAGCTGTCGTGCTTGTCTGATCCTTGAAAATGGAATTTTCTGGTCTGTCTCAAGACAGCTAGCTTCTTTTTGCTGGGTTAAACGCCTGTTATTTTGCCAAAGGGAAGCTGCTCTCTAGTGGGTCAGGCAGGCACAATGAAAAGGTTGGAGCTGAGCTGTGAGAGCAAACAAGGTGGAGGAAGCTGTGCTACCCTTCGTGGTGCCACCTGGTCACAACCTTCATTTCTCTCTGGTCTTGACAGATGTTGGCTTGGCTGTTGGGGGACTCCTCTTCCATCGGTCCCATTGTTCTTTTAGCATTTTGAGTAATGGTACAAATTACCATTTTCCTTCATATGGTGTAGTGCCAGATATGTATTTTTGTGTCGCTGTGTGATAGGTGGTATTCCTAAAAATAGAAGCGGTGTTCTTGGAATCGAAGGCACTTGCAGAGGCTTTTTTTCCCTCTAGATTGTTCTGTCTGGAGTAAAGAAACAGGTTTCATAGAAAAACACAGGGGTTTCGCTTATTTGGCTTTGGCTTCTAATGCATTATTGGGGGTAAATACTAATCTAGAGAGCACATGCACCCATTTTCTACTGAATTTGAAGGAAGTACATACACAAGACTAGATCTGATCAGATCTTTACATATGAGAAGCCATGTGAAAGGAAGAATCTGATGTAGATTTATCAGAGAATGTATGAGTGAAAAGGGCAGAGGAGGAATTAAGCTTATGCCAAGGTCAGGGGCCTTAGGAGTAATAGAGATAATAGTAACACATAACCTGGACATAAAAAAGGCCAGTTGAGCAGTAAATGGTCAAGATTAGTCTTCATATAGAAACATAAACTGGTTTCTGTTCTCTTTTCTTTGCCCTGTTCGATATGCTAAAACTGTCCTTTAACAAAATGGCTGTCGCAAGGATTTGGATTGTCAAATATCAGTGACTACCCATTGTGGATGCTGCCACAAAGTATAATTTTTAGATCTCAGCCTGTTTGATGGTTTTAGTTGTTGTTTGGTGCATGTGGATTTTTTTATATTATTAGCAGCAGCTGTGCTATTTCTGTTCAGTCAAAGGTTTACTCAGTGATGAGAATCACAGCAGGAAACTGGAAGCGTAAATGTCACTGGGTGAATGATGATATTGGAACAACTTTTAAATTTTCTTTTTTTTTAAGAATTGGGTTTTTTGCGGGATTTTGTTGGTTTTTTTTTAATCTATGTTCCTGTTGTTAAAATGTTAACATTCAGTTAACATTTTAAGCTGCTGCAAATTTTTAAATTCTGCTTTTTTTCTTGACTGGACATCTTAGAGGTCAGACCATTATCAAGCTCTTAAAGGCCACTATGTTTTTCTGTAGTTGTAGACAAGTGGAAATGAGCTGTAAGGTTCTGCCTCTGTTAGAGGAAAATTAATTAATAGCTGGAGAAAAGGATCTGTCTGACCTATTGCCTTTGGGAGAAGGAAGGGTAGAAAGGAGACCATTTATTCCACCAGATGGAATTATTTTGAGAACTTTAGAGTAAACTGAGATGACCTGGGACTTGTCTTTAAGCAAGTCACTATGATGTCTTCCTCTGACTTAGGATAATGTGTGAAACAAAGATTAAAAATCCTGACCTCTGCCATATCGTGCCTTGAGACTAACAACAGTCAGGTAGCTCTTAAATGGTGTTTTTATGTAGTACTTTATTTCCTGGTTTATTTATCCATTTTAATACTGGCTTCTGTGATTGCATTTAGTTCTTTTGTGCATACTATATACGATTTACTATGTGAAAAAAATATATATGAAACCTTTTTTTAACAGATTCCTGAATGGTGCTTGGATTTCTGGCATCCTTCTGAGAAGGCGATGTATCCTGATTACTTTGCCAAACGAGAGCAATGGAAGAAGCTGCAGCGGGAAAGCTGGGAGAAAGAGGTCAGTGCTTGCTTGATGCAAGGGAAGGTCTCTTTAGGACGCAAGTATTTTGTGTGACATTTAGATGTGTTCTCAGAAAATATCCGCCTACTGTGGTTTCATTTAGACTTTGCTTTATTAGAACTCTTGTCAGTGTGAAACACTGACTTGACCCAAAATTGCTACACGGGGATCTCAAGAGTTACAGCTTCTTAAAGGCTGTGAAGGGAATTTGAAGTTGAAGCTGAACCTGCAACCATGTTAGTTAGTGCAGGGCTGTTGTAGCAGCTTCACTAAAGGAAATTCCAAAGTGCGTTGAGAAGAGATTAATGACCTGAATACCACATGATGGAAATGTGCTTACGTGTACTAAAGCACTTTTATGTCTTGTCTTCTAGCTGAAGCAGTTAGAAGAAGAAACTCCAGCTGATGGTCCAAGAACTGAAGCTTTGCCTCCAGCTCGTAAGGAAGGGCATCTGCCACCACTGTGGTGGCAGTATGTCACAAGACCTCGTGAAATTCCCATGTAAAGGCATTATTTCATGAGAGAATTGAAGCGGTCCATCATCTGTAGGCAGTAGACATGTCAATGACCGCATGCTACTCTAAGTAATATAAAATAAAGCCAAATAAAGTAAAAGAGAAGGCATTTCTCTGACATTCTGTTCTTCCATGTCATGCACACGCCTCACTTGCAGTTTGTGCAGTGTAGAGTCGATGACTGTAATGTCTACACTATATACCTAAATGCTGACCAGTCTGTGATGAAACCTCGATGGGATACTAACCCCAGGGCATGTTTTTATAAAGGTGAACATATACTGCAGCTTTCACTGTCAGAAAACTCAACTATGAGACTGAAAAAATTGTCCTCATAAAACTCACGTTCCTGGAGAAAGAATGGGAGTTTAAGGGGCAGGAGAGGGACTGGATTGAATGCCAACCAGCTCAACTGGGAATAACTGGGGCCTGCAGAAGCGGGGAGGGAAGGGGACTGGATAAAAATTAATGAACAATTTGCATCAGCATGATAATTTGGAATCTGGTGCTGAATACAGGCAAGGTGGTACGTACTTGTGCTACAGCTCAAGATGCTGACAGCAACAGCTGCGGACTTTGGTTGCTCCTGGAGTTGAGGGTGTTTCTAACCTTGCTCAGGGATAAAGGCCTCTTGCCCGCCCTCCCTCCCCACCTCCATGGGCTCTTTGCTGCATTTTGCACCTGGGCATCAAATCTCCCAAGACATAAACCTTCCTTACATGGTCGTGCTTTCTTGCTGCTGTGGAGGACATTGCTGGAGAGCACCAGGTGAAGGTTCATCCCTGTGTGAACTGAATCCTGGAAAGCTCTGTCGGGTCAAGCGAGTGGCCTGCCAAGGAATATGGCTCTGGTATGCTCATTTAGGGGTCGCACACAGCTCCAGCCAGCAGGGTGATACCCTGAACTAGGTACAAAAGCTGTTTGCTTCCAGCGCTGTTCCCAAAGCATCGATACAAGACAGGAAATTTTGCTAAGGTTTCCACGAACCTCCCAGTAAGAGAATAGATGGGATATGGCCACCCAGTAAAAGCTCATAGGAAAACCTCCTGGCTCTTCACCTGTTCTCCCATTTTTAGGGCTAGAAGAGGAGATGTGGGTTAACTAATCTGACTTCTGTTCTACAGGAGATCTTTGATTGTACCATATTTAACCCAAAGGCCTAATTTTTCCATGAAGTTCAACTTAAGGCTCAAAGGTAACACGAGATGGCAAAGGCAGTAACTTCAGCTGTTCTAAGGACTAAACGTATTTCATATGGGTATAAGAGATGGCTTTAATCTGGTTGTTTTTTTAGAAATTCTACGTGGCCCTTTTCAGTAAGCCTACTAAGCTAAAATATGCCTGCATTTTGGGGGGAAAAAAAACCCCCAAAACTTCACATATGCCACTGTTGAAAGTTTCAGTTTTACGAGGCAGCGGGATCTATCCTCTCCCTCCATTAGTCCCAAGCAGTGCCAGAATTGAGGTCTGCCCTTTTCCAGCAACCCCTCCCCTCCAGCCTGTTCACCAGCTCAGCACGGAGCTGTGTCATCTCTCTGCTCCGGCATCGGTGCTTTCCCTGCCGTTTTTCGGTTCCGAAGGTGCTTCTTCATAGTAAGAGTTCCAACCTGCGCCTGTTTTTCTAATGTGTTACAGGTTTCTAACGCAGGGGCTGCTCCACCAGCGCTGCACTGCCCTAAATTAAAAATAGGGCCACGAAGGTGATCCGAGGGCTGGAGCACCTCTCCTATGAGGACAGGCTGAGAGAGTTGGGGTTGTCCAGCCTGGAGAAGAGAAGGCTCCAGGGAGACCTTAGAGCCCTTTCCAGTATCTGAAGGGGGCCTATAAGAAAGCTGGGGAGGGGCTGTTTGCAAGGGCATGTAGCGATAGGACGAGGGGCAATGGTTTTAAACTAGAGCAGGGCAGGTTTAGATTAGACATGAGGAAGACGTTCTTTCCACTGAGGGTGGTGAGACACTGGCCCAGGTTGCCCAGAGAGGTGGTGGAGGCCCCATCCCTGGAGACATTCAAGGCCAGGCTGGATGGGGCTCTGAGCAACCTGATCTAGTTGAAGAAGTCCCTGCTGACTGCAGGGGGGTTGGACTGGATGACCTTTAAAGGTCCCTTCCAACCTGAACCATTCTATGAAATTGCCAACATGTCCTTCAGCAGCTGCTTGCATTAGCCAGAATACGAAAGGCCAAAACCAGCAAGATTCACAGCGGAACTACAACATCTCAGGGCAAACCTGTCTGTCCCAAGCTGGCTTTGCCGCTGCCCCAGCCTGGTGCCAGCAGCCCTTGGCTCGGAGCCGGAGCCGCAGCGTGGTGAGCGCTGGCAGCAGGGGCAGGCTGGTGCCGGAGCGTGGGGTGCAGGCAGTCGGAGCGGTCAGTGGGATCACACCCCATGGGTCCTAACTTCTGTTCAGACGAAGGTAAGGTTACAAAAACCGTCCCCTCTTCCTGAGCCTCACCTTCTACCAAACCCCTATCCCTGTGCTTTGCTTCTCTGGTAACTGTATTCAGAAATTATGTAAACACCAAAATACTCTAATTACGTGCCATTTTGCATCCTCTCTCCCAGTCAGCCAACCAGCCACAAGGGTTTTTTTTTGGCTAGAAAACAGAGCAAAAAGTCCCTCCTGATTTCTATAAACACCTGAGCAGGTCTGACTGACATTCCTTAACACAACGGATACCCCACAGCCCAGTATTAAAAACAACACCGCAACAACCCATCTTCTGGATGCCCCGTCCCTGGAAGTGTTCAAGGCCAGGCTGGATGGGGCTTTGAGCAGCCTGGTCTAGTGGGAGGTGTCCCTGCCCATGGCAGGGGGGTTGGAACGAGATGATCTTTAAGGTCCCTACCAACCCGAACCATTTCATGATTCTGTGACCCCACTCCACAACAGAACCATTTTGCACGTGCAGCGGCAAGGGAATTGGATCCGCTGTAGGAGCAGCAGGGATACGCTTCAAAACGAGGGAGCCTAGCCATAGACACAGCCACAGGGAGATGGGGGAATGAAACTAGAGTCCTTTTAAGACAGGACATATTTCCAGCCAAATCACCTTGAGTTTTCCTTTAACGTCTTTGTGACAAATGGAAACCTCTGGACAAAAATGACTCTATCGCAGTGGCAAGGAAATAAACAAGGCCACTGTGTGGTCGCTGCAGGTGGGAGCAATGTCCTGCCTCCCTACCTTTGCTCCTGAGGAAGCTGAACAAAAGAAAAGTCTTCAGTCACTCGGGGGTGTGTGGGAGACACGGGTGTTGTGCTCGATAAATTCTGGCTATGAAGCATGGGCAGCGTCGACAGCAGTAACTTTCCTCCTCTGCAAAAGGAGCTGCGATCCAGCACTGAAGCAGACGCACAAGGATGTGGGGTTACCTTCCTGGCCAGACAACAACAGCGAGGAGGAATGTCATCGTCTATTCTTTAATGGGAAGCCCCCTCGTTAGCACTGCACCTCTGTTCTGCTACTACCCTTCAGCTGCACATCAGTAGAACACAGCTATATGCGATTTTTATTTACTGATTTTTTAATTCTCTCTTGCTTCTGCTACACGCGGATGGAACCTGCGTGATCTTCAGAAGCCTGATGAAGGACACCACTGGTATCCAAAGCTCTGGAAGCGGAAAGTCTTCAAGAACCGAAATACAGAAGTTTTCCAGCAGTTCTTTATTTATAATGTAGGCTTAAGCAATCATTACAATGTAGAAGGGAGACACACTTACAGCAATTATTTATACCAGTTTAGAACAAAAAACTGCACAGGGAGAGGTCAACTCTCAGTACAAACTAGCAACTAAACCACAATAATTTACCATTAGAAACATTTTATTTTTTAGCTGTGACACTGCTTTTACAATATGCAAAAACACAAACAATAGAACTATCCAAAGTGTTTTGTCACATTCTTTCTACATTGAATTTGGCAACATTTTATATTAAATTTTACCGATTATACTAACGTTTAAGAACTAAACAAGTGAAAAGCTGTACTCCGGTACAGTTACATCCATTTATTTCAAAGGTTTAAATAACACTTTTAACTATTGAGATTATCTCCTAGCAGTTTTTGTTTATGCAAAAACCATCCCAAAGCCTCATTTGCACAATGCATCAGCTGCTGTATCAAGGTTGGTGGGCTACACCACAGGCACTACTGTTTATTATATTCTGTAATAAGGAGCTTGTTTTTCAAAGAAAGGAAGGTTTAATATTTTCTAAGAATCATGCTTTTTTTTTTATTTTATTTTTGCTTCTAAGCCATAACAAAAAAAAAAAAAAGTTAGCAACCACAGCAGTGTAAAATGTTATATAGAACACAGCGACTACACAGTTACTAGAAGATTCACATCCAATGCAGTTATGTATTAAAGCATAAGAGGTTTATGGAGGCAAGTCTAGAGCCAACAGAAATCTGCAGAGCGCGTGGTGGAAACTAGCCCCTTTAATATGTAATTTTTGGTGCGTTTTTCAACAATCCCGGATGCGGGAGCCTGGCGTCCATCCACGCGTGGGTCTGCTGCGGGCGGGCGGACGGCATCCCTCCGGACCGTCGGGTGGGAACACGTGTCGTGCCCCGGGGTCTGCACATTTCTATCAGCTTTAGGAGACGGGTATTGCAGCAATAACTTACTTTTACTTTAAGGAAAAAATCCAACTCTTAATAATTCTATCAACAGCGTTCCAAAAAACATGACTTAAAAGTACAAAAAAAGAGAACGTAGTGGTCAGGTTCCCGGTATTATCAAAAAAAGAGTTATCTCTCCCCACCCCCCACCCTTCACCCCTTTCTTTTCGGTATTTAAGAAAAGCCAATCAACTGCCATTTAGAAGAAGTTAAGAAAAACAAGCCCCTGTATTGGAAAGAAACATTCGCAGTTTGTTAGATCACAAGCTGGTTACACTTGTCAAATTGTTAATTTTTTTTTTTTTCTCAAAATATTTGGGCTTTCCAAGGCGCCCAGCCTGCTGGGCACAAGTCAGAAAAAGGCATTTTGATAATATCTAAGAACTCCCTGCTTGCGTTTTAAAAACGTTTTCCCATTTGTAACTGCCTGAAGCCTGTCGTCCTTGTTTGTACTCAGTGAAAGGATGAGCGGAACGGAAAGCGAGGGCGGAAGGACCAAGCCCGCGGAGCTCAGGCTGCATGCACGTGACTGAGAGTTGCGGCTGTGCAGTCGGAAAAGAAACGTGGAAAAAACCCAGTCTTTTAAAACACCCTACAGAAACAAAACACTGCAATCCAATATGGCTTATTCTGATGCATTTACCATGAAGCTACTAGTAATTAATCCTACTAGGCTACTTTTGTGCAACAGCATCTGCTATTTTGACGGCATCTCCCTCCCCCCACTACCCCCCAAATACTCTACCAACTGCAGGTTTCTTCCTTGCATTATATATTGCTTTTATTGTCAATTTTTATTCCCGCTTTGCAAACATTTATTTTTTTTAATACTTAAACGAGGATCTGTTCCTTACAGTTCGACTTAAACTTCAAAATAAGTCCCGTTGTTTTGTTTTTTTAACCTCACTATTACAAGGCGCTCTACAAAAGCTCGCAAAAAAGCCAAATTTTCATTAAATCCCTTTGCTGAAGTTAACTACTCGACATTTTTTTTTTCTCCTATGATTTAAAACTTTACAAAGAGAGTTATAAAAAAGGTAAATGGGATTTGGCACCTTCAGAAAAAATTAAAAGTGTAACTTAGATCAAAAAAATGCAGAAACGAAATCATTGATATTTACAAATTAAAACACCAGTGAAGATTATGTCTTACTACGCTCTTTCACCTTGTTTTTCTCTTTTAGAGTACTTTCAGACTGTCTGTTACCGAGTATCTTAAAAAAATTCATTGATTACAGATTGGAATGGACAGAGACAAATTAGTTTCCTCACAGTTCATTCTCGGCGGCTGAGTACTCTGGCAGCTCTTCCACTCCTAGGAAATACGAGGTGCTGAGCGATCATTCGTGGTCGTCTTCTTCAGTTTGACGCCGCGCCGGATGGCGTTCAGCATGTCTTCACCTTGGGGGGCGTCCCCAGGACTCAGCTCCGCGGGATCGAGCTCCGGCTGGCCGGCGGGCGCCAGGCTGCTGACACCATCCCGGTCGCCGTCTTCCCCCTCGCTCTCAGGGACCGCTTGCCTCTGCTCGTCACCAGCGCTCAGTTTCTGGCTTGACGGCGGAGGGTTGACGGATGCTTGTCCGCTCCATGAGGATGAGGGCATGCTGGTGACACCTTGCCCGCCATCTCCCGCTGCCGGAGACTCGGGACTTTGCTCGGGGCATTCTTCTGTCCCGGCGAGGGCGCCGGGCAGCCCCCCTGGGATATCGGGGACAGTTGGTGTTTTGACAGGAATCACCGGCGTCTTGATGGGAATCGGGCCTCCCCCGATGGTGCCGCGTCTGACTGAAGGCTTGGTGGAAGGGGTCCGTCTGATGGTGGCGACGCCGGGGGTGACTATGACCGGTCCAAGCGTGGTTGGTAGACCTGCGGTGGAAGCAGGACGCTTGGTTTGAAACATTCTGCGATAGGACTGGCTAATGTCGCTGTTTCTTGGGATGGTGGAAGATTTGTCAAACTCTTGCTGTTCTGCCTCCTGGTCACCACTCACAGAGAAATAATCATAATCTGAAACTGATGCCAAAAGACAGAGTCAGGAACAAGCTGGAGAAGCAGCTGAGTCACGTCAGTAAGTCTAAAGTATGTATAACCAAACAAGTATACATAAACAATAAAAGCCAGGAGGTCAACAGCAATTAAGGGAGGCTTCTAGGAGGCAGGAAGCCTGAGATACCGTGACCAAGATTCTCAGAGAGCGGGGCTGAAGGCAGGCACTGCAGCAGACGGACCCTAAAGCTGCAGGTTGCCCACATCTCTTGTGAACGAGAACTTTACACATTCAGTACCTTCTCTGAAATGAACTAATCAAGTAACCAAGACTCCATGTTTGTTGCCAAAATTAAGATACCAAACCCAGCATCCTACAAGCCATATGTTACCACTTGTAGATGCAAATATGTAAAACAGTCAGTGACTAAGAAGGGTATTTTAGACTAGGCAATGTGGGGCTCGGGGGAACATGTGCCAGTGATTTCAGCAGCAAATTTGCTTATTTTGCAAACAAAGTAAACCCCAGCTGCCAGGTCTGAAAACTCAGCCTCAGCTTTAATAATTGTGTCGGTTTCCCTCCTTTCCATGGAACTGCTGAGCCAAGCCAGGCCCTCCGCAAGCCCTCCTGCCTCTTGTGACTGCACACCACGACCGACCTCAGCTGAGCAAACAAGGCGGTTTCTGAACTGCAGACACCAAACTCAGTCCCTCTCATCTCGCTGCTGGTTCTGAAAATGGGTACAAAACCCATCGCCTTATATGCACCTTCCCAGGTACGTCCAACTTAAAGGTCTCCAATGGATTCTTTTTCCAATTATGACAATTTCTGCTTAAGTAGGAAATAAAAGGTCACAAATGGAAACCAAGAGCAGATTCAGAGTACTGACAGAGCAATAAAGCAAAGCACGAGCAAGAAAGCAAAGCTCATGAGTGCGTATTTGCCAAGACGCGTGTGTGAAAGGACACTACCACCACAAGAAGTGTATGATGCAAAACCAGTGTCATTCCACTTAACCCAAGAAATGTAATTCCAGCATCTTCTTTAAAATGGTGGCACCCTCAAGCTAAAACCCATTCCAGTAATGCACAAGAAAATATGACTGGTCAGCATGCAGCAATCCAGGTTTCTACTTAGTTAATGAATCCAGGCTGCATTCCAAGCTGGAAAAAACTTCACAACAGTAACGTTCACACCTTTCTCCCCAGCTGACTACAAAGTCAGTGAGGGATAGCTGCTGGAATACATCTCCTTGGCACCGAGGGGTGAGCGTATGATGGTCAGGCTGGGAAAGCTCTGAAAAAGAACGTCTCTTGGACGGGTACCTTGAGATGGGATCGTGTCCTCTGAACAGCACGGAGTTGTTGTCTGGGTGCTGTAGCCGCTGGAGCACTGCAAGGAATCCCGACTGCTCCTCTGGGTGTCCAGCTGCAGCCCTCTTGTCAGAGCGAGCGCCAGCTCCTCGCAGGCCTCCATCTCCTCACCCTGCTGTTCGCGCACAGAAAGGAGACTCGTTAAGTCTCGAACAGTTAATCAGTCTTCACTGACCTCTAGCTGTCTCTCCTCCTCAGACTTGTCACCATCGCAACCCAACAGGATTGTGTCCAACCATTTACTAGGGCTCCAAAGAAACAGACGCTTCTTTGGATGCTCTTGCTCTACCCAATACCCAACAGCATATTCTCACGTCGCTTCCACTGACCACCCCAACACCACACCAGTCCTGCCTGTTGGATAAACACGGGCCGACACGAAGCACGGCAAACAAGTACTGGCAGGAGCTAGCACAGCCGCTTCCTTCGCACCAAACAGCATATTAGAAATTAGAGCTTCACCCTTGTGGCAGCCGACACCGTCATGCTCCGAGGTCTCTGGGCCTCCTCAGGGGACACAGGTGGTCCGCTCTGAGCTCCTCCATTGAGATCTGGTTCGCGCTTTTCCTTGCGACGTTGCAATGTGTTCACCATTGGCTGATCGTATGGGCCTGGTTTGGCCCAGTCCTAAGGAAATGTGCTTGTTAGTGATAGTTTTCATCAGTAATTGTGCTTTAATTACAAGTAAAACTATGCAAAGGGGCAATTTTAATGCAACAGATATTATGTATCAAACTGGATATGCCTTTCTGAATAGGCCAGAAATAAATTTGAGAATATTAAAAATCTTCACTTACAAATCCTATCGCCCTTTATTAAAGGGAATCTAAATTTCCAATTCTATTTAACTGTTCTTATGTGAAGATATTTAACATTTTAATACTATAGTTTTCTCTAAATGAAATTCTGTTGTGTTAAAGCCTATATTTTCAGAAATTCAAATGCAAAAACCACTGGCACGCAGCAGAAAATATAGATAAACGTCCAATCAGCGATGTAACTGCTCTAGATGTACGCAAGTTCTGTTGAGCATGTCTTCAATTCTGAAAAATTAGGCTTGAACAGATTCTTGATACACATTAGAGGAGCAACTCTGAGTAATCTCTTGGTTGACTTGCTAGCTGAAATCTAGATTATAATAATCATCTGTACTGAAGAAAGACTTAACTTCACTCTGAATTACTGGTGCCAAATTTGAAACAGAAATTCCTCAGGCCACGAGGGCTATATTCACTCAGGGCTCTATTAAGCAAAGTCCTGAGGGTGTCCAGAAACCAGACGTGGCACACAGAGAGCAGGACTGACCGGTGACCTGTGCTGGGACGCAGAACCACCGCTACGCAGCAGCTCCCCAGATGTGAGCTGCCGTAGGGGCAAGCCCACTCCTAAGAGAGTTTTCCTCCACCGAGATAAGGGGTACTTTAAAAATAAAAATAGAAGAAACAACTCGTGCGTGAGAACAGGCCACAGACCCCACCACTGGCAGCAGCTGGCTGCTGGGCAGCCTCCGCACAGTCTGCTGATAAAGAATTAACGACGGGCTAAGGCCACACTCTAGATTTCACTGACATGTGTCTCAGTCCAAGGTATGAGTGCACGGCAGCTGTACTGACAGAAGCCCCTCGTGCAGACAGGTATTTTGGTTTTATTAACACATACGGAACTCTGCTTTGCCTTAACAGTTGTGTCTCCGCTGGAAGTTTTGCTGTGAAATATACTGGCAAAGCGCTTCTAGCATAGACACAACTAATGATGCTGAAGCCCCAGGACCACTGTGGCCACCCTGGCTGTGCGTTTCAACAGTCTCCAGCTGCTGGAGAGCGAGATTAGGGGGATCTGTAATGAGGTATCTCAATTTACATGTTTAAGAAGGTCCCATGGTGCATATGCAGTGTCATATAACCATCCACAGGCATCTAAGACCTGGGCAGCTGCTATCAACTGCACAACAGCCTCGTGAAGATTCAGGGCAACAGACAAGAGACCTTCTCCCCTCGCTCCGGGGCAGTCTCCCAGGGGAATCACCTGGCCGGGATGAGAGTCAATGCTCCATCAGAGCGGAGACGTTTTGATGCCAAGGAAGATCCCTGCAGATCCAGCTGGAGCAACTGAAAGAAGTTCCTGCACTCTGACTTTTTCGGTGGTCTCACCCAAGAGAGCAAAACAAGCTGGGTGAGCCCTCCCAGTCTGTGGCAGCAAAGCTAGGACAGCTTCAGTCACCGCTGGGGTTCTCCTGGTGACGAGCGTCTTCTTAAACCGCTCCAGCTGGATCTACAAGAGCATGGCTGCCTACGGCCAAGGTCGGGGCCAAGCACAGCCGCCGCAGGGAGAAGATCGTGTTGTTCAACGTATGGTTTCACTAAGCCGACTGGATGCCAAGCCTGCACTTCCCTGCTGAAGCGAGCGCTTTGGCGGCGCTCAACAAGCTCTCTTCTCGCTGAATAGAGCCCAGAGTGCTTTCACCAACGTTCCAGAGTTAAACTATTCCTTCCTACCTAGGTGTTGTCAGCTTTAATGTGTTTTAGGCAGTGCCGGAATAGACAAGGTCATTCAGAAATATCCACTACCGGATTTTAGCTCTCTGATTATCACCATGCAGCGCCCATTCAGAGTGATATTAAACAGAGCAAATCAACGAGTAATTACATGGATCGAAAGGTAGCAACAACCGCCGTGCGCACGCTGTTGGTATGAGGAGGTGAGGACTGCCACAACAAAAGGAACACAAACCTTCCAGCTAGGGATCTTAGATGATGGTAACATGCCTGGCCCAATGGTGTAATAATGAACGTAGTCTGGAAGGAGGGCTGAGGGAGCCCGAGTCCACGCGCGGGAGACAGGCGGGAAATGAGGGAAAGGACCTGCACCAACTGAAGCTACGGATGGGTCACTTGATAAACTACAGTGATAAAACCCATTAGACAACTGGAAACGAAACAAATAAAAAAACAAAAACAGAGAAATTAATATAAACAGAATGAATATGAAAATATACTGCGACTCTGATGTTCAAGGGAGAAAACTTCTGTATCTTAACACAAAAGAAAGAAAAAACCTTAGCTTTGCTGCAAATAAACAACAGAAAATTGATACAATGCTTGGTTCAGAAGTGAGACTGCTTGAAAATTGTTATTTGGTATAACAAATTTCAGACTTCAGTCTAGCAGTCATTGTCTCCAGCTGGGCAGCTTTGCCTTCTGTCCATGAACACGGCACACTCTGGAAAAGCCTTTGCAGTTTAGGTGCCCTGCAGACCGCGGACATAGAAACGAAACATTCCCAACACTGGAGGCATTCGCATTGCTGGCGTTTATTCTATGCAGCTGGACAGAGAGGAAAAGCACACAGCCTTCGAAAATGACGTGTTCTGGCCGTGTGATGATATGGAAGGGGGAAAAAAAAAAAAAAAGGAAAAAAACCAACAGCAAGGATTTACCAGATGAGAACGGAGACCGCTACCACTTCCTCCCCCAATTCAGAGTGTATCCTCCATAATTTATTCCAGCCGTGTGTATTTTTTTTTCCTTTTTGTTTTGGTCAAAACCACACCCCAATTGCTCAGTGTAATGCGTACCACCTAGCAGGAGAAGGGGGAGAAGCCACAAACAGTACAACCTGGGCAAGCTGCTCCTTGCTAGGCAACCAGTGGGGTTTGGGCACCATTCCACAATCTCTTTGAGTAGAAAAGGTGGACAAAGAGCTTTTCTTAGAAAATCACCCCTGTAAAATGCCCGATTTGCAGCTTCCCCCTAGCAGCTAGTTTAAAGGCAAGCATCGCCGTGATTTATTTGCACAGATTCATTTCTAAGGGAGTGTGCAACAGTTCCTATTCTCATCTTCACAGGGAGGAATCCAGGCTGCATCCCATGCACGGAGTTTTTTTTGTCCAAATGTTGCTGGGTTTGGATAACGAGCTAGTAGGTTTGTATGTCTTTGAGATGAAGTTTTTCACCTTATCTGTGGAGGCCCAAGCCCCCATGGTGGAGCCTGAGCTGACTGAGGTGGGGGAACTGCACTCGCTCACTGACTGGCAGGTTTCAGAGGCTTCTGAAGAGGCAGAGCTGGACGAATTCTGCAGCGTGAAACAGCACCGCAACGCAGGGAAAGGATACACAAGCCACCAAAAAAGAAAAACAAAACAAAACAAAACAAAACACACACGCACACACACAAAAAAAAAAAAGACAAAAAGCACATACACAGAGACACACACAGGAGAGAGGGAAGGATGAGAGAAGCAGAGGGTTAGGGTTTTAAAAATCAATTAGAAACTGCTCAAAACCATTGCTAATGTTCAGGAAATCTATGAGAAACAAAACAAGCCATTTGCTTAATGTGAGAACTTGCCACGCTGCTTGAGAATGAGGGAATTGAGGCGGCGATCTCAACTCCTCATTGCAATTTCAGCGTCTCAATTCTGTTAGCTGTCTCAGAGCAAGAAGCTGAGGGAACCTACAGTCCAAACATGCAATATACCGAGACAACTGATTTTATACTGAAAAGCAGATCATCAGTACTTTAAAGACACAAAGTTTATATTTAAAACATGGAGCAGCAAATGTCACTTACATTCACAAGTTCTCAGATATTCTGATCTGCAAAAGCGCTTGTGAAAAGCTCATGTGAGCGCAAATATCATGGAACAGAGAAAGAAGTGATACTTACCAAAGCTGGAGGCTTCCAAAGTGCATTATCTGTATGCATGTGCCTCTGCGGGTAGTATGCATACACCCAGAGCACTCTGACTCAAACTTTTCTGCCCAGCAGCCAGTATGAAGGTACATGTACTCTGCTGAGTGCATAAATGGTGGCTTGTGCTTGCCACCCACCTCCTCTTAACAGCAGAGAGAGAAAATATCAGGGGCTTGGACGGAGAGGGAAGGAAAATGCAGGACATGGAGTGTCCATCAAACACCCCTAACATTTAGCTCCTAGCTAGGAACTTCTCTTCCACTTTTCAGTGCACACCTTTATGTATATTTGCTGCTTTAAGACTTCTATAATAGCATTTAATTCACCTACAGGCAAGCCAAGGTGAATAACCACGTGGACCATTTTACCAACTACAAAGCTCTTGCACATCTCCCCCTCGTAAGTGGCACCACCCTCAGCAGGGATGTGTGTGCAGGTCCAACCGAGTGCTTGGAAGCGGTCAAGGATAGTGGCAAAGTTGCCAGGGCAGCACCGAGCTCTCTTCACTGCCAGGAAATTCCACACTAGCACGACTAGTTCATCCCTTGCTAGTCTGGGACCTGTGAAGCAAGTCTATCTAAGGATATCCCTGGCATTTTATTTTATGACAGCAGAGGGAATGCGCTCTTGTATCAACTTTGTGTAGCAAAGCCTCAGATTTCAAGGAACGATGCTTTGAAGAGGAAGGGAAATCTCATCTGAAATAACATTTCATCAGTTAACCTTAGATGAGATCTTGGGGTGAGTCTGCAATAAAAGGATAGCTGGATAAGAGGCACTTAGAGGAGTAATTACTGCTAACACCCAGAGGCTATGCATAAGGAATGGATATCTAACTGCCTAGGTAAAGATGTTAGTCTCCTGAGATGGGATACCATCACCAGAAGGATTTTGAAGACCGTTGGGGATGTTGAGAAGCCAATCCTGAGCTTATCAGCAAACTGTGGATTTAGAGGAAACTTTGCAAGGGCTGTTGAGAAAAAAAAAAAAGGCATGTAACGTGGTGGACTATTTTATAGAAATAACGCGCATCCCATCTTATGCTGACATGAGATCAGATCTGCAGTGACCTGTCAAATGTGTTTAGGGCACAAGTAAGCTCAGCTAACAAAGCTTGTATTCAAAGTGCAGTTAAGAGTTGAGGTAAAAATAAGATCAGAAGAAACTACAAGAAATGACATGTAGCTATTAAGGAGAGAAGCAAAAAGGATGCAGTGGGGTACCCGATGATGCAGCGACTTCATGATTTGTGGAACTTGTCACGTTCTTGATTTAATGCAACTCCTTTTACAGGAGAAAAACCTCTAAAAATAAGAATACTGACAGTCATGAGCTGCAGTTGACTGCCATCAGACATAACTACAGTACACTAAATGGAGAGGAGCCTATTTTTTCTATCTTTAGAGAACAATACATTATAGAAAATTAGCTTTTAGACTATAACTCCAAGTTCTGCTTGACATTCTAGGTAGCTCAACAAAAGAAACTGTTTGACAAGCCCCATGAGAACACTCACGCTAGCGTTACACTTTGGCCAGGGGGAAAAAAAGAAAAAGAGAAAAATATAATTTCAGAAAATCCTTTCTGAAACCTCATGCTTATGGCCCAAAAGACCCTTCTGGGTCTGCATACCCTGCGCACGGCAGGACAGACAGGGAAGAGTCTGAATTACAAATACTGTATCACACCACCTTGGTTTCTGCAGATGCCCTGATGATAACAGGGTGAATTTGGTGATTTGATGATAACAAGTGAGAATCTGGAGTTTACAGACGATAGACTATTCCTTTTTACAAGCCAGAAAATTCAAGAGGTTACGTCAAGCATTGGCAGAAACGGGTCACAAATGTTTATTAGCAATAAAGCTGTATGTAGCAACTAGATGGAAAAATGCCAAAAATGCGAATTCTGAAGATGCAAAGAATGGTTCGATTTATTTGGTGTATGGGGAAAAAAGATTGGAAGTGGTGAACTTATTTTTGCAATAAAGTGACTCCAAGGTGAAAGAAAGACGAAAGCAAGCGCTCTCCCACTAACTCAGTGGGGCCATTTTCAACAGGCAAAGATGGACAAAGGATAAACCAAGACGCCGTGGGGAAAACACCTTGGTAGTTGAAGGAAACGCAACAGTGAGAAAATGATGGAGAGGGAGGCAGAATAATACTGAACTCCTGAAGGAAAAGCGTAAAGAAAACGCAAGCGGCAGCAGGTCAAAGGCTGCCTGGATCTGACTGCAGAAACAGTCCTGCCTGGTCAGACCCGGGCGTGGGAAGCACAGACCACCCTTCGCTTCTCAGCAGAAAGTACACCAGGGGCTGAAACCAGGAAGTGCCCAGTTACTGCTTGGGCAAAAAGTCTCCAAACTTTTGAGTGCCTGTTCCAGATGCACCCCCACCGGCACACGCGGCCCCGGCAGCACACGCACGGGCAAACACCGGGCAGAGCAATTCCTCCTCCATCTCCCGAGGAGTGAGAAACCCGACTATGGGATTTTTTCAACTTATTTTAGTCGACCTCCTTTTTAAAATGATTGTTTAGTTTGAATCATTTTTAAAATCAGTTCTTTCATTTTAGCTATTTTAACCCTGAGCGATTATTTTTTTTTATTTTCCACAGCTGTGATAACGGTGATTCTGCTCTGCTCAAACCATCTCTTCTGCGAAAAAGCTTAAAGTTAACGGCATCAGCAGAAAGCTCAAACTGTGCTCTGCACAGCAGCAACCAGTTCCTCAAATGTACGTTACACATAGTAGCTTGGTATCTGGTCTCTCTGACATTGTGCTACGGCTTGTTCTTGGATAGTGTCCCACTGCTTGGTGTGGTAGCTATGAATTCCAGCAAGGATATATAAGAAAAAAAGCTGTATTTTGGGCTACCGGACCGTATGACTATATTTTCCATCTGTTGTCCTACTAACCTATAAAAGGACTGCAGTTACCTTGGATTACTTGCATCCTTTGTTTGCTACGTTTTCCGTCCAAATATAGTATTGCTTTTTTAAGCCCTTCCCTTCCTCAACTACTAGAGAGAGCTTGCTGGGCAAGGGTGTCCCAGGAGACCAAATCCCGATGAAGAGCTTGGTCCAATGTCCCTCTACAGGCAGTGGAAGACATCTCAGTCACCTTTCAGAAAGCTCTGGACAGTGACTCAAGGTCACCTCCTCAGTTTGTCTCACTTCCAGGAACACGTCTCTACTGAGCCCTTTTTTCTAGTCAGGGACAAACCGTAGGGAAACTCAACTCAAAAAAGGAAGTTTAGGAGAAACAAATACCTGCTGATAATTTACAGACGCAATTCAGTTCTTCTGGGTTTTTTGGTTTTATTTTTTTTAAGGTCTGATTTGGAAGCATTTCTTAATTTACATGGAAAACTGAGTAGTTGTAATAATATAGTTCCCCTATTCTAACTTCAAGCTATTTCAAGCAGTGAGTCTCCTCAAAAGCAGAATCTTTCCAGCTTGCTAATCTGTACACGCAGAAGCAAGTTCACATTCAGTTTCCCTCTACTTCACTGTTTAGGAAAAGCGATTTCCAGAATATTCTAACAATAAGACTCAGTCCTCTGCTGTTTGACAGCACGTCAGCAGGTATTTTTGTTCTCTTCTTCATCTGCTTCTTTCTCTCCCCTTGCTTTCATCCCCACGAAGTCATAAGCGGCCTCTAAAATCCAACCGTATAATTGCTTCCCCTGTGCGTGTTCACTCCAAGGCCAGAGGATCCTTCTATTATTATCCCCCTAAATCAAACATAACCGTACTACTACCATATTGCTTCATCCCAGATACCGCCAGACCTCAGTTTCTCTACTACATAGGGCAACGGTAGCAGCACCAGCCACGTTCAGCCTCCATCCAAGAGCTACCCTGTGCTCCCAGCAGCAGAAGGGCTTTACGCGGTTCCAGTACATGCCATGGGCAACGCTGGCCAGGGCTGACCTCAAATCTGGCACTCGGAGACACTGTTCTGCTCCAGAAAGAGACCTGTGATGCTTTTCCAGCTGTTCAGTTATATCCAAATGCACTTGCTTAATTAAGATTAAAGCATTTTACAGTGACCTTTCCACATGCACAGCTATCTGTTACAGGCTAACACTTTCGCTCCCAGTGATGTTCCAGCAATGCTGCAGAAAAGTGATCGCACTAAACCAGTGTAAGGGCAGAGTCTGGTTTTATAATTGCTCTTTTTCCTATCTTCTATGCAGAGTGTGGTAACTGTAAAGACTTAGTACTCAGCAGCTACAGGCTTAAAAGAAGTCTTCATTTTGCCAGTCATCTCTCCTCTGGTATAGTCGGTTACCTTGTTTAAATCTCTACTTATTCCTTGTTTGATTTCCTCCCCCCTCACCTGAGATTTTGAATAAATTCAGTATAATTTTCAGTGACACCTGCTTGTCTAAAATGTAGTGAGAGCATAAAAGCTTCACATAGCTTGTACAGTCTCATTCTCATAATATGGGAATTTTATGTAGCCCCCTTCTACTTTTTTTTTTTTTTTAAATCCACTATTAAAAGAAAAACGGGCTTTGCTGCCTTCAAAACTACTGCTGCCAGTAGATGCCACAGCATGGAGCTAGCAAACAACAGCAAAGTGTCCACCTGCGCGAGATACATAGCTTTTAATTTCCTTTGTTGATTCCAGAGCTCGCTTTTCTGCTGGCTCAGTGTCACCACCAGAAACAATGACATCAGTGTTTTAGAAACAGTCGGCAGCCGCTATCGCTGCTCCTCCCCACCCACCACCGAGCCTCCAAAGCACAATACCACAAGGAAGATCTGTCAGTTGGTTAGAGACACACAACACGAAATAACGCTGTAAATTGAACAGCTTCTCGGTAAGCTCACGATCACAATTATCTGTCAGCACAACACACACATTTTACTTAGTGCTGAACATACAAAGCAAGACACTTAAGCAAAGATGAAGCGGCCAGGCAATGATCTGTTACCTTTTCCTCTGCGTAAAGGTATACAGAACTAGAGACACACAGAGCACATACCTATTTGTTATACCAACACACTACACTTGTCAAGTCAACGCCACACTGCTGCAGCCTTCTACAGCTCACGAATAGCTCAAGTGATGCTGGGATCAGTTTGCAACTTTATGGGCAGTTTCTAAAATGAAGTGAAAGCATAGGAACTTAGCTGGTGTAAATCAGCGTGACGCCCATCAGCTTTACGATGTCCCGCCAGCTGATACCTGCCTAAGTTCTCCCCCCTGCTTAACAGGGGAACTTGCAAAGAGAGGTGTTGGGTTTTTTCCATGCTGAGGGCAATTGCAAAGTTACATCTTCATCTGCAAACACGGCATCATCATGTAGATTACCGCCCTTTTATGCAGGTGCAGTGGATACTATGAAAACCAAAGACGATGCTAGCATGTGTAACTGATGTATGTATCTTAAAAGTCAACTTCCTTACCTTGTTACTATTCCAGTTTACTTTATTATTGCTCATTTACTTTTTTGCATTTCACTTAGGTTAGCCATAGCCAATCTAAATAAAACATTCATTTTATTAGTGCGCACAAAGTTCTTCGGGATGTCATCTATAAAAAAATGCCAATATGTCCAGACTGGGGACAGTGCAGAAGATGTATTCGTTTGAAAAGAGCATTTCTATTAAAATGAAAGAGGTAAATATATTAAAAAACTGTTGAGCTTCCCTTGAGAACATGTTCCAAGCCTAAATGAACCAGTGTTGTTTTGGAAGATACCCTGAAAATTTCACTAAGGGTGCTACTTACTACATGTTCTGCAAAAAATAAGGGTCTGTGTGCTGACAAAGGTGGTCTAGGAGTAGCTTAAGTGTGCAGGTGACACTTGGTAACTGCTAACACTGAAATTGTTGGCTGTTTGCTGACTGCGAGGATTAAAGTTATCTTTGCCTACAAAACTATCTACTCCCCAACAGATGAAAAAGTACTACACTTATTAAACTAAAGGACAATCTCTTCCAGTGACCTCAGGGTGTATTAAAAATCAGCGATACTCAACAACAGGATATTAGGTCCTCTTTGGTTTGTAACTAAGATTTACGACGGGATTTATAATGTGAGATGGCAGTTCAGCCTTGTTTAAAAAATATTGCAGTTGACATATGATTTATTAAAAAAACCCCAAAACAGAAAAAAGGATTCAGGTGCTGGAAGACACATGCCATGGAGGCATGCAAACCTCTGCCTGCAGGTGGCCAGCTAGTTTTTATAGGAATGGTGCCATGAACAAATAAAGCAGCAACTTCCTTCTGCAGACCAAAAAATGCTCTGGAAAAGTTTAGCTTCTATTTACAGTGGAATCCTCTCAGTTTGACCGAGTTCCTGTGTGACTACGCAAACACTCATTTCTTATGAGTTCCATAAAGAATTAAAAATAGCCTTCATTTTCATGCAGAAACCTTATTTCTGCAAGGTGCTCAGTTGAGAGTCTAAAAGAGCAAGCCTATCCACAGAAAGGAATGTCATAAAAATGGCAAAACCAATTTATATCATACTGCTAATGGCATTTTGAGTATTCCAGGGCCTTTGCAGGGGAGGAATAAAGGTGGTCTCCCTGCTGCCAAAGCCACCAGTATCAATACCAAGGCTGCCAGAAGGCTGCTCTGGCGCTGTTATTTGTCCATAAAACAGTAAACAGCCCAGATATTAACAACTTGCAGTCTGTGCAGGATATTAACTGCTAACCTCAGTGGGTAAGTGAGTATTTATTCCCTCCCGTAAGGTGGGACCTCTCGCCCTTTCTCATCTGTACATATCTAAAAGTTAGGCATCTAGGCTCCCTCCAGGGCCAGAGTGAAAACCAAATCCTTCGAGAGCGACTCATCCCTTTCTTCAGTGCCAACTGCAAAAGCAGCATAAATCACTCCAGCTAGAGGCCCAACTTTCAGATGGATGAAGTGCAGTGAGACAAACCTTACCCTCAGGGTTTAACCTGACTTCAAGGTCCCCCAAAACCACGCCAGAACCTTTTTTTGTGAAAAGTGAGCCAAGTTACAGAGTCCAGCTGACGCTCAGGTTTTTGTTCTCATGCTTGCACGTACCTGGTTAGGTGCTTCTGGTGGCATGGGGGATGGCGATTTGGACTGGAAAGCATCCTGGGACATGAATCCAGAATCATGGGAGGACACACTGGACAGCCTCATGGGTGCCTGCTGAGGCAGATTGGAGCTGCGATAGCGATAGTGTGAACTAGGTGAGTGCGAGTGCGAGCCACTGGACCGGGAATCACTACTGTTAACGCTGTTCAGACTGCTGTGAGAGACAAAAGGAACAAAGAAAGGAAAGGGGAGAGGGAAAGACACAAGGGCGGGGTGGGGAGAGACCCATATACAGTACAATTAACATTCCACATGTCTCTAGCAACAGGCAGCATAAACCGGAAAAGAAAAAATGTTGACAAATTAAATTTAAATATATATATATATATATGCACATATATATCAGTAAAGAATCGTAAGCAGCTGCAGTATCCCTGACGACCAGAGAGAAAATGGCATTTTTACCCTGAATTTCACTGAAATGATCAAATTCTGCAACCCCTCAGAGTTCAGAGTGAGGTTAGGGACGAAGGGATGGCTACTTGCCCTCTCTAGCATTTACACCGCACTGGCACAAAACACCTGCTGACGCCGCTCTCCTACTCCTGACTTACGCCTTGTTGCTCTTGCACCGTGGCCCAAGTTTTCAACGGGCTGTCTAGCAGGGGGTCCAAAGGCATCGCAGTTCAGCTAAAAGTGTGCCTCTAGGCATGCCATTGCAGGCAGTCAGCAGGCCAACGTGTCAGACTTTTGAGAGCATCACCAAACCCCCGTGCTTCAGAGCGCTTGGGACAAGTTTCGCTCACAGGAAGGCTTTCTACCAGAAAAAAAAGCACGTGACGGCATATTGAGTGAAGTCAAGCCTCTGGGTGTGTAGCTTTAGTTAGTAAGAAAGATGATCAGAGAATTAAATATCCAGAATTAATACCCATGAAAAAAAAAAAAATTTGATTTTTCAAACAAAGAGATTGATTTTTAATCTCCGGCGTCCGTGAATGACAGCAACGACATGCCGGCTGCAATGCAGGAGCCTCTGAAGTTTCCTGCTGGGGTGGCTCAGCAGGACTGGCAGGATGCATCAGTCCCACGGCAGCTTCCTGCCCCCGCTGGCACAGCCCTCTGACGGGCTGCAGGCATTCCCTAAAGGATACACGGGCGAGGACGGCACCTCCCGCTCACAGATTCCAGGTAACACACAAGATGTACGAGTCAGCTTGGAGCAGGGGAAGAGGAGCTCTGCCTGATTTTCCCCATACGTAACAGTCTGTTGCCATACAGGTTTTACCGCATGACAGATGAGGTTGATTAGGAACAGATGATGGATTTTGGGGTTTTTTTTTTGCCATTTTCTTTTACAGCTTCAGGATATTGCATCTTTAAGCCTGTGCTCATTGCTCCAAATATGCATGTTTTCACACATATATATAAAAGTACTGAAGGGTTTTTTTATATATATCTGCATGCAGAGAACAAGTAGGTACATGGAAGAAGTCATGTTCACTTGCTCTGACATGCGATAGGTAACTTTGCTCAAACACAGGGAACCTGTAGTACGTTATTCATAAAGCAAACTAAAAGGTAATAATCTGAGAGCAGCTAGAAAGGTGTTGAGCAGAATACACAAAAGGATATCTTCCTTTTCAGTAAAAGGAAAGAGTAAATGTAGACACCAGGGTATGGGGGCAACATGCTAATAAACTGTTTTATGAGAGAAAACAGTTTTTACGGAGAAAGCATAGACAGAATCCAGTGTTTCAACATATTTCAGGACAGCATTAGACAGCATTAAACAGTCAAAAATACTTGTATCAAAAAAGCATTTCCATCTACCAGACTGATAGGGCAATTGCCAAGGATGTTTTTCCTTTTCAAACAGTTTAACTTACTGACTAGTAACAGCTACTTAGAATAATCTAAAAAAGTCATCACATGAAAAACAGAAAAGGAAATTATGAATGAACAATCTCAGAGCTTAGATCAGTACAGTCTGCTCTTTGATCTGAAATGGATTCAAGAGAACTGAATCAAAAGCATCTTCAAGTTGTCTTGAGTTCAAAAGTTGTTCAGTCATGCCCATCCTTTTTAATATTCCCAGTCACACACTTAAACGGGTAAAGACCACGAGGGATTGATTTCATTAAGAGTCGTTATTTAAGTATGCATACAAATCCATACCACAGTCTGAACTTGCCTCCCTTTGCCCCCAAACAGGTTAAAATTAAGTATTACCAGTCTACTTACCTGCAAACACTAGATTTTCTGGACATTGTAGTACTGGGGGAGGATGGAGGAGTCTGATAAGACCAGCTGTAATCAGAACCTTTCAAATCTAAAATTACCTGATGAAAGATAATCAATAGCATCAAGGACGTGGAAATTTTTTTCCCTTATTAACAGAAAGCATCTGCTTGTTATACGACATTTGTCACCACTACAAGCTTTCGGTGCCAGTTGACCCAGTCCAGAATTACACTGTGTTTATTACACAGGAGAGTCAGCTTCATCCATGGCTTTCCAGGAACTACCATACTTCAACACTATCACAGAAGAAAAATCCAGATTTGAATTGAAAATCTTTAAAAAGATTAATTTTATCCATGCTGTAAGCTGTTTTGTTTTGTTTTGTTTTCCTTAAAAAAAACCCTATTATAGCCTTAGAGTTTACAAACTGTCACATTTTAAAAAACTAATTGAAGATTCAATTTTCAACCTTCTAGGTCAATGATAAGGTGATTAACATATGACAAAGAAACTGAGTTCACACATCAGGCTTGGAGGAAAAGGTCCTATTTGGAGCCATTTAGTGATACACGTTTTCCTACGCATTTTAAGGACAGCATGGAAAAAAGTTCAAATGTTAAGACTCCATCAAGCCATCTAATCCCAGCAATCTTGCAACCACATAAAGACAGGGATGCTCAAACGTAGGGCAAGGAGACGACAATCATTCCTCAGGTACCCTCAGCAGAAACTGCGCATCTTCATATATTTCAAAGTGTTACTGCTACCACTTCACATTGGTCTCACCAAATACTTCAGGAGCGCTCATTGGTACTTCAAAATCAATTTTTTTGAATTGCTTATGTTAAAAATTACCTTGCTGCAGTGAAGCATCTACAAAACATAACATTAAGCGACTAAACGCTAGTAGTCTATTTCTTATAACACAAAAAGAAAATCGGTACAAGCTACAAGTAAAAATGTTTCCCAGGTAACAAGAGCTAACCTGTTCACTTGAAGATGGCAATTTGTGTGGATCCATGGTGAGACTTTTCAGATCATCTGATATGGTTTGTAAATGGGTTATTTCTCCTAGCATTGATATTTCTTCTTCCTGAAAAAACAAAAGAGCAAGGCTAATCACAGCCTGGGCTTTAAAAATCAGACCCACAACACAACACACGACCACCTTCTTTTTGCTGATGACCGTGGGAATGCTCAGCGGAGCTGCCTTTTCTTTGTCCATTAAGCGATTACTGCTTATGAAAGAGGGCTGTAAATACTAATTTAGAGTTTTATAACTACTTTAACATTGCTCTAAGTTCTGAGGCCCAGAAATCCTTTTCTCTCATTGATGAGGTAAGTCTCGGCCTTCTTTTTGTGACATCTTCAGAAAAACAGCATCATTTTTGCTGCATTTGGAAAAGATTTAGCTCTTCTATGTATACTCACGAATGTGCCCTAAGGATTTTAACCTTCAACCTAAACAGGTGCTAAACTCATACTTTTTGCTAGTTTTTAGCAACTTTGAGATAAAGGCATTACACAGGTACGAAGCATTACCGCATCTATGATTCATTCTGGCTTAAGCTACATCAACAGCTAACTCCGAGGATTCCTGCACCGTAAGTTACCATAGTAATCCCTCAGCTACCATGGTGATTCCATCCAGGTCCTCAGAGTCTGCAATTCACCTTCTCCTGCTCAGCCATCACCTCCCTACTTCCCTAACCATAGTTTTCTGTTGAGACTGACGCTCTTTGTAAACAAGCATTGGGAACATTTTCCCAGCGCGCTGGAGACCCTTCAGAAATGCAGCATGCTTGCACAAAGCCGCAAACGATTCGTCGTCGGGCATCAGACAACCTGAGATTATGAAAATACACTTAAACCTTTTCAATGAACTGAAAAAGCTGTCATGTAGGAGGAAAAGAGCTGCCACAAAACTGCATGGAAGCAGCCTGCAATCTGTCAGATAATGTCATTATATACACAGGGGAGGTCTTGAAACATTTATCAGTCCTAGCACTGGAGTAGGAGTAAGGAAGATTTATATTAAAATGTGATTTTAAGAAAAAAAGGCAGCAGGAAAAAAAATGCATTAGCAATGTCTCAGGTCGGTAGGCATGGGGAACTCAAGCCCACTTAAAGTCTTTGTGCCCATTGTCTTCCCATTAGTCATCCTGAAAGCATTCAGTGTCTTTCATTTCTGAATTACTCCAAACGCCTACAAAGAGCAAGCCCAACTCTTGCCACTTGCTAGGCAGAGATGCAGGTTGAATTTTGGCTAGTTTCTATGGTTCTAGAGATTCATTCCTAAGACATAACAAGCTACTCTTTTTAGAGACTTTTGGCCACGTATGGAATTTGTGAATTGTACCGACTCAAAACAGAGAGCTCTTACTATCACAGGTCGCAGCATCGAGATGAAAGTACAGAATCGACCGCGCTCCTCGATCAGCGCTTTCCTGACAGCTTGCTTCTCGGTTTCTTCAAGCAGCAGGTACTTATCATTGACATCTTGTAAAGCACTATCCAACTGGGGCTGAATGTCACCCCGTCCTGTATGCAGGAAACAATCAAGAGTATATTTTGTCAAAACTGTGGATCTCCATAGCGGACAATCTTATTTTCAGCCAGCACTGCTGCCAGATTGTGCTTTTATAAGTCAAGTTTCAACCAGCGTTTTCCCTTAATTCAAATCAGTAAGGCTTCCCCCCGCCCTTAAATCAAGCATTTCATAGCATTTTTTTTTTCCTTTTGCTTAGAATAGAAATCCGTCTCAATTCAAAAAGTTTCAACAAGCCAAAGACAGCATTTTACATAAGGACCTTCTCAAAGTGTAAGCTGTACAAGTCCTTCCCATCATCCTTGCTGAAAATCAGTATCTTGCTAATTGGGAGGACACTAATCACTAACCCCAGGTATATTCCTCTTCCTTCCTACTTCTGTGCTTAGCAAGGCCCTAATGACAACTTTGTAGAGCCATTACAGGATTGAATGAATCTCCTATTATGAGATGATATTAGGAACATGTTACTGATCATTGGACCACTGGATTCAAGTACTCTACACAAGCAATGACTAAAACAGTTTTCTTTGTTCCAAAGTCCAAAAGAAAAAAAAAACCACTATCAGCACCTCAAATGCATATTAATTTCCAGTATTTGTCTGTGGAAATAAAAAAAAAAATCCAATGTTTTGCAATCAAAAAGCTTCTCTGTGTTAATTATAGTCAACTCGTAATACCAAAACTTTCTGTGACAGTTAAGCATCTTATTCTGCACCAACTGCTTACTCTGCATCATGTCAAAACTTTATTCCTCTAGGAATGAAGAGCTGCTGCTTAGCCATGGTATTACTGAGTCAATGATGTTGCAGTTGCAAGGTGTTTTCATGCAGCTTACACCATAAATATTCTAAAGAATCTCAGCTGTGTAAATTTGTCTCAAATCTCCCAGAAACACCATCACATGCAAATTAAGTATCCAGGTACATATTCACGCCACTGTAGCTAAATACCAGGACGACAATATTGAAAAATGGTAGGTGAGTTACAAGCAGTTACCCCAAAATCAGTTTTTATGGACAATAACTTTTCTGCATGGAGGATTTAAAGCTACAAGCAAGAGGAAGAAAAAAGTCTCTTGATTTGTGTAGTACAATCAAGATCAGAATTACAAAGGAAAACCTTTGCCTTATTATCATATGTATTTCTTCAATACTCCAGAGCAAGGTGAAGTCCTCAGCTCCCCTGCACTAATACACAGCCAGAGCTGCAGGAAGGAGAGCAGCGATGGAAGCAAAGAGAATCACGCCGGCTTCGTGGCATTTCAGACTGGATATATCCAAATCTCCTCTGTACAGAGTTAGACACAGTCCAGATAAAACTGCACAGACACCCACAAGCAGAGCTCTGCAATGGATCCTCGAAGAATCATGTGTCGTCCAACATCGGCACAGCCACCGTCAAGGCCACCTGGGTACCAAACTGCCAGCAGGATCCCCCAGTGTCTGACCCTCCAGATGAGGCTGGATCATAATGTGGTCATAAAACTGTTTTGGAAGTAAGTAACTTCAAAAATAACTGACGGTGAAGTTACAGTCACCTGCTTCTTCTCAAAATTAGCATCTGCCAGAAACAAGCAATAGAAGAGTTCTGGATAACTACCTGAAGGTCCTGTGCCTTCTCCTCTGCCATCCTTAGGAGACAAACTGGGCCCTTCTGCTTGAAGACCATGCTGTACATTTAAGGCCCTTCCCCATACTCTACTTTGCTATCAGATGCAGTGATTAAACATTTTATACTTCTCTGGAATGTCTTTCAAATTCCTGAAACCGAGAGCTGCATTATTTCTCAGACCCCTTACGTTGAGTGCTCTGGAAATTACAGCAGGTGAAACAACCTCACATTTGTTTAAACCCAGACGCTGGCTCACTAGTGTGGACGTACCAAATGCAAAATGTATTAGTTGCGAACTAAGTCACACACTCATTAGCTCAGCTCTGGAGAACTGCTGTAAATGTTCAGCTGCTCCACCATACGATCATGCACTTAAAACAGTAAATCCTTGTTAAATGCATGCGCCTACGCAGCGAGAAGACACACACTTAGAAAGCAACTGGACTCCATTGATAAAGTGGGTTCAATTACAGTGAATTTTGGTAATTTATGCAGACCTCAGAGAGCAGGATGTCTTGGACCACACCAACAGAGCACCCACAACATGGGGTAGAAATAAACCTTGTTTACACCTGTGTAACTTACTCAATTCAACAAAGTCGTCAGGATAATATTCAAGCTGTGTATTTTAACCCTTTGGCGAAAGCACGTGTGAAAACTGCATCGCTCTCCAACATCCTCTGTACCTCTACGAAGTTTCCATTTTATTCCCTAAATTGAGTCAGGACATTAAGGAAGTCCTTAATGCCCAGGGAAGTTGTGGCTGCCCCATCCCTGGAAGTGTCCAAGGCCAGGCTGGATGGGGCTTTGAGCAGCCTGGTCTAGTGGGAGGTGTCCCTGCCCATGGCAGGGGGTTGGAACTAGATGATCTTTAAGGTCCCTTCCAACCCGAACCATCCTATGATTCTATGAGTAACAGACACACCATCTCCTCCCTGCCACTTTCACCTTGGGCACCTACGTAGTCAGTGAAAACACACAAGCTGTCCTGGGTGTAATTCAGAGCAGGAAACAAGCTTAGGTGAATCACTGAGATGAGGTTCTGAAGTCAGACGTTTACACGGTATGAATACAGCTCTCTCCCGATGTCTCCTCGCAACTCTTCTTTTAGGAGCAGGAAAGCTTTATTAACGTCCTTTGAAAGCTCCATAATGCAGACATCAATCTAGTGAGTCTTTTGAAATCCGGCATAACTCTTCCTACTCCCTGAATCGCCAGCTGCCTCCCACAGCACACAGACAGCTCAGCACTTTGTGGGACAAGATCTCTGCCCAATTTAACCGTTTTCCTTCGTTAAGCAGAGCAGAACACAGCCTCTCGAGAGCACTCCTACACCCAGAGAACACCGAGGATGTGACAGCCAACTGCTGATCACCTCTGCTCCTTACCCACCTTGGGTCTCCGCTAGTTTGGATCCACTGCTTATCTCAGAAGGGACATCGGCCACTGGAGAGCAATGCAGCTCTCCCCTTTGAATTACGAGGGGAAGGTCACTTGTCTATGGCATGCCTGACAACTGATTGCATTTTTTCTGCTGTGGACATGAGGCACACTTTCATAAGGAATATCAGCAATTGATTATTCTCTCCAGCCCACATTCTCTGGCCTTTAGGTTACCCATTCGGAAACATTTCCAAGCCAACACAACTATCATAATGACAGACAATCGTTCCAGAGCAGTCTCATCATGGAGCAGCTGTAGAAGTGCACCTGGAAGGATATTCCTACCCCAGCTGCCAACAGGTTTGAATGACCCACCAAAGCAATCACCGTTAGAAATGGTGAAAAGCATCAAATGTAGTCACAGGTCTCTGGTCTGGAACCAGGCAGACATGAACATGATGTGGGGATGGCTCTGCAGAGCACATCTGGTTGCACTCAGGAGAACAAATCAACAATCTGAAAACCAAGGAGAAATTCAAATCCAGTCTTTCTCAAAGTGGAGCCCTGGTGTTGCAGAGAGGAGCAAAAATGGAGGAGTAGAAGTTGTAGAGTGACTTCAGCAGCGCCATGCTCCAACAGCCCTGGGACTTGCGCCTTGACACAGGCAAGTAACAGCTAATGAACTGCAGAGAGCTGAACTGCTTCTCATCAATATTAACACGAATCCACCACTACTCCAAGGACAGTCTTAGTATGTTACCTTCAGAGCAGGTGCTTCACATCATTATCATGCCATTCAAGAGCTTTAAAGGACAAACATGCATTAAAGCCTCAGTTTTAGTGTTCTGTTTGAATCACAGCTGAAAGCCTCATGCAGCTTCTTAAATAACCGTTGTTTGAAAAGAACTTTAGTAGAGGAAACGTATTAGGGAGAAGAAAAAAGGCAAATCTAATTTTCAACCCAATTTCATGCCTATATATTATAAGACAACTGAAACTAGCAAAGCCATCAGCAACAGCGAAAGAGAATGATGCTCCCAATGCAACTCTGCCTGCTGAAGTTAATGCTGCTATTGACAAAGAAACGCAGAGAATATTGGTGAAATTATTGTTTTCCACATTCTCACTTAAAGAGTGTTCCCTCACATTTTTTCCAGGTGTCTGCACAGAATCTGAATATTCAGGACGGACACTTTATAGTGACAGAATGTATACTGTATGAGACAATGCTGAATACACCTCTACCCATATGAACCAACGCAGGCTCCAAGTCATTCATTCCCAAATCACCTTCTTCACAAGAGCATACCTGCTTCAGCTGCCAGGATGAACAACCCCTTTAAGTCCTGCACAGTGAAGCCAACAAAATAAACCAATATGGATCTAGGCTGAGAACAGAAGAATTCTGCCTCCGTTTACAGAAAGGTGGAAAACCTCATTGCTGGGGTTAACATCAGCTGACCCCTTCAGCAACCAAATCTGCGTCTTTCTGGTGGCTACTGGAGATCTGAATCAGCTGCTAATGTTCAAAAATACTAAGCTGTCCCTTAAAAGAAAAGTTCCCAGTTACCAAAGGAAGCTTCCAGATTGAATTACAAACAAGGAAAAACACACAGTGTGGTTTCAAAAGAGGGGACAAGCAGCATGCACCACAGTGCCCAGCTCCAGGCGTCCAGCCAAGGCACCTGGGGTAAGAGTCTCCCCATCCCATCAATCCAGGCTTCTCCAAAGGGCAACACCTACATCATTACGCCTACAAGTGGAGGTATGATTATTTCCCCCAAATTCAGAAACACCGCCTTTCATTCCCAGAAAGATCTTAAGGCAGCTACTTTAAATTTGCAGTACAACTGAAACAGCACTCCAATTTAAACAGATTTGAGATGTGAACAGGCAGCAAAAGAGGAGACAACTGTGACGCTGATTTCCACCCCTTCCCCAGCATGAAGTTAAATATAGTGATTTCTTATCTATCGGTTAAGAAAGGTGCATGCGATTTTCAGAAAAAAGGGAAACTTGGATCACAGGTTTACAAACAACACTAAGGACTTTAAGCTCTAGACTTTAAAAGTCATATTAACGATAAGATATTAAATTATTTGAACATCACCTCGATGACATGTCTATTCCATTTAACTTCTCTCCCAACTGTGACATGATTTATCAGTCCATGTTAATCCCTTTCTAAAATAAACCAGAGGTTCATCTACAATACTGATTTTCTTCTTTTGCAGTGTTCCAATTAGATGCCAAAAGAAAAATAAATCAAAAGATGGTTTGTTCATTAAGATTAGGCGATATTTTAGTTTCATTAGAAATTAAAGTCTAGGCAGTTAGTGGAGACCAGACACCATAAAGAGGCCACAGCAAGGGCTACAATAAACCAGCCACCAGGGTTACAGCATGGCACAGACTTACCCAGAGCCTCAGCTGTCAGGCAGGTGCGCATGGTGAGAAATGGCAGGACACAAAATTGACACAGAAAGGAAAATAAAAAAAGTCAAACTGGTATTCCAGCATTCCTAGAGTTTAGACATTATCATCAGTGCCAAGACAAGAGAGCGAGCAGTTTGGACTAGACTATTTTGGCTTCTTCCGTTGCTGATAAAGACAAACGCGTTAGCTTCGCTTCCTGATAAGCTGTTGCAAACGAAACTCCCGGTTATTTACCATACAGTTTTATTTTAAGAGACTTAAACCAGTTTAGGAACTCTTGTTTAGCTTGCAGATTCTTAGGTGAGAACGTGTTAACCCGCGCTTCACAGTTAAGTGCACAACACAGACATCTGTCAAACTCTGGTCAAGCTGGTTGAAGTGGCACAAAGCTCATCCCCTCGCAGGGAAGAGGGAGCTCGGGAACTTGCAAAACTCCAGGCGGGTGCTGCGTTAGTAACCACAGCGCTTTTTGATGTTCTCTACTGCAATTACTGCAACAGATTGTTAATTAAATGAAAAACTAATTGCTGATGCAATGTGGAAGAACATCAAAAAGATTAACCATGATATGTATATTTTAATTAAAAAACTTTATATATAAGGTTATATATAAAGTTTATATACGAAGTTTTGCAATAAACCTGGCTTGCTGTCAAAAAGCGGGGAACTATCAAGAGGCATTCAAAACTCAAGGAATGAAAGTAAATCAAAGAAGTATCTCTGGTCACTTGTTTTGCAACCTGTCTTCATTGAATTTTTATAAAGTGGAGCTTACAGTATAAGCTTGCGGGGGGAAAAAAAAGAAAAAAAAAAACCCTGCACACCATGGCCTCATCCACACAGGATTTCTTCCCTGCAACAGATAAGGAGAATTTTCTCATCAGCCTCCCTCCTCCTGAGCCGTATCGCACTGACTCCAGAGCGAGCTCTGGCTCTCGCTTCAGTCACCGTGCCACACTTGACCAATTTAGAGGAACAAGGCCGTCTCCTAGCAGAGGCAGGGGGTGGCCGGGGGTCCTCCCTCCCCAGCCTGCCGCTCCAGGCAGGGCGAGGGCCAAGTACGGAGAGAGTGCAAAGCACTTGAATGAGAAGGTCAGCATTTGTTTTAAGAACTGAGATGTTCCTCGGTTATAATTACGTTGAAGGACTTCATGTCTTTCAGTTAAGAGTCACAGGGTTTGCACAATCATCCTTGAAAGGAATGTAACAATATTAGAGTTTCAAAGACCAGAGTGTAACACAAAAACAGCTGCAAAGGCTCTAAAACCAAAACAGGTCATCTTCGCTAGCCGGGGGGAGGGGAAGAAAAAGCACTTTTGACAGTATTACAGTAAATAAATAGTAATGCTCTACTCTCTCAACTTCATTAAAAGTAAGAATACTTTCCAAAACTGCTGCATCCTCAAAAGTAGAGGTTGTGAGTTTGAATACTCAACATCGATGGGACACAAGATGAAATGTTGTACTGAATGTTGAGGGCGTTCTGCAGAAACTTCTACGAACGGCTTAGAGATAAAACTCAGTTTTCACATTAACACGTGTTATATTATTGAGAGTGTTACATGAAACTCCTTTTCACAAATCCACTTGGATTTAAACATTTTCCTCAAAGCTCACACACAGTTCCACATGAAGAACCTGAAAATTAAACCTACCAGTCAAGTTACAGGCAGAAGGGAAACCTGTCTAGTTAATCATTAATAGCCAAGCTGAAATATAGAAAATAAAGCCACCATGCACTCCAGATTTTACATATACATTCAGCTATATTTTAAGTTAGTCTTGACACTTTTTTTTTAAATTAAGAATCATGCATTTTGTTAACTTCCCAAAATGGTTACATGCAGAGACACAGCTGCTGTCTCTCCTCTGAATTCAATATAGCATCAACAGCTTCTAGCAGCTATGGATCCACTTATGAGGCCTTGACTCAGCAGAAACCTAAATACGGAATTTATTTTAAATATACGCATAATTATTCTGCTGACTCAGGTTAGCTGGGCTAACTTCTGATGTCCAGTGTTTGCCTGAAAACAAAGAGCAATTCAGAAGATGTGTGCAGTTCCACGCACTGCGTTGCTTAATCTGTTCAGACAAGAGCTAAGTTTCAACACTGGGGAGGGCAACACGTCCCGTGGGCCTGCTCCCCTTGGGAGCGAGGGGGTAAGGAAAAGGATGACACCCCCAGGGACTGCACGGATCTGGGAGGTGCACCAGGATCCTATTTAGACTACGTATATTTGGACTTCATAGGGATTTTTTTAATTTATTTTTTTTACAGTCAAAGACAACAAAAGGAATGAAAATGATCCCCGTAAGGTCTTTTAAAATGTAAGGTCTTTTACACGCAGGCATGTCATTTTACCAGATATACTCTAGTAAACTTCCAAAAAGGACCCCTAACACCTCCTGGTTTTCTTTGGAAACCTTGGCATTTTCCCTGTTATTTCAAGCTTTGGAAACACCTTTATTGTAATTAACACACCTACTCTGCAAACATACTTTCTAATAAATGATCTTAAATGCCCGGCCTGAACTTTCAACTTGGCCGCATGGAACCAGAACAAACAGAGACCGTGCAGAAGCCAGAGAACAGGCAAACCCCAACGTATTCAGCAGCTCAGCGCCCAGGTGGGGTGCCCAACCTGCAGCCTCCTGCCAGGACAAGCCACGCAGCCCACGGGCCTCTCTCCCAAACGTCCTCCAGATGCAGGCAAGGAGCAAGGCGCTGCTACGCGTGCTGCAGCCGCGGCTACGAGAGGGAGCCCCTGCAGCCCCACGGGGCAGGGAGAGAGGACACCACTGCCGTGACGCGAATGAGAGAAGCAGAGGGTTGTATTTGAGTTCCTAGATCTGAAGCTGCCCAAAGCAGAAGAAAACCACTTTCCCATCCAGTCACAGCAGAGAAAGCTTGAAGGACGTCTTTAGTAGCATGCGCGGTGTTTAAGCAAATTCAGAGTTCAGCACACATCTCACTTGCCCGCAGGTGATCATAAGGTTAATTCAAAAATATTCTTACAAGCGCTAGGAAGGGAACGAATTGGTTGTTTTAGAGTTCCCATAGGTGAGTCAGTAACTTCACAGAAAAAACAAAGGGACAGGTCCTGCTTGAGGAGGAACAGAACAGAAGAAGTCAGTCTGAGCCACAGGGAAACAGGAGAGTCGAAGACACGGTAAGACGTTCATGCACTCAGCCACATGCCTGCCAGGACAGTTTCACCCAAGAGCTTCCCTGCCCACAGTTCAAACCTCATTTGTGACCCAAAGCAGAATCACTTCTGCAGCTTTATAATTTTATAAATAAACCCCTTCTTGATTTTTTTTTATCCCTCAGTGACAGCAAGAGCAGCACACTTCACCACATAGAACACGAAACAGATCTATCAAGGTGGGTACGTACAAAGAAGTTCTCATAACATTTGACATTGCACTCAGACCGATGCTTTATTCCTTCAAGGTAGGGATCAAAAAGGCAAAGAGGGGAAAAAGCATCTGCTACTTTTTATTCTTCTCTATTTAAGCACTGTAGATAACTTGCAAGAAGACAGGGCGAACCTGCTCCCACCGCCTGCCCACTTGTGCTGGGAACCCACAGGGCCAGCAGCTTTGGGCATTCCTTCTCACAGCCATACGAGCCTCAACACCTCACTGCATCTCTGCTCCC
Source organism: Rissa tridactyla (assembly GCF_028500815.1). NCBI lineage: Eukaryota > Metazoa > Chordata > Aves > Charadriiformes > Laridae > Rissa > Rissa tridactyla. The sequence continues at coordinate 12,965,692 of NC_071467.1, read as the reverse complement.
CAGGGGCCATGAGAACAACTCTCAGCTCCTCAAAAACATTGCAGCTCCTCCTTTCCCCTGTACTGACTACCCGGGAGCCTTCACTGCTTCTGCCTTCCCCGTACACCTGCCTCTGCGACCAGCCTGAACCCCACCTCAGTCCCAGTGGGTTTGTGCTCTGGACCCAAACACCACACGTGTGACAGCAGTTCGGAGGGACACAGCACAGAAATACAGCAGGTTCATCGACAACTCCAAAAGCATGTCATAACAGCAAAATTAATCAAGGGAATGACATCTAAAAAGAATAAAAAAAAAAAAAAAAAGACTTCAATCATCGCATGGCTGCTATAAAAATAATAGCAAAATGAGGCCTGTTCCACTTCCTGCTCAAAGATGTTTAATGAAGACACCAGTGTGCTGACCCTCTTTACTAGCCATGGCCCACATTAAGGGAGGGAGGTATGAACCCAGAAAATCCAGAGAGAAAGTCCACTTGCTTTAACCATTGCTGACAGACACCTATGGTGGCATCTGCAGTACAAAAACAGTGGGATTTTTTTCCAGAAGGTTTTAAGTGCTTCTCTCTCCTCTTCCCACCTTACAGAAAATGCTGCCTCCTCCTCCAAGAGTGCAGATTGATTTATTCAATACTCAGAAGCAGGATAAAAGGGAGATGGAGCCAGTCAGTGAAACAGGTTCAAAAAATGGCTCCTTCTTCCCAGATCACGGACATGCTTTTCTCAGCTCTCACCTGCCACACATTGAGTTTGTACCACACATGGACAAGATGCAATGAGACCAAAAAAGGGGGAAAGAAAGGAAAAGAAACAGAGGGAATATCACAGACTCTCTGAAGCTGTTGTTCTGAAGTCTGACAATTCGTCACACAACATGAGAAACATGTTTATGCATCACCCCAAAATAAAATCTTACCACAAAAAATCACGTCCCTCTAAAGATGACCATTCTGATTGAAAACACTAAACTTTTCCATGACAGACAGACACACAGGAACTACTGAGCTAAGCTCCCTCTTGCTGGCTTCCATCTCGCCCTCCCTCATCCCTCATCTAAAGTCAGCTAAAACTCAGGAGCAGTTTTCCAGTCATGTGGCTTTCCACCAGCATAATTATTGACTCACCTATTAGGAAGGACAGTTAGAGACAGCTCATCTGTTCTGGATAACACTTACATCATTTAAAAAGTTAAAGAAACTCCCCGCCCCAGCGTTTATTTCGCTTGTCCCTGGGCTCACAGTTTTCAGGCAGGAGGGGAAGCACAAGTTGCAACCTGCAGGCTGGGAGCTGCTCAACGCACGCTTCCCACCCGGCTGGGAAGAGCCCAGTGCCGGGAAAGGGAACCAGAAAGTCTGCTTCTGTACAAGCTCTGTATCTTTTTTCCAAAGCTTGGTGGGGTTTGCACGTGGCCAAGCAAAACCCTTAGTGATGGCAATGCTGCAGCAGTCAGCGATGCACGTTTCCATTACCATCATGATGAAACTCCTGTGACAAGGTGGTGGTGGGAGCGCAACAGGAGCATGAGACTCAGCTGCTAAAAGAGACAGATTGCCTTTGTGGAGAACTCCCTTTCTTTTCTTACTCATCTTTAGTTTTTTATGGTTGCCAAGTGCCCTCCCCCTGACAACAACCCATGCCACCTTCTCACATCCTGAAGAATAATGTAAGGTTTAGGAGATTAAAGGCTGTTAAAAAAAAACAAAAAAAAAAGTAGAAGAAAGGTGGTAGAAAGGGAGAACAGTGAGAAATGTTAATAGTTAAAGAACATTTACATAATGGCTTTTTTTACATTATTCCAAAAGATTCTAGAAAATTTTACAGGTATCTGCACAAGTCATGTTACCGTGTCAACGTTCCTAACAGCAATAAGTTAGCAGCAAGCGCTCTATTTTAAAACGTGATTGACTTTGTACAAACAGTTTTAAGGCTTTTGTATAAGAACATTAGACAGCAGCTTCAGAATATGATTTAAATGACACATAGTAATTGTAGCCTGGTACGTACCAGGAATACATTACAGGGGAGCGAATTTTTACAATAGAAAGTCCTATCGCTATTCAATCTTTGTCAATGAGCACAGCACAAAAGGTTTCTAACAGTACAAGTATGGAGCAAGTTACCTTTCTTTGCTTTCTTCTGTAGCTTCAGTGTATCAGACGATTTCTTTTTTATCTCTTGTCGGGCTTTTTTGTATTCTAAAAAAACACACAGTCTCTATTATCAACATGCTCGATGTTAAAATGTTTTTCACAGAACAGGCTATGTTTAAAGACATTAGACTACAGATTTTAAGAGGACAGCTACTATTAATTAAAGCGTCTTAAAACTCGCATTTTGTAGTGCCTATATGTTTGGCTTAATATAACATTTTAGGGTGTGAGCACATTCACATACCAAAATCTTTCCCAAATAAACAAAGCCTTTACAGAAATAACAACTGAGAACACGGTACAAAATTAGCGTGCTTTTAATTTCAGAGACTCGTCCACTCTCAGGAATGGAAAACAGAGATGACAGGTTTCTCGAAACATCTGTGCTCAAAAACAAGTATCCAGAAATGGCAAGGCAGAGAATATCCTGTGATCCCTCTCCAGCATGAGAGTCAGGCAGGGGGAGAGGACGCTAAAACTTTGCCCAAGGAAGGGTCACATTGCCAGCTCTTTCTGATGAAATGGAGCACACCGCGGTTGTCCTCATTTTCAGATGAGCTGCAAATCCCGGGAGAAGTAAAATCCCAGAACAAAATATTCCACCTCTAATCCAGGCACACTAAAGGTACCAGATATGAAAACTGATACTTTAAAAAAAAAAAAAAAAAAAGGATAAAAGGCATGTATGCATGTATATACATATACACATACACTTTAACAAAGGAGGTCAATGTTACTACTCTTCTACAGACGGAAAAACAGAAGCAGGCTGGCGGTGGGCACAGGAACTGTACTGGGGCCAACTGCACCCCCAGCACCCAAGTCTACCCATGAAACCCTAAACCTCACTGCCACTTTAGCCAGGGTCACCCCTACCTGCAGGAACCCAGGCGATTCCTCCCTCCCGCTCGCTCCCTGCTTAACACTCTCTGGAGCACAAGGTGGAAAGTTTTTCAAGAGCTGCTGATTTAGCTGCTTCTGTTTGACCACAGTAAGAGTGGGCCAAGAAGCAAATCCTCTTTTGGAGGCCAAGCACGCTCCTTCCCATCAGTTCTCACTCTCCCCAAAATAAATTGGTGACATTGCTTCTTTCTGGCATAGCAAAAGTCTTCAATTTTTGAGGGTCAGTGTCGAACCGCAACCTGCTTTCAGCACCCATGCTAGAGGGCCACCATCCCCAGCACAAGCCAAAGGCATCTACCAACATGCTCTTGCTGTGCAAGACTTTGCTGCCTCCTGCTCATTCCCCCAGGAAAGCCTCTAGGGCAGCCATCAGCAATGCAGCTCTGTGTGTCCAACGGCACAGCTTTCCCGTTCCCCAGGTGCACATTTCTGTATCGCACCAGACATAAAATAACGATGCTCAATGTTTTACAGGGCTGTGCATTCTCTGGAGAGCGCTATGGCTGAGACATCACACGCTCTTAGCGAGCTTTTACCTACCCCCCAGGGCTTTGCAGGGGTACATGTGGCATCCCCAATCCTCAGCGCTATTGGAGATCATACAGTGAGAGTGGGCTAACAGCGTTAAAACTGGTCACCGCTTACCAGCCTAGAAAAACAAGCCATCCCTTGGGGTCCTGCAAACTAAACCTTCAAAATGTACACGCAAGGGTTAAAAATTTGTTAAGCACTTTGGGAGGGGAGCATTTTAGAAGAGAAAAGCTGCGTCCTGGTTTGAGGCACAAACCACGACAAGTTGTTATACATATTTAAGCACGTCATTCAGTTCCCCAGTACAAACATGAAAAGAGGAAGAAAAGCTGATATTACAATCTTACTCCTATTAAAGAGTTCTTCCTCTGTAACTACCTTTTGCATGGTCTTTATCCAGTTGATTGGCCACTTTCTTCCACTCTTCCATCTGTTCTTGAAGTGGGTTTATCAGACAGTCAATTAAAGCACTAATTTTGTTGAAAAAACACAAAGAGCAATCAAATCCTGCAGATGCCCCTATTCTTATATAGAGAGCCAAGGTCAATATTGGAGTATTTTTACTTTTTGCTGCGACAGCTACCAGTGTCACAATGTAAATATCAGAACATAAAAATGTTTACGCTGGAGAAAGCAAAAGAAAGGACTGGATCAAAAAAAAAAAAAAAATCCACATCACAAGATAACCAGAATTACTGCGCAGAAGTTCAGGACAGTGAGGAACAGAATGTAAAGCAGAGAAGCGACCCAAAACAGGGCCAATGTAAACTGTTAGATCCTACTCATCTGTCACACAAAGAGCAGTTTAAATGGCTGTTCCAGAGACCAGAAAGGTTCATGCAGCCATGAAGATTATAAACTTAAATACACATGTATATGTACAAGAAGACAGAGCAGTTGTGCAAGTGAACAACATCCTGCCCACCGATGCGCCTCACCTCTCACCAGCGGAGTCCACGATACAGCACTAGTAATGCTCCACTCGTTAACGAGATTGGCATCAAACCATTTAAACAGCTGACTCTGGGGTAACTAGAGACTAAAGTTGTCTCCTCACAGCCAATTTCACAAATATCTTTCTTTTAAAAGGGAAGAAACATCCCAGGTCGTCAGGCAAATGGGGAAGCATCATTTTGGTCAAGTATAACCCTTAAGTCTAGTTAAAAAAAGGCACACGTGCAAACTACTACTTACTTCAGCAGTAGGTTGTTTATGTATAGCCCAGCTTACACATGAGTTAATCCTCTCCCATTACCCCTCCAGTCTAACTTTCACTGCAAAAAATGGACGAAAGAATTTGCCTTTTCCATACTGGTTTGCCGAAAGTTTCTCTCTTGGCCGCAAGCTATTTGGGCTCTCCAGTAAACTGAGGAAGCAGCACAACACTTGCTGCTGCTTTAGAACTTAATGACTAAGCTTTAAGTCCTGAAACAAAGACTGGTCGGTCACACCAGCAGCCGCCTGCTCAGCACTGACCAGCAGGGACCGGCAGTGGGAATTTGCGGCATTTAGAGTGATTTGAGGCGACGAGCCCAGTCCCCAGAACATGGAGTGAAATCCATGTTCACAACACTTAGTGTGCTGCAGGGGAGAAAACAACTGCTGTTCCCAGAGCTCAGCTGGAAAGCCACTGCTGATGAACAGCTTTAGGTGTGCCCCAGTAGCAAACACAAAGACGAACCTCGAGCTCCAGGCCAGGCACGGAGCCACTCACCTTGAGAACTGACGGAGTTTGGACTCTATACTTCTGTGCCTCATACACATCCTGGTGAGCGCAGACCCAATCTCTCGGGTACCACCTGAAAAACAAAACACGAGGGAGGTGAGACCCCTGATGAGCTTCCTGCCCGTGGCGTAGGCATGCCAGCCAGAAGGCAGGTGCCAAGTCTTCCAGAGCAACTGTAAAACAGATTCATAATAACTGTAGAATCAAACAGACTATTAATTGGGAAGACTTTAGGGTTATCTACCACCTTAGGAAGAGATTCATTCTTGTTCATCCAGAGACCAGAACTGAACAATTAAACATGATTAAAACACAGTTCTTCCCAGCAGCTTTATGTGCCCTGAGGCCCAACTCCATGGCAGAAGAGTTAAAGAAAAGGGTCTGTGATGTCAAAAGACAAGAAGCAAAGCTGGCAAGCGAGTGCGGGCATCTACGGACAGTTTATGCCCATATTTTGGAATTAAACCTTAGGGGATTTGATCCACTCGGCCCATCTCTAGACTCTGTAGACCCAGTGCCTCGAAAGGATTTCGCTCCTCCAGAACATGTTACTAATCCTTCGTATCGCCTCAGACACCACTGACACGTACCACCCGCCGGTGCACCGCACGCACCCGCCACCAGATGTCTTCATGACATCGCCAGGAGGTGGCACTGTTTGCTCTACACCCTCACTCCTCTCTCTGACAACCGCAGGACGGCAAGAAGAATTTTTTGCAAGTGTTCCCCCTCCGAAGTTTTCCTTGGAAAAAGCACACGTTCCTCCACTTCCCGCTTTAAGCAGCATTGCCTACTTTGATCAGCCTATAAAATTTCAACGTAATTTCGCTTTGGTTAGCGTTAGTTTCGATAATCGCTTAGTCCCTATTTGCAAACCAAATCTACTATTCTCAGGGTACAAACATTAACCTCGGTACAGAGCTTTTCCAGACTGTGGGATTCTCTGGAATAGCAAAGATACCAGCTTCTATTTAAATGTCTCGTTTGATTACTAAAATAACCTTAGACTCGTAATACACAGTAAAGTATCTTCCTTAGGTTGTAAAAATGGTATTGCACAAGTAAAAATATTTTCCTAGTAGAGAAACATGAAAATTTTAATAATTTCATTTATTTTTTAAGCACGAAAACAAGTCACCATCTTCCTGCGTTCTTGCAGAATTAAATCCTGTGCCCACGAAATGGCTCTGGAACAAAGACACTGAATAACTGGAACAAATTGTGGCTATTTGGTATTTTCCATTGTTCAAAAAGATAAACAGAAAGTCCTTTGTCACTTGCCCAATTACTCATGTTTTTATAAGGAGCTTTTGAAATAATATTATTTGCTAACACTGAAGAGCTGTAGCCTCGCTGCGTATGGGGGGCTGGGAAAAGCATATGGATTCCAGCCTGGATCCGGACCCATCGCTTCCGGCGATGCTGCACTTGCACAAGCTGCGATAGACTCTGGTAACTTGAAGACCAATACAGATGATGGGGAAAGGCATAACGGAGAGAAAGCAAGTGGAGGAAGAGGACAATGTCCACAACAAAAAGCGGATCTCTGTCCCAAAACATGGGCGTTTTTCTCCGAAGCCACTGCCAAATAACAGTAAGTTGTCACAGCTTCATGCAGCACAACTCCAACGGCAGAGACGCAGAAATGCACCAAACACTTCCACAGCCATCACCAGCCCAATTCCCAATCGAGTTTAAGCAAAAGGCAGGTTTTTCAGGTTGAAAACTCACCAAAACACTGGAATATTAGGGACTGTCAATGGTTAAGTGACACTGCTTTCTTAAGCCCATTATATGAAAAAAAAAAAAAAAAAGTGTTTCAGAACACTAAATAGGAAATAAGGCATCATGTGTTTTGGAGACAAGGAAACAAGGGTCAGTTACTATTAATATTAAATTGCAAGGTAACACAATTTTAACTGAAAACCTAATAACCAACATATAAATATATCCTCCCAACACACAGCACAGATGGATGGGCAAGGTCAGCAAAACAGCCATACGAAGTTAGGTCTATACATTGGTAGTTGTGCTTGTTTAAATAAACAAAACAAAACAGAATAAATAAAGCCTGGAATAAAAAGGTTATTCCACAGAAAAAAAAACCAAACCCAACTGGTTGGGGATGAGAGGGGTTACTGATTCTTCCCATCTTTTGCAACTTCATGTTATCCGTAAGTTTTTACAAGTGCATGGACGTATGAGGGATTAATTTTATTCTGTGAATAGAGACTACTCTAACAAAGCGAAGGAAAAGGGAAAAAAACCAGTTTTGAGAAGTTTTTAATGCTCCTTCTGGAAAGAAGGTGTTGCAGAAGACGGGTTCAGAAGACCACTCGGGAACTCCTGGAGCAGCAGCCCTTGCCAACCATTCGCCGAGAAAGGTGCTGCTCAGCCCTCCCTGAAGAGCACAAATCCCTCCCAAAAAGCACTTACATTATAAACTCAATTTCCCTAAAAACGAAGCACTGGTGAAGATGATCACTCCAAATGGCTACAACAACAAAGGATTCCTGCTCCTCTGCAAAATCATAACTTGCTACAATCAATAAACTGAGTTTATTGACAAATAAACTGAGTTTACAACAAACTGAATTCAGAATAAACTGAGACTGAGTACCCTGGAAATGAGATTTCCGCAGTACCACAAAATATCAACATAGTGCTCGCAGCAAAGGCACGTCCCCTACACAGTCCCTCCAGCCGCCATCTCTGCTCCTCCTGCGATGGGACCGGTTAAGGAGTTCCCCACAGCCTCTTGCCACAAGGCTTACCATGCTGTTGGACGCAGAGAAGACTGAGCTTTGTTTTTATTCCTCAAACTTTCCCATTTGCAGACGGCTGCCGTCGCACCATGCGCCCGGCAGCTGATGGACCCACGGGGCATCCAGCGCTGAGGGGGGCAGGTGGTGGGCGACCACTGAAGAGCTGGTGCGTGCCAGCAGCTTCTGCCCCGGCAATGGGGAACCGGTCTCCGTTCAATGCATGCAGCGACAATAAAGTCACTATGCTTTTCCAATTGCTGTTTAAAAGCTAATGTTACCGGTGTCTAATTAAGTGTAGGAGAGAGAACCTTTGCAGGAGACAAGAGGCTTTTTAATTTCGGCACTCACTCAATTAGCAGAGGCAGGAACTGTGTCCAAGTGTCCCTACATACCTACCCAGGTGAGATAGCCCATGGAGGTTCAGATACATCTCCTGTAGAGTTTCTAGATGCTGAAACAGCAGCAGCAGCATTTTGGAAAGGATCACCCCCTCGGATATGCCTAAACAATTTGCATTTTGGGGGTGCCTCAGCAATCCCTTGTTAAAAATCTGCCACGAGACTGAAAGAAGGACAAGACAAGCCCATCTCCTCCCACGCCTGAATCCCACTGTTCCTCCTTAATGTATTAAGTGCTCCGATAGCACCAGAGTTAAACAGAGCTTCACCTCCCTGTTCCCAGCTATATTACCTGTGAAGAATCAAAATGCTTCCTGAGAAGGCAAAAAAAAAAAAAATAAATACAGACCTCTCACCACCCCTTGATAAGACAAGAGGAAAGTTGCGCCAGGGGAGGTTTAGATTGGGTATTGGGAAAAATTTTTATGCTGAAATGGTTATTAAGCATTGGAACAGGCTGCCCAGGGAAGTGGTTGAGGCACCATCCCTGGAGGTGTTTAAAAGACAGGTAGACATAGTGCCTAGAGATACGGTTTAGTGGTGGTTTTTGTCAAGTGTTCGGTTGATGGTTGGACTCGATGATCTGAAAGGTCCCTTCGAACCTAGGCCGTTCTACGATTCTATGATTCTATGATTTATTGAGTTGGAGCACCACGGCCATCACCGATGCATTCAGCAGTCCTTCCAGGAATGTGTGCGGTGCAAAGCGTTTATCTCAACTGCCAGCAGGTTTCCGTAGAGGCTGGTTCCCACCAGCAGAACTGCCCTGATGCTCCTGTTTCCAAAGGGCTGGGATCAGCTGGCTTCGCCAACTGGCAGAAGGGAACCATTTTGTACCACTGCAGTGGCTTGAAAACGTCCAAACATAACAAGGGGCAGTAGTTTAGATTTGCTTCGTTTACCCAATCTCAGCCAGACAGCCTCAGTGAACATGACTTATATGCTTTATATAAATTATTGTTTGATATCATAGTATTAGTTTACTCACAGAAGGAGCGGGTGGCCAATGTGCACACTCACGAACAGAAATGGACCTTACAAGCACCATCAACGTGTGTGCAAGTCCTGGTACAGGCTGTGCAGACCAGTATTCAAAATCTGGTAAGAAGTTTACTGCACTGGGCTGTGCCACAGTCATACAAAACCTCCTTCAGCCTCTATATTAATTTACGGTTTATCTTTTAAAAAAGACCAGCTCAATAAATGACCAATTGCCCACTTACTCAAGGGCAGAGCCATGAGCCAGGCGGTCAGAAGACCAAGTGGAGATAACTCCTGCTTCAGTGCTATCAACACTCAGAGGCAAAAAGAGCACCTGAAACAGAAACGCATCAGGAGTATGCCGAAAGCACTGCCCAGCTCCACTTCACTTACAAGCAGGTCCCTGGCAAAAAGTCATGGCATTCTCCAGTCTCTATCATTTCCTGAAGAGAAATACTGAGGCCACATTAGCAAACTTTTCATCAAGCCAAGAGTATGTTGGGTGGGTGACCTGGGCCCCATTCACTGCTCTGCAACTATGCAAGTTAAACGACTGTGCCTTGGGCTCTCAGTTTATAAAATGAGGCTGTGAATTATCTGCTTCTCTGACATACTACAATTATTCATCCATTAAGGCAAACAATGCTTGGGAACGGTGTAAAGTAATACTTCGAAACCCGAGATGAGAGCCATATTCATCAGAATTCCCACTCAGAGAAAGTGGCTTAACAAAATGCTCCTGTCAAATTTGATTAGAAAGTGGGTGATAACATCAGCCTTATTTCTCATAAGTAAAAGGCAACTCTGCAAGGCAAAACGTGCTTTCGCTCTCACCTTCCCTGCTTCTCCCTGCTCCTGCCTAAGCCTGTAAGAAGACCAAAAACCTTTTTCATGTAAGATAATTAAACGAAAGCCTGTGGACCACGACACTACAATGAGTCCACTATAAAGGCATAAATTATTTTCTTTCGATGCTTGCTTGTCATTCAACATTGCAGAGAGACAACAGGGAGAGATTGTAGGAAAGAGACTCAATTGTTTTATTGGAGTCATTATGTTTGTATTTAATAATGCTCATATATCAAGGAAATGATTATTTGATGAAATGTGCAGCTGTACAACTGCACGGCCTCTGTATACTCCAAACAACCCACTACAATCACCCTCTTATCTTCCTCCTCTCGCTTCACTGTTGAGCAACCCCAGAAGGCTCAGAAGACGACTGCCTTTCAGGAAGTGCCTTTAAGGCTCCAACTTATTAACGAGCTCATCTTTATCTTCAAGGGCAGAGTCCAAATGTGCCAGCTACTTCCCTCTTTCCCAAAAGGGAGAGAATGATGAAAAATGGGTGTAATACTTTTGTAATTTCAAAGTTATCAGAAGAGGCTTCCATTCTCGAGCAAAGATTAAAGCGGGAGCGGAACAGAGGCTAGATTATTAAATACAACTCTGAGCACCGAGGCTCTGACAGGATGACTAACAGTAGGACATTTTAAGTTAATGGTCATTACTCAACCCTTATCCAAACTCGCACAGTTAGAAGAGTAAGCAGTTTCCATCTCTGATTACACGGGGCATGGACCTTGATCTTGCAAAACTGTTTATGCGGATGCCTCCGTGAAACTCAAGGATGATGGGATCAGTGCCAGGGTGTTAGAGCAGAAAGGGAAAAAAGGAGGGCTTTTGCCTAAGAGTGACTAGCACAGGGGCTGTAAGCATTACCACTGGGACAGGAATCTGAAAATGGAGCTATGGTAGCACTTGATGTCTCAGGGTGTCAACGGCCAACGGCCTGTAGGTTGTAAAAACACATCCAGAACTGCAGACAACAGAGGGATGTTGTTCAGCATCTACCAGCCAGGAAAAGAAAACAGGACACCCTTATTCCTACAGCTACTAAGAGCCTTTCTGAGCAGCACTTGGCAAAGTCCCTGAAAGTTGCTGCTCAAAACCAGCTAAAAACCATTTTCTGAAGTATTTAAAAACAAAATATTTTAATTTAGACATCTTTCAGAGAAGACTGTATCAACAAATGCAGATTTCAAGGCCAAAGACCTAAGGATTTTAGTTTAACCAAATTTAATAAAATGACTGTGGCAGACCATTGTCATGTACCACATCTCTGTGTTTGTCATTGCAAAGGAACAGCTTTCTTGCAATGTTCAGACGAGAGCCCTTTTGGGCAAATCACTTGGAAAACACATTCATAGAGGCCTGACATGAAGTTGTCACATTTGCTAGAGCCCCATACAGTCCAGATGATCCTGAGAAAAAAATGCAGTAGGTGGTTTATTTTCTCTTCTGCCAAAGAAACAAGCATTTGTTCACGGATGTGACTATCAGGATCTCAAACTGCATTTGCATTGATTTGAAAGGAGGAAGAAGAGTTAGGGAGAAGAGTGGCAGCTAGTTAAAGCAGTAAAGGAGTAAAAGGAACAGGAAACCTGAGCCATCCCCAGCCCACAGCCTGCCCTGGCAACCGCCAGCTTTCGGAAGTCCTTAAAACAGACCATGACCATGTTCCAGTCAATATGTTAAAGAACATTGCAAGAAAGCCCTTATGACTTCTGATTTAGCCTATTCCCCTGCTCAGCAGCATTTTTGCTTACCCTAGCTGTTCTCCTAGCAGAGCGCTGGGCAAAATCCTCGCCCCTTGGGCATGAACACGAGCGTTGGCATTAAACAAGCAGGATCAGAATTTCGCCCATGCACACAGAGGTTACTGTACGGTCCATCAGACACATTAAATATGGCCATGAACCAGCTGTGCTACGATCTTTAGACAAATTTGGTTTGGTCAGCCTTCAGGGCATGCTGAAAAGCTCACCTGCGGGCTTAAAGAGGGTGTCACAGACACAGGTGGCTGGAAAGGCTTTGGGAAGGTTTAAGTTATCGTAGGATGCATCGATTCAATTTTGCAGAAACTAACAAGTCTGTCATTGATTCACAAACTTGTAAGAGATGCAAAATGCATCACTGAACCATGACATCCTGTTAGAGAGCAGTAGAAGTCCAGGCAGAAGCGTTTCTCGGGAACAAAAGCCTCAAGTTCGAGCATGTTTTATCAGGACTGCAAGTTGGCTTCGTCCTCTCCCTTTCATAAGTGCTGTTGCCAGCACCGACAGCAGCGTTTTGCTTCTGGAGATTTCCTTCAAGAATTACTACCCATCCCTCCTCACAGGTGCTTGTTGCTCCTTTTTATGAACCCAGAGTTCCATATCAAAGTTTTAATGCCACAAAAATGAAGTATCACCAGAAACAGATTTGCTTAGAAGAGCAAATACCACACTTGTGTTTTCCAAGGGCCGTTATTTACATTTTATTCTTTGGAATACAAATAGTTTCATTACTGAAAACATACAGGGTCTGCTGAACATCTGTACTCGCAATGAACCTGTGCCCACTAATACCACCCATACCTTTTCCCCGTTTCTTTCCAAATTCATAGTCGCATGTATTTCTGAAAACATTCTATGAATAGCTAGGTAAACCTAACGGTCTTAATCTGAGCAGATCCAACTGCTTTGCTCCAAATGCTACACCCACTAATGGCTTAAGAAAGGCAGGCGATGTGAGTCATCAAGCTCGCTCTCCAAAAAAAAAAAAAGAGGAGCACGCTAATAAAAAGGACTCGTTATAATGCAAAGGGAATTCCTGAAGAACAGGAGGCCAAGCCCGTGCGCGGTTCTGGAGTAACCCCTCACCCGTGCAGCATCCTAGAGCTGAGCCGATGGGTACCTAAAGGCCGGCTCCATCAGCCAGGGATACTTGCCACACTGAGGACCACGTTCCACTGCGTGCTCCAGATGGTGAGAAGACGGAGATCTGGTTCAGACCTATTTAGATAGCCAGACTCATTGATCTCCATACCTTTATGAATCTGGCTCTAAATGAACACTTAATGTCAGCCCGATGTGTGAAGGCGGCAGTAACTCACGATCCTTATGTTCTTCTGAAGTACAGCTCTCTATTTTGTCTGGGCACAGCTACGAGCTGCGATGTAATCTGATTAGACGCCAGCAATATTCAATGAGGGGAAGGGATAATACACTTACAGCAAATGGCTTGGAACACCAAGTGCAATTCCACCGCGTGCTCGGCAGCACACGCACTGCTTATTTGAACTGGCAACTTCCACAGGAGGCTGTGAAAAGCCTACAGGTATCTCTCCTCTTTGTGTTCAGCTATCGGCCTTGAGAACACCTCTGGGCCCAAAAGTCAAAAGCTCCTTAACTCAGGTCTCCCACCCACCTGTGCTGCTGATCCCAATCCAGCTAAGGATTTCAGCTACGACCAAATGGCTCCTGCCTCCAAAGCACAAAACCAAGCACAACCGGGACAAGCAGGTGCAAAAAGCAGAAGAAAAAGATTGTGTTTTTTTTTAAATCCAAGTCAGCAGATCTTACTGAAACCCCACAGCAAGCAGATCTGCAGAATAAGGCAGTGCTATTTTTACATGCTTCCATTTCTTCCAACAGAGCATGCTTCCTTAGTGAGCGGAGGGGAAGATCATGGAGGGACAAAGGGAGGTAAAAATCATTCAAACTACCTTAAGGAATTATGAGTTCAAGAAATTTAGAGGACGTTCATTATGTTTCTGTTAATTACACAGAGATACAACATCTTCAGCCCATCAAAAGACAACGCACGCCTAAGCACTGAGCGCAGCATCTTGGTCCCTGGGTGCAAGGGAACCAAGCTGCTGCTCCAGGTATTCGGGGACATGGTTCCCTCTCGCTGGGGCAACCTCATGCCTTTGCTCAGCATTAATGAGCTCTAACTGCAACTGGCATACATGGGGGGAATGCTGGTGGGGACGCTTCAAAAGGCAGTTCATCCTCTTTTCTGGTACTTTCTCAAGACAGCTGCTCTGTGTGCTCCAAAGGCCATTTAAAAATCGTCTCAAATATGTTTCGAAATACCCATGGTTCAACTTCATCCCCCCCAATGTATTTACTGCTCATTTCAACTCGGCTTGATAGAAGCCTAGAGATTAAAACCACACTGACTTTGCAGACTTATCCTCTAATACTCAGGAGACTCGTCAGCAGACACACAGAGAACCCGCACACCTCTTTACTCAAGTGGCAGATAACGAAAGGGTGACAAGAATCCAGGGCACTAGTGTTTACAGTTATCCAGACCGCCCCAAAGCTCATTTTGCCCAGTGCTATATATAAAGACAATTGTGCTGTTCATCAGGTAAGTTCTCAAACAGTTAATTAGTTTTGTCCTCACTGATAGGCTTTTTTTTGGCAGCATCCCACTTATTTTCAACTTCACCTTCCCCAGCCTTGCTACAATTTAATGAATTTTCACAAAGCAAAGGAGAATGTCACCGCATGGGTTTGACACCAGCTGGCCGCTTAAGCCCGCAGTATGAAGGAATTTGACACACAACACTGAACTTGGCTTAAAAAAAAAAAAAGTAATATTCCACCTGTTACAAAAAGTGAAATGAGGACAGTCACCTCCGAGCAGAGAAACCAGAGAACTTTGTGCTTTTGGCCACAAACGCAATAAGCACACGCTCTGAAAGACAAAACGAACTCTGAATTCATGCTTTTGAATTTAGGAAAGGGCATTTTCTCCTTCACTTGGAAGCAGCAAGCGAAGCAAGCTTCACCCCAGAACAAGGCTGCACGCAGATGAGGTGAGACAGCTTACAAGCACAGGACCGCGCTCCCCAGATCTTTGGCTGCTTTGAATGCACAGGTTCACATGCTCCGCAGGCAAACTCCTGTTTATCCCACAAATCCTTCCAAACAGAGCCTACGCTGTCAGGCTGCATTTAAAGGTGCCTCCTTAAACCACGAAGCGTGCAGCGGGAGAAAAGCTTCAAGAGTTCTTTGATTCACAAAAAGAAAAAAGCACACCTTGTAGACAAGATCAAATGGAGCTGCAGAGGTGCGCGGCATTACAAACACGGCGTACAGCAAGGCACTCAGCAGCGCTGATTGGCATGCAAACCCCAAGGACGTGCTTATCTCTTTCTGTGAGGACAGAGCAACTGGATTTCTTCTTCCAAACAAGCTCCGCTAGCCTGCAGCAAACACGCCTCTGACCCCTGGAACAGCAGATGCCTGTAATTCTGCCGTACTTGCCCACTGTGCTGCACACACATGCAATGCACACCAGGTTTGTAAGATCCGTGCAAGAAGGCTAAGTTGTAAAACATCACTCTTAGTAAGAACGACTGCAAGAAGCTTCAGGAAACCTGGATCTGAGTCAATGAAAAAGACGAGAAACCGAAAAGACAGAAGGAAAACAAAGATGAATTATGAACAGGACTTTGCAAATCCTGAAATTTAAGCCTTAATATTGTCGGCAAAAGCCATCCTGTGCCCACAGAAGCTGCTTTACAGCACTGATTCTCCATCTTTTTGGCCATTCCCTCACTGCAGTACCGAACACCTTTTGGGCCTCCTCCTGCGTGACAGCCCCTAGGAGAGGAGCAGGAGGGGATTCGCACCTTACACTGCCTGCAGGACAAACCTTCAGAGCAATATTACCATTCTAGCCATGTCCTGCTCATATTACAGTCCTTAATCATCAAACCAACTGGGGTTGGGCAGTTTTAAATAAGGCTGCCATCCACATACGGAGTGCTGCTAAGGTTTTCTTAGCAGTAGCATGCAAAACTACATTAATACCCTGCTTAGGGGGTGCTCCTTCCATTGTAGGAAAGCGCATGTGCCTGTATGCTCCCCTCCAAATACTGGTGTAACGTGTTTGGTTAGTGGTCCTTCCCTTCAGCACCTCATGGAAAAAACAGGGAGACAAAACTGGCAGGGAGCTCAGGAGGCCGTGTGGTCGGCTCCCCCGCTAACAGCAAGGCCAGCTTTGGGTGAGGTTCCTGGGGGTCCGTCCAGCCCAGCTTTGAGTGTCTCTAGGGGTGGAGATTCCTGGGCTCCTCTTCCAGTTGCTGACTAGTGCCACTGTGAAAATTGTTTTCCTTACCTAAACCCCAGAGTCCATCGTCCCAGCAGTTCAAATCCACACTTTTCCAAGTGCCTCCTGAGAGCCTGTGCTCCCCTGACAACTGCTTCGTCCATATAACACAGTAAATACATGAAGAAAGTGTTTATTGGTCTTATTCAAGTAAAGGCTTTGATGTCAAAGGAATTCAAACATCCACCTTATGCACACAAAACAGCACTGTCACAACCCAAACTGGGAAAAAATGACATCGGTGGTATTTTCAAAATGACACAAAACCAATTAAAGTTCACCTCCACAAAGCGGCCAGCTCAAGTGATAACTTGTTCAAATGCATGCACATACATTTACTTATGCTGCATTTCTTAGGGTTTCTCAAAAAAATGGGTTCACGGTACTTTACCATTAAGCTGACTTTAGTACAGAAACATTCATCTGGTCATTTGACATCTCTGGTAATGCAGGAAATCCATCTAAACCTCACAGCTCCTCACACGCTCTGATGCGCCCTTGTTCTTCTAACAGACCTCATCAACCCGCACCTACACGTAACCTATTGCTATTAATTTGTCTATTAAAGACAAAGGGAAGTGTCAAAGTTGGATGGAGGATTTCTGACCTAGGCTTCAAGCACCGTAATGCACAGGACTAGCATATAAATTACAAGTTTAGAGGAAAGTGTTAAGAAAGGGTCACCTCCTATCTAGAATTTATTAACTACTCTCCCCAGAGAGCACCTTGATTTAGTACCGTGTAACCCATATTCCCGCATTTCACAGCGATATTGTGACACAAAAGGTTTCTCTTCCTTCCATCCTGCTCAGCCATGTGAAGCTGGAAGGATCAGTTCACCCAGCTCTTCTCCCAGAGACCGTCAACCTGAGGGACACGTCGCTCGGAAATTACACACACACAGACACGCACGCAGCAACAGAGAGTTCCAGGAAACCCACCTTTGTAACACTGTGCTGCACATGCTGGGGAAGAAAAGCCTTGGATCACTCTACAGAAAGTCATCTTGCCATGTGGTCTCAAAAACAGTTTGTAACACACAGGGCCAACAGAGATGATGAGATTTTATTTCGCTAACCGAAGGGAGAGCCCCCGGGTTTTGGAAGCTTTAAGATTTGGGCTCTAGTCCCAAATCCCCAAGCGTAACCTTGACTCAAATCCATCTGCTGCTCACTAGCGTGTTCAGCTCTGTCCTAGACTGAAAGGCTGAAATCTTGCAGGACAGTAAAAAATCCAGTCTGCAGAAAAACGATGCAGCCGCTCTGAAAAGGTGTGCGGGAAAGAGGCGGTTACTGAATTGCCCACCTTCCCCGATGGGCAGCAAAGCTTTAAGGCACTGATTTGTGAGCTGTGTTTTTCCAGACGATGGTGTGTACCCTACCACAAGTCCACAGGCAGTGCAAAGCCCAGGCTGCGATACCGCTGTGTCGAGATCGTGGCAATCAAAGGCCGTACAGAGCAAAGCATCTTCTCACCGTGTACCCGTCAACGAGCCACCCCCACACGAGCTCCGCAACATCACTCCCGTGCTTATATTTAACACCTGCACTGAGAAGTAATTTATGGTTTTATTTAAGGGGAGCTTCTCAAAAGAGGTCAAAGGTGCCTCGAATTGTTTTCCCCAGAGTAAAGTGCATCTGCAAACACTTCTTGAGGAGCAGCTAACACATAGGAGTTTACGATACCGTTCTCATCTCTTGACATTCTCCTGGGCATTGCAGGGTCAACACAGGCCAAAACTTTTGCGAATTTAAAGTTGCAGTTAAAAAGAAAAACACACACACACACTTTTCACATCGTTTATAGACCAGACACAACTTGTTTCAGAAAGAAGCAATTCATTTCTCCGCCTTGAACAAATACCCACCAACCAACTTAACCATGCTAAACAGGCAAACACGTGTACTGGTAACTAGTTCTGTTACCACAACGTGCCGAAGCACATTATGAACCTTCATAATGTGATACAAGCAAGATTTTAAAATATCTATTTTTTTAATGTGCTCATTTTTAATGTGGTCAACTTCTGCAGTTACGCTCCGGTAAGCGTGACGTATCATCAGTCTTAATAGACTTCCAATGCAACAGCAGTTTCTGATTTATTTCCCCCCACCCCACATCCTCTTCAGAGTCCATTTCTATTTCAAGCATCAGTACCCAATGCTTGCAACATCTGCAGGTTGCCAAGCCAGTTTATCTGTGGAAAAATGGATACGAACTACTTGCCAACAGAAGAAAATACACCCCGCACTGAAAACTATGACTAGCTTGTACTTTTTCCATCTATCTATAAATATGGCAATGCCAACTGCTCATTAAAGCAAACAGGTTCAAATGGTGTAAAAGCTGTAATCACAATATGACATGCCTAAGTCTCTAAATATATATATTAAAAAATGAGGCTAAAAGCCCTCCAAGCAAAACCCTGTACAAGTATAAGCGCTCTGAGCTTTTCACACTGCGTTAAGGAGAACAGAGAGCTGCTGAGAAAGGCTGCCCTGTGCAGAAAGCACGAGATGATACACAGTAAGAAGCACAGAAAGCGCAGACCATGAGGCGTGTCGTTACGTGGTACGAAAGCCGTGCCCTCCTCAGGCTCCCGAGGAGCCCTTCGGCTGCCGGAGGATCTGTCGTGACGTAAGCTGAGAGTAACTGCAATGCAGCACTCGCCCGGGCGCCCATTATCTCTGAATTTGTCTTCCGAGGCAGCAGCCTGAGCGAACTCAAGGGCATGCCTTCCACAGAAATAATTGCCACGTTTAATCCGTCCAGCTGCAGTCCATTTCGGATACAACCGCTTGCAACAGACGTTAGCCTAGATTTTTGTAACACTTTGTTTAAAGTAGGTAAAATAAATGATTCAATTAAAAAGATAGCCCCCAAAGAACCGGTTTTTGGTACGGGAGTAAGGACGGTATAATTGGGTCTTGATGTAAGCAGTATTTCTCTGGCGAAGAAAAAAATCTGTCCAAAGAAAGTAGTTAGTCTCGTTAATCTGCCATTCCCGACAGGATCAAAAGGCCGTGAAAGGCACGGCTTGCAGCTCAGACAGTAATAAAACAAGAACCAGGTACCTCAGCTGGCAGCCCGGGATAAACCAACACCACACGTGGGACGTGTTCTGTGCCGCGCATTGTTTTCCTGTCCAGGAGATGTATCAAAACCCTACAGCAGCAGAGGTGAGAAGCACTAAAAAATCCTGTGGGCACTGATGAGTTGTAAACATTAAGAAAAACAGAATCACAGCCAAGGAGCTCTGGTTTATCTACCAACAAAGCTTTACACCAGGCTTGCTAAAATGTAGGCAAGCTAGGGACAAATGTAGGCATGAAAGAATTAAAAAAATGTATTGAGCTCCAACGAGAGCCATGGCCAGTTACCTGCTATGAAAACAAAATTAAACCTAGCACTATATTAAAGCACTTAAGAAGGTGATTGAAGACAAAATAGCTACAAATCAGCACCAGCAATTACCCGTCCAGTGTCTCCCCCCCTTACTAGAGGCAGCTCTCCTAAGTCAAGCCAGCAGTTGCGACGGGCAGGAGGAGGGAGAGGATCCCCTGGGACATTTTTTCGACCAAGAACCGAATGTGAGAAGGCTCCACTTTAAACCTGAAGTGCACACAGAAGGCAGTACGATACAGCTTCCTTTGAAGGTTGACTGTGTTTTGCAAAAGGAAGAAAAAATAACATCAAAATAAATGAGCTTGCAAAAAAAAGGTGAAGAGATCTTTTTAGCAGAAGCGATTTGCAAGAGGGCACCACCTTCGTCAGCCTGACCCCTGCATGGAGCAGCCTCCCGGGAGTCACTCGCACGGGTGCTCCTCATCCAAATGTAGCTGCTGGCTACTGAAAACTCACCTTTGCTTTAAGGTTTTGTTAACAGGGTTGCGCTGGACACATTTCAAGCAACTTTGATGCTGCCAGGCTTTGCCAGGCAATAGTGTGAAACATCGACCTGTCTCTAACCTGGAGAAGTCAAATTGGGGTGGACTACAAACGCTTGGGGCAGGATGAGAGATGACCACAATCACAGAATCGCCGAGGTTGGAAGGGGCCTTTCAGATCATCATCTCTCTGCCAAGGTGTGCTCCAGGCAAAAATGTTCTGACAAGCAGGCAGAGACCAAAAATGACAGTCCTGTGCAATTTGCTCATTTAAAAATATATCCCCCATCAATTCATTCTGCCATCTGTTAGCGAGGTCAAGCGTCGATCCAAAATCTAGGCAAGCCACCAGCCCTCATGGGTGAAGCGCCCTGCTTTCTGCAGCCAGCAGTGCACAAGTGTTTGATGGGCTCAGGATCTCAGCCAGCTTCCTTTGGCTCTCCAGCCAAAGTGACACGGTGCATTTGGAGCACGGCTGACCAGGGACAGCCTCAGGCACAGTGCAAACCCAGGCACAAATGTGGATCTCTAGACCTGGAGCAGGATGCTGTTATCTACCCTATTCCTTTAGAGGTTTTGGCCCCTTCTCCACACCTCCCAACAGCAATTCTGTAGCCATGTAAAAGGCCACTAGAGCATCCAAGGATCCCTCCTAAAAGTAAGACGAACCACCAGAGATGAGAATACGCACCAGGAAGATGGGCAGAAAGCCAAAAATCAACACAGAGCATCTCCCAACACCTCATCGGATGTCAGCCCAAGGTCCATCCTCCCTCAGATCACAAAGCAGCTGTAGCCCAGACCTCTCTTCTAGATAAAGTGTTGCTCAGCTTCACATGCTTGTTGGCCACCAAGGTACGAGAACTTGGCAGCCTATAGGAAACACGTTGTTCCGGCACGGTGCTCTCTCCGACCCATTCCAAAAGTAAGGAAACGGTCAAGCTGAAAACATGCCAGTGGTCTATCGATTTAGTACCAACAACACTTCCGAAAGGAAAAACTTCCAGGCTGAAGTCACACACAGTCTTTAACCCAGCCTCTCAGACTAATTCATTTATAGCAGGATACGCTTCCTGCCATAAAACATCCACATGCAGAAAATATTACAAACTTCCTCCAAAATCTATATTTAAATTGGAGTGATAGCGCACTGCTGATATCACTGCTGATACTCGCTGCTCATCACTGACTTCTTAAGGGAGCTAGAGGTTTAGATGCTTTAGGTTTTTGTTATTTTATCTGCAAGTTTTCCTCCATCACCAGCTGAATGCTTGTCCAGGAGAGCCGCCAAGACAGACACCACCTGTCCTGGTGACTCATGGCAGCGAATTGGATGCGATCTAAGGAGCATGAATCATCGCGAAGAGCTATTTAAACCAAGTCCAGCATTTTGATAGGAAAAGTGTATCACCTTCATCAACCTGGAAGGCTCTTTTACAGCAGAGAGCATGGGAGGATCCACCAGGCAAACAGCCAAGTCCTCTCTCTACAAAACCTTCCCGACGATTGCTTTGGTGACCGCAGGGACAGCTGCAGGGACAGGAACGACAGTCCTGTCCAAGTGACACAGTTCACCCGCTCACCCGCATGGACAAGTGATCTCCAGTCTGTTCTTTTCTCAGCCAACGCAGTAGAACTAGAGAGGTCCTACAGCCTCCTTAGGCAGAACCAGGAAAACCCTGTTTCCTGTAAGATGCTCTTGGCCCAGTGAACCCGCCTGGCTGTGGGAATAGGGACCTGAGCTCCAGTTTTACCCCTGGAATTCCCTGTGATAAACAAGAACGAACCCCCCAAATATCCCTGACTCAAATTTTAGGGTAATTTGATCCTCCACAGAACACCAATGCCACACTGGTGGTGTTTTGGGGAAATTTGTGCAAAGCTAATACAACGTTTTTCAGCGTGGCCTCCCTCATCAACAAACACATGGAGGTCCACAGGGTGAGCCTGAAAGATAAGCGTGCTGAGACCCATCTCCACCATCAGATCCCCAAAGAGCTTGTTCTCCATTTCCCCTAGTAACTTCAGATATAACACTCACGGAGAGGGGGGGGGACGGGGGGGGAGAAAGGCAACACTATTACCATTTCTATGACTATGACCTTTAAATGTTTAACCAGCAATCCATTCTTTGCAGTCAAGATAAAGCAGCAGGTGATTAGCTTCACTCTGAGTCACTATGCCCCTGTAGTGCCATAATTCAATTAGACACTTTAACAGCCTTCAATTTTGTCTGGGGTCTGCTTGCTCGAGCCATAGTCCCCTAGCTACTATTTTGTTTTGCCTCCCAAGCTAAGCAGGGTCAGTCCAGGTCAGCGCTGGATGGAAGGAGAAGTCTCCTAGAAAATCCCAGACGCTCCAAGAAATGGGGCTGCTGTTTCCGGAGGAGGCACTGAGAACAGGAGCTCTGGGAGAAGGTCTGGAGCTTGTGCCTGGATACAAGCTGCAAACTCTCAGTGAGCTACGATGGAGACCCTGACCTCTCCTACTCGCTCATCTCAGGATACACTTATTTCACTTACTCAGGCTAAATTGGACACACTATTCTTCATTTTCTGTTGTGGCTGCTGTGAATACACTCTTAGGGGACTGTCTCACGTCTCCAGAAACGGCTTCAATGTGGTGGTGTGTGAACACCTACCCACCTTCACCTTCTGCCTGATCCACTCCTCAGCTGGTGTTACGGTATCAGGAAATTGCTGGAGCAGCTGAGTAAAGTTTCCTGTGTAATATGTAACACACAACTTCATCCAATCACACCTGGATTTTAGAGGTTATACAGGAAAGTATCTGCAGGCTTGAACTGCGTTCTTGACAGCCAGGGCTCTTCCCCCTCCTCCAGAGTAGTGTCTTTTTCCCCAACAGCTTGATAAGCAATTCTGAAAGGAAAAACACATTTCCCTCCTCCCCATCGCTGAGTCAGCACCGACAAAAGCAAACTCCCAGAGCGTGCATGTCCCCTGCTGACCTCTGGACCTCTAAAATCGTTTCACTTTCCCTCAGCACTCGAGTTCTCCAAGCCCGGGCACAGGCACCATGTACTCGAGTTGCCCTCGTGCTCACAGGACCAGACCCTGATTTCTGCTCGCGGTCCAGAGGGTTACCAGAACACAAAGATAAACTAGCGGGAAGGCTAAATGTTCGTTTCCATCAACCCGTGGCCAAATACACTTACCGAGAATCAAACTACAGACAGTATCTCCGGTTCTAAGTCTGCACCACGGGGCACGCAGGTTAAGTTTAAAAATTTACCTTTTGTAAGTTTTAGCTTAAAAATTACCTTTCGTCACCCTTTACTGACCATTTCATAAAGCTTAGCAATCTGTTACTGGCTGCAAGCTAATAGGTAAGCGCTTTACCTCAAACAACATCTGCTCATGGGTTTTGATCCAGAGATCCTGGGTTCAGACTCCACTGCGGCGGTCTGTCCATTAGGGTTGTACCGTCAGAACAATTAAGAAAAATTACAAGCTTTCACAGAGAACAATGAAGCATTTTTGTTTTACGGAAGGCCATTCGATCAAGGCCTTTTACTAAATGTTCTTCCGCTTCTTAAACCAAGTGTTCTGCACTATGGAAAGGGTTATTTTGATCTCACACCTACCCCGTTGTATTTCCAAGGCCACGTTTAGTATGATATGTTTTTTTTAATCCAGGATTAGGACTCGCCAAGAGTCTTATCAAGACCTCGGTCAGGGGTTTGCACAGAAAATATTTGTACCGTTAATTCCAGCATGTATGCACGTAGCTTCATTAACATAAACACGGCCATCCCAGTAAAAACTGCGTTTTCATTAAGCGTCACACTGCTGTTCTCGGAAGTGTTAAAACAGGGTTACCGGGTTACCGCCTAATGGGCCTAATATTGTCCCTGGTCTAATAATGTCCCTGGGTCCCCCGTGACACAGGGAAGCCCTAATGAGAGTTTTGCAACACTGTGTTGCAAAAAGGCTCCAGGACCCATTACAGCAGGAAGATTTATGTCAAAGACATCCATACCTCTATGAATGGGAGGTGTTTAGTTTTACAGGGCTAGAAAAGTAAAACTGTGGCCTCGTAACAGAAAGTGAATCAAGACAAAAGGAATTCATCTTACACAGCAAGAAGATAAGCTGGCAAAAAATAAAAGCAGGTGAAGAGTAGTCGTGTATCAACTGTGTGACTGGAAAGTAAGAAAGATGCAATCTATTTGGCTTACACTTAAGTTCAAAATCTCATATTTCTTTCTAAGGCGGCCTTAAACCAAGACTCTTATCTGCCATTATAATCTTGTAATTTGGTTCGCACAATAACAGTAAAGGCACAGAGTGTAGGCATCACGATTTCTTTCTCTTTCCAGCTCTTCTAAAATCACTTTCAAGGCTTCAGCCACTCAGCACTCCTACAAGAAAAACCTGGTGAGTCACCACAAGCAATCGAAACGCCCAAATACCTGTGACCTGCGCAGAGCTGAGAAGCTCTTCTACCTACAAGATTTCATCTCCCCAACAGACACCAGTCAATTTTGAGATGGCATTAATGCCTTCAAAGCTGGAACTGGTGACTTCTGGAGCTTTCTGCTTAAACGAGGTACGCCACAGGCATCACGTGTGGATGTTTACGGTGGGAAAAAGTCAGAATAAAGCATATGTTTACCAGCTGGGCTAGGAGAGGCCATAAACCTTTCCTTTTTAAAAGCAATGCAATCTCTACACCGCATCCCACGTCCCAGGAGCGTGGGAGCAGATACGTCCCTGGCACGGCAGTCTGGGCTTGGTACGCTGTAACTGGAGCAGCTCCTGCCTCTGGTGGGTAAGACGTAAAAACCACTGTCAGCCTGGAAAAGACACGGGTTGTGCTCTTGTACGCTCAGCACATGGGAGATGGTCCTTTCCTTCAAGGTGCGTGAGTGACTGACGTTTGGTCAATTAGTTCTCTATTAACATGCAGCCAGGGACCTGGTAACGAGAACATTTTTTTTTTCTCCTTCTTGATTTGATAGGAGAGACATTGAAACATGTTTTAATCTGCAACACAGGCTGATAAAACCAGCTGCCCAACAGACAGTGTCTTTCACGAAGGCTTAATTCTCCTCGGAGAGCTCGAGAGCAGCTTTACTGCCTGCCGGATAAGTCATGTTTACAGCAGATCCTCAGAGCTGCTCAGCCTCCTGGATGAATTTAGAAATCAGACCAGAGGGTAGACTTGCAGAGCAGTAATTAGCACAGGAGCCGATGGAGAAGCAACGGAGAAGAATAATTTAGTCTGTGTCAACATAAGGTCAAGGTCCAGGGGGCTTGTCTGAACTTCTGGGCAGCTCATGGGGAGAAAGGCAGGGAAGGATGAAACGAGGGGGATCTGCACTCCAAAAACCCAACTACTCCCCACAGACCAGCTCAGGCAGCCCTCATCAGCTCTGCAGCTCTTCTTCCTTCCCATTCCAGGGTGCTTCTTTTATTTTGTGTTTAAAAAAAAGGCAGGTAGTGAGCACCCCTGACAGGCAGCACTGCCGTGTCCCCACAGTGACTGTGACAGCACACGGTCTGCTGGCTGGCAGAGTATTTCCACTACTGCCTTTCTGCTAACGAGTCAGCAAGTGCCTCAACTTAAATAACACGCCACCAGCTCGATTAGGCTTGTTACTGTGCAACTGCACCCCGGAGCAGAGCAGGTGGGAGAGCTCCTGTTGGAACCAGGTGGATTCAACCCGCTACCCTCTAAAGCCACTTCCAGAAAAAGCCAATGTGGGTAACTCCAGACACCATTTGTGCAGAGCTCAGCATCACCGCTTCCATCTGGGATGGACCGAGTCAGCATCGAAACCAAATAGAGAAATTGTTAGGCAAAGACAAAAGATATAAATATGAGATACGGATATAGGCAGGCGTGCTTAAAAACAAAACTTAGGTCTCAGGAAGGCCAGGAACCATCAGGCAGTGCAGCTCCTTCTGGGTTCTCCTGATCCAAAGAGACTTGAGAATTTGTCAAACAAGTTTCTGTAGGGCTGGTTTATTTGTTTTTCTCTCCATTCCCAGGAACTAAGCATCTTCTTATTTTTTAAGCCAGTAAGAAGCTATTACTGGCATTCTGGCTACAGACAAAAACAATAGCGTCAATACTGACACACACTCCTCCAGTTACTCCCAGTGTGTTCCTACTCCTGGAATTAAATTTGTGAACGCAAGACCCAGAGTACACACAATGTACACTCAGGAGCACAGAAACTAGCAAAAGGATTCATCTACCTTATGTAAATAGACAGCTGAGGTACTCATATTCCTTAGACCCTAATAAATAAAACAACACGTGGATTCCCGGAAGAGCTCAACACAGTCACGGACAGATCAACTAAGAGGTGGACAAGTCTTCTTGCCAGGAGTATTTATTGACTTTCTAAAAATGGAGAACGCGCGCTAATTCAGGAGGTAAAAAGTGGTTCAAGAAGAGAAATAACACCACAAGTAAAAGGAGCAGGCCAGACCCAAGCCTTTGCGATGCCCAACCTGCCCCTGCCCTCTCTCCCATTTTCCAAGGCATTTCCCACCCCGATCTGAGCCTGGTCAAGACAAGCTACTGCAAATGGGACCCAGGAGACAGTCTGGGTATTGCTCCCGTTTCACAGAGGCACAACAATTCCTCAAAAAAAAGGCAGGGCTAAAAATAAATCCCAGTGGCCAGAATAAGTACCTGAACTAAGTACAAGGCGCAAGTAAGAAGATTTATTAGGTCTCACACTGTAACAGCACTGTGAATCATAATGATGCCCTATTTGCTATCCACATACGCCTTTAAATCAATGATAAAAGTTCACTTGGCACAGAAACATACCATGCAGGGTTTCACCTCCAGTGTTTTACTTCTAGCCCTTCCTAATTCACTTGTGTTAATCCAAAAATCGGCTACTTCGATGCAAAAAGATGGAGAAGCCCTGCAGCGTCTCCAGGTTGGGGGCTGACAAGCAATTCGCCAGGCTGGGACTGCCCCACAATGTCCAGTAAGTTCAGGATACACACTCGACACGTGACTGCGTCAGTGATCACAGGAACGCTAACAGCACGTAATCTTATCTCCAGTAACTCCTTTTTATTGGGAGCTGGTGATCTGAACCCTCAAAAATCAAGGCAAGCGCTACAGGAATGATGCTGGTGTTGCTGTCAGAGCCCGCCTGCAAACACTGCTGGACAAGGCGCGTTGGAGGGGAAGATGAGCTGTTCCAGTGGGTCCTGTTTGCAGGTGTGCCAAAAGGGCCAGCAAAGGACCCCCACAGAGACAATGCCATGAAGGGCAGGACTGTTATTACCAGCGGTAAATGGCCAAAGGAAACTACAAGGAGCAACAGGAGGAAGTGAGAGGGAAAGGAAGAGTGCCTTCAGAGCACAAAGCCACCCATGATTGGTCTGTTTTGTCCTCCTGCTTTCCACATAAAACGACTGCATCAACCAGACTCTTCCGCATGGCAGCTTCGCCATCTCTCCTCTTGACACTACAGAAGATTTAGCAATAGATTTTCATAACTTACACCACAGAGCACATGCTCCGGTGTAGGCATACTCAGTACTGGCGACAGGGACCTTCTAGGAAGTCCCACACCACTGCCCTTACCACATCCTTTTGTAGAACCTGGCTTTCAAGACTAAATACAGACAGTAGCACACAGAATTTTTTGTTGTGCTCCACATGCCTCTGTCTTGCTCTTGTTGGAAGCAACACCACCACATCATTTGACCTAAAGGGATATCCATACCGTCAGTTCACAAGCAGATGCTTCCACTTAATGCTGACTTTGGTGCTGGCTTCTCTGCTTGGGAGCATGTCTCCGGTGCAAAAAGAATGTTAACCAAATTTATTTGCACAAGCCTTTGGAGAGCTTTGAAGGTGAAGCAATATCCAGTCACTACCAGCGTGGTCCCAGTTAAACTACGAAGTACAGCTAAGGACCCTGCAGCCTCCCTTCATCTCCTAAGTTACTGATTTTCTGATAAATCCTTAATGTGAGTAAACCAAAGATCGCAAAGCCCTAATTGTCCTTCCCATCCAAACACACCTTCTGTTTGCTGGTCCTGCGTCCCAATTGTGAGAATTCATCTGGGATCACGGGGGAAACGCTAGTTCCCAGCTCTATGTGTTTTTTTTCCATGATGAAAAGGGTCCCTCCAGGGGCTGGTTCAGACACAAACTACAGGAGGTGAGGAACGTCCTGGCTAATGCCCAGGGATCTGCTCACATTCACTGCATGTTCCCTCATACATTTGCCTACGGTATCTCTTATTTCACAACAGGTCTTCCTGTTCATACAAACCTCATGCAACCTTCATTTCCCAAGGACAAACAAAACTGAACAGAACACCACGGTGCTCCCAACCAGCTACGGCACAGCTCTGCCTGTGTTTCTCTTGTTGTAGAAGAGACATAAGGCGACCAGCTCACGTGAGCGGTTGGGGAAAACAGTCCCCCCCTCTGGCATGCAGTGCGGGCTGCAGGTCTTGGAGGGACCATTTCAGCTGGAAACCTCCAGGTGCCGAATGGGGAGAGAGGCCTGAGAGCGAGAGGCTGGAAGAAGGCGAGGGGGTTTCACAACAGCCCTGCGTGGCCCGAGAGCACCGGGGCTCACCACCGAGAGCGGCTGTGCTGCACATTCAGGATTATTGATTATCCTCTCCTAACCCCATGATTGACTGCCCAGGGCAAAAGAAAAAAAAAAAAGTTTCATATTATATACAGATAGCTAGCTATTTAAAATCATTAACAGAGATTTATATCTCAGCACTAGTCTTCTGTTCTCTGGGGAAACCAGACAGCTGCATAGTTAGAGACTGAAAGCTACAATAAAATGAAGAAACGAGCTTCAATAAATCATTAAGCTAAAGCTCATAATGTTTATCTGCAATGTCATGTCCCCACAATGTACCAAAGCAGATGTGTAACTTTTTGTTTTTCTTTTATCAACTATTAAACTGTCATGTAGCTATTACAGAAGATTGAAACTTCTTTTTAAAAGCACTGAGCATCAGGGATTGCAGTTTCGTGTCATGGAAGGGATACTTGCAAGCCAATCCATACTGTGCAAGAGGAAGTGGATATAAAATATATAGAAATAAACCTTTGAAAGAGAGGCTGTTCCACTTCTGCCAATGCTCTGGAAGCTAGACGTGCCCCAAAACTTCATTAACGAGGCAGCTCTGTGGGATTATTTTTACCAGCTCTGCTCCATCTTCCCTCATCTAATCTTCTTCCAGTACACCCCATCCCTACATTTCCAAGTGTATTGTATATACAACGAGGCAAAGGCAGCACCAGAGCCGGTCCAAGCCCCCCCAGCAATACAGGGAAAGTCCTGTGCGGCCATGGCACTTCTGCCCAGGAGGGTGGGAGGGGAGGTCAGAAGAAAACTGACCCATTTCAAGAGCAGAAGGAGGTTTCAGGGTCAGCAGTCGCTTTCCCACACCCTCCCTTGCAAGCGGCACTGCTCCTTCCCCAGCCAGCCCTGCTCTCCCTCCCGAGCCCTGGAATCACCGGGCAGATGGGAAGCGCCGGGGCTGGGGCACTGCTCCGGAGGAGCAAGGGCGGAGACGGGAAAGGAGACATCCCACCAGGGCAGCCACCGCAGGGACAAGCTGATGGCAGATGCTGTGGCCCCGACGTCGTCCCCGGGAGGTTGGGGCAGGTGGGGTAGAGATGGGCAGCTGCGGCCCCAGGAGACACGTCGCCATTTCCCCAAGACACAGCGGTGACCAAGAAAGCGCAGCATCACGAGCGATGTGTCTGCGCGACATCTCTCTTGAAAGCTCGGGGCTCTTCCCGCTCCAGGCAGCTCCATAAACAGCGCTGACATTTTCCAGCCTTGCACCGTAACACACTACGGACACAGGCCCTTCACCTCTTCCTCCGGACCTCAGCTACAGCCACCAGCACAGAGGCAGGAGAAATCAACCTTACAGGTATTTCAGGGTTCCAAATATTATTTTTAAAACCTTGTTTCCTTTTTTTAGAAGGAGAATAGAGCAGGAAAGCTCTCTGCTCCCTCAGGCTTGACATCCAAAAAATTAGCATTTGTTTGTTTTACAGAACAAGACTTGCTCTACCCAATTTAGACCCAATCTGTTAATCTACAAACAAAAGCAAATAAATACTGAAATTATGACTTAGGGGGATTTCAAGAGGCCTATACCTTACCATGTTTTTTTGAGGTATTACGAATAGAGTCTTGTGTTTATTCTACTGTATTTCCTGCTGGCACAAATGCAAAATGTGAAGCTGCTGTGCTGCTTCTGTCTGCTGCCGCTGACGTGAAGCGTAACTACACGTTCAATCCAGCCTGGGAGGGCCGCTCTCTAAAAGCTAATTTGAAGCACGATTTCCAACATCCTGACTGTACGAGTCTGCAAGCAAATCCCTCTGCTGTTCCACGCAAACCCTCAAATTACTGCCATGCTCAAGTCCTTGAAGTCCAACAAGCTCCAGCCCACATGACTCAGGTTCACAGAACTTCAACCCCAGCTCATGTAAGAGACAGAACTGGTGTGTTTGCCTTTAAAAAAACCCCACCAAGATAAATCCTAGGGTAGGCAAACACGCTGTGCAATATTTAACAGGAAAAAGCTGGGGACCTTAACAGGATTTGCAGCCTAAAACTGCTCCTGAAGGCAACAAACATGACATGATCATTCTGACAGCTGTGACAAATTAGGCTTCATTTGCCTGAGAGCCAGCCATGTTCACTTAACTGCAATTACTGGCACATCATGATCCCCGCGCCGGAGAACACACCCAGCCAGCCAGCTAAACAAAGCATCTCGTACACATCAACCTGTTTAAATGGTTCTTCTGTAACAACAGCAAGCCTTCAAAAACAACCATTTGTTAATATGCGCCAATAGCTTCTTCAGGGGTTTTATCGTGGTTCCCTCAACTCTTTTTCAACCAGTGGAACAACAAAACCCAGTGGAGATGCTTTAAACTCTGCACCGAACGCGGTGCTCACAGGAGAATGTGCTACTTAGAGACGTTCACTGTGGTCTAAACCAGGAGATTTGAAGATTCTCTCATCCAGCCTGAAATATTATTTTGAAAGACTAAACATATAAATCAACTCTTTTTTTGTAACTTGTCTTTATGCCTGAGCGCATAGCTGGACTTTGTGATCTTTAGAGCAAAATCTGCACACGTAGCTAAAATTTCATAAGAACCCTTTCCTTATCCCCTTATACTTCAGCCCCACCAAAGAAGAAAGCTTCGGTCAATTATACATGCACCATTTCAACATATTTAGATGGTGAGCTAATTTAAAGGGAAAAAAAAAAAAACAACCCTCTGGGATGTGGCCATCAGCTTCCTTGAAAATTCCTAGATAACACATCCACAGCGCGTCTAATCCATTTAGTCACACCACAAAACATCACTCATTTTTCTTCCAGACAAACTTTATTTATTCCCGAGCAGGACTTTACAAGGCTATGCGTTCCGTAGGCAGGAATGCAGGAGCCCTCGTCCATCCGTCCGTCTGTCCGTTTGCTGCTGAGGCACCAGCTGCCGGCAGTAACAGGTGTTTTCTGGTTTTCTTCTCAAGAGAAAGTCCCAGGCGCTATCTCTCGCTGGAATGCAAAAAAACCCAGCGCGGCACGTAGGGCCCGACACGGAGCCGCATTCCTCCACGAGCAAGCAGGCCAGACGCCCGCCGCCGCAGCCCCACCAACTCCGACGCTCAGGTGGGGAGTAAGCTGTGTTTGGGTATGCACACACCAAAAATTCAGCCACATCATCACGCGACAGGCAGTTTTCCCCACTTTCCCCCCCCCCCCATGGAAAAGCTAGTTTCTCAACAGCTGCATACGACAGTGTATTTGCGCAGGGCAACATTAACTAACTCTCAGGACACCACCAGCTGAGGCTGAAGGCTCTGCCCTGGCAGTAGCTATCTTCTATTCAATGTTTTGATGCAGGGGAAAAATCTTCAAAAGTTGTTTTCAATAACTTTTTTTTTTTTCTTTTCAAACTCTGCAGTGAGCCCAAATAGCTCAAATTTCTGACAATGAGGCACGCAGGAGAAAAAAATGAAAATACCGGGATTAAGAAAAACAAGTGGTGAAGGCGAGGAAAAACATGGAAATGGATTTTTGATTAAAAACTGTGAAACGGCCTGTGACCAAAGCAAACATCCACGCGACATGCCACCAACATCTTCTGACGAATACTTAGCAGCAAGGCATCACACAACTGAACGCAAATTTCAAAATAAAATCGAATTGGTTTCTCATCTTCAAAGGCTTCTAAATGCGTTAACCTTTACTTGCTCTGTGTAGCCCTGCATACGTGCAGTGAATTAAGCCAAACATGGGCTTAACTGGAAGCCTCCAGCTTAAATCATTCCTATGTGGAGTTGTTCTCATCCTGTTGTACACTGGGCATTTTTAGACGGCTGCTTTCTCACAGTGGAAATGGACGACAGCACCTAACAAACTCCGAATGGGAATGTGATATGAGCAATAATGCAGCCACCCAACATCTAGCCATGTTGCCTGTGTTTACAACGTAAAAAGTTATGCTTATCCTGATAAATGCAGCTTTTGAAAAGGTTATTTCCCTCCCCCTCTGCAAACAGAAAAGGTTAACTTCATCATCTGCTGCGCACGTGTCAAACTACCACGCAAAGGAAGGAGCTGCAGAGAGCACAGCCCCGCGTTCCTCTGAGCAAAGGACCTGTCGGAGAAAAACCAGTCGCAGAAAAACCTCCTCAAGTTACACTAACCTGGCTCAAACGCCTCTGCCACAGCCTGCTCCTTGTGTAGGCTTAATTTTAAAGCAAGCCTCTGAGTATGGGCTTCTGAACGAGTCCTCCCATCAGTGAATTCAGAGGTGAAACTCAGCTCACCTTTTCATTTAGCGCAGTCATTAAAAGCGAAGTGACAGGATTGCCCCCCTCTGCCTGCTTTCAGGTTAACCCCACCAACACCGCTAAATCACAAAAAATTACTTATTCAGTCATAAGTGATGGCTGCACTGCTGAGAGCTGACTCCAGCTAGTCTTTACCCTTACTCCTTGAATTTTTATTTTTATTTTCTTTTAAATATAGCGCAGGATTCCAAGAGGGACATCGGTATTGTAACATTCAATACAGCAGCACTCGCAAGCCGAATTGCTGCCTACGAGGTGTATCAGCAAAGTTCAGAACAACCATTTCATACACGGGCAGGCAAGATGCTCGAAATGTAAGAGGTCATTTCAGCAAAGCCCAGCGATGCGGGAGCCGGAGCTCCGTTGGCAGTTGCCTGGCAACGCTCCATTATCTTATATTCATTTATATTTATATTATTTTTAACACTCTTACGCTTATCCCCAGGTCTCACCCGGGGGGTTCTCCCCAAGGTGAGTTTGGCATTTTCTGTGGTTGGGGGGAGTGTGTGTGTGTTTGCTTCCTACAAATCTGATGGAAACAATTGAGTTCTGCCGAAAAGAGCATGGAACTTGCGAGCCTTCCGAGAGCAGTTTTTGAAAGGGGCCGTCTGCTCCTTCCAGCCTCGGTTTTGCATCACAACGTGCATTTTGGCAGGCTGTTTCTCAACAAGTACCTCTCACGGCTGCTACCTTTCATCAGCACCCAGCCAGACACTCAGCACATTTCGCGGAGAGATAGGCTGCACAGACTCTATTAGCTAAAAATATCAGTTAATGGGAAGCTACTGTAAGATTAAAAGCGTTTTTAGGCTTAAGAAGCATTCAAGTTTGTTCCCTTGTCAATAAAAACAAGGCAAACTCAAAATTCAAGAGGACCTTGATTTGCCACCAGGTTTCCCAAATAAAAGAAAAAAACACATTCAATTATTTATTTCTGGGGAGAGAAATCTCCCCCTGTCCCACTTCCCCACTTAAAGGAAAAGAAAACATAAGAAGTGTCCACACAAAAAACACCCTAAAACCCTCTGGGCATGTTTTGAAGAAGCTATTTAGAGTAAGGACCATGGGCATTCTCTATCCTTGTATTTATAATGAGGCTCCACCATCCCCAGGCGCTAAAGCAGAATGAAAATGGGTCACATATCTAATTAGCACTATTGAAGCGTGAAGCCCAAACATCCCTGAAATGTAATAGATTTTTTTTTTTTTTAATAACTCCAGCTTCATTAGAATGTCCCACAGTCGCCTACGTGAGATGCCAGAAGCTTTAAAAAAGGGTACCATCAAGCAGGCACGGATCCGGCACCGTGCTGCTTTACTACTGGGGAAGGGGAGATAGCGCTTTTGACAAAATCTCATCTAGTAGCCAAAAAATGAAGCGATTAGTGAATCAGCCTAGCACAGCCTGTTCTTTAATCACTTTTTATTATTAAAAAAAAAAAAAAAAAAAAAAAAAACAAAAAAACAACCACAACCCCAAACAACACCACAACCCTCTTAACTACAAAAACAACATAGAGACGCACGGGCGTGGATGTGGATGGAGCATATTCAAGAAGGGCAGTTTCTAAAGCAGATAGCTGGATAGAAACGGGTGGGTTCCCCCTGTTCCTCCCAGCAGAGATGCCCACAGACTGTCCCACGCTTTGCCCCCCCCCTTCCCCACATTCATCAGCGGTAAGGGCTCCGCAGCAAGCCCCCAGTCCAGCTCCACGCTGGGCTTGGCTCCTCATCCCCATCTCCCTCCCACGGGCAGGTATTGCACCATCCAAGCGTCGGACACCACCAGGCACCTCGGGCTGTCGCAGATGAACATGTTTAAATTACAGGTGTGTGCGTGCTGGCAGAGAGCACTGATGAGCTTCTCCTCCTGCTCAACCAGAGAGAAGGCACGGGGAGACGGCACAGGCGGGCGGAGAGGCAGAGAGGCGGCGGACGACTTTTCCTGGGATGTGGTTACAGTACGCAAGGCTCCAAAGAGGGTGCACGAGCACCCGCATGCCAGGCTTTGCTCTCCCCTCTGCTTCCATAGCCTTACTCCCACCAACCAGGGCTTGTTTTTACTGCAGGCAGGCTCAGCCTCCCGCACCCAGCACCCAGAATTTCCTTGGCTTTGGGCGAGAGGAATGCCAGTGAAGCTGCGGGGAGGCACCCCGGAGAGGCAGCCAGCAGCTCAGTCTACCCACCCGAAAAGACATCAGTGAAGACTTCCACACGCAAACCCGCTCTCGCTGTGAGCGGGACTCTGCGCTTCATTTCGATCAAAGTCAACAAGCTGTAAACGCCACTCACCCGTGAGGGTTGGGAAGTCACTACAGCCTTCTGGAAAAAAAAAAAAAAAAAAAGAAAAAAAGAAAAAAAGAAAAGACTACCATAAAAAAAAAAAATCAGCAGGGGGAATGAATGGAGCCTGCAGCTGTCTGCTCCACAGCTTGTGTTCCTGTTGCTGCATGGGACATTTTTTGTACAAGGGATGAGCAGGCAAAAGCAGCACAAAATCCAGAACAAAGTGTTTAACTCCGGCCATCCATGAGCACACTTTTACCCCGCAGGCAGCTGTGTCTTTTGCGGGACTTGGCACGTGAGCACTGCGATGCAATGTATCTCCTGCACCGATTTTGCTTTTCTGTTCATCACAGTAAGAAGTTTTTTTTTCCTTTTTTTTTCTTTTTGTTGAAGTTCTTTTGTCACAGTGTAAAACAAGGCACACCACTGCACGCAACTGAAACACAGTATTTTATTTGGTTTTATCTAGTAACTCCCTTATCTGCAAATGGAAACAAAAATAGACACGCTTTTGATTATGGAGACATGCATAAAAAATTTTATTTGTTTTTAATGGCGGAGCATGGCAGTTCACAAGCCACCAAGCTCTCCCGAACTGCTCAGGTACAATGGAAGTTACAGCTAAAGCAGAGCAAACAGCCATGGCTGCTCCATGTCGATGATGGAGACCAGCAAAGGCTGGAGACCACTGGTGTGGCCTCTCAAGTCCAGACCTCACTTTATCACTGCTGGGGTAACAGTCACCATTTTTATTGCTTATATTGTTAGAATTTCAATTACTTTGGTAAAAACACCACAGAAGTTACTCTTCATGATTTCTTCTGTAACCAAAACTCACTCTCCGTCATTATAATACCAATATTAATGATACGGCTGTAAGGAGACTCAGCCACTAGCAATCTCTGAGTGGTTCAAACTGTATATTGCTTGACATACCTACTTTCCCCCCTCCCCCCCCAAGCAAATTCCCCAGCAATCGGTTAAAGTGGCTGCAGGAATCCTGAGACTGAGTTTCCTGAGAAGGTCAGCTTCACTGAGGCTCTCACCAGCTCGCTCTGCACACAGGTCTCAAAATGTGGCCTCGTGCTTAAGTATCTAACTGGAAGAGGACCTGTGTTGTGCTTCCCACCATACTGGGACCTCCAGGATGTGAAAACTGCCTTTCACAGGACCGAACCCATACACCCAAACCAGCCCCCTTGCTGTCTGAACTGCACGCTCGGGGTTTCCCACCCATGGCGATGGATACGGCCCCATGAGGAGCCCGGAACGGCATCCAGAGCCTTTACCACCAGAAAGCCCCATTTACTATGGAACAGAAATAGCAGAGGGGAGGCTTTCAGTGGAAAATGTGATGAGAATAGAAAGCAAGAGAGTAAAAGCCCTGTCAGCACATTTCATAGACAGTCTTTTTAATGAGGAGATAAACAGATAAAGCTTTCAATCCATGTATGGAGCTTTTTTTTTTTTTTAATTTGAAAAGAAGCTAACCAAGCACACGGGATTCAATAGAAAACAAAGGCTGAACAAAACATTTTCTGACAAGGCCTAAATAATCTGAAAAATGTCAATTCTAGTGCCACAGAGAAACCGAAGGCTTCCCGCACTCCCTACCCACCCTATTTATTTTCTTTAATTACCTCTTCCTTTCAGATATCTGGCTGGGCAATGAAGTTAACAAGTACGTACAAAAAACCAAGGCCCAGCTCTGCATGGGACCTCCAGCTTTGCTGCAGCAGCGCTGGAAATCAGAGCAAAGACCGGGAGCAAGCTAACCTTCCCTACTGCAGACAGATCCGAGCCCTACAGTTCGGATCCAGACCTCCCCAGATGCCAGAGAGCTCCTTCAGTGTAGCAAGACTTCATCTTTATTACACAGTTGGCAGCTACAATATCTGCCACCCTCTACAACCATTTGATGTGCAAAGAAGCTGTCCCGCCAATAGCACGCTAACTGTTTCTTAAATCTGATGCAACACATTTAAATCAGGTGCGTAAATGGAAAGTCAACATTCAAAAGCCAGCCTGAAGCTATTAAGCAACAAGAGAGATTTCTTCATATGAAGACGATTTTAAAGACAGAATTTAAAAAGCGTGAGATGGGACCCAGACAAGAAACTTTGCAACGGAAAGCCCTCTCCTTCAGATGCCACGCAGCAACAGCAAAGTGCTCTCCCACCAAGGTTCCTTCCATCGTAACCTGGAATGGTAACCTCAGATGGGTGGTGGCAGCTTATCTTCAGCAGCCTCTTGAATGTGTGTGTCCCCCCCACTCCCTGTTGACACTCAGCCTTTGGGTGGAGTTTTCAAATGAGTTATCTCCCATGCACAAAGAGATTAAAAGCCAGCAGCCTCCAGTGAAAAGCTTCATATCCTCTATGCTACGCTCTCCTGAGTAGCTTGCAATACCTTCAAATTTCATATATGGCATCTTCAAAGATAAATGATTTAGAGGGATTTTCAGCGCAATCAGAATCTGCCGTGCAAGTACCACCACAGCTTTATCCCTGCTGCTGTAAGAAACCGCATGCATACGTGCCACTATGGACTTTTACCTAGACAAGGTGATAAGACAAACCCCAAACTTAAAAACGGAAACAAAACCAGTTTAATATACAAAATCCAACTAAGACACAATCCTACTCTACAGAAAATATATCTTCTTGGTTCAGGGTTTTTGTTTCACAGATTGCATTTCAGGTTAACAGAAGAAAACCATATCATAAAAAGCCAGCCACAGAAACCCATTACAAACACATACACACTTAAATATGAGACATTGCTGCCAGACATTTTCAAACTGCAAACTTACTGCATATTCAACCATCCTGAATAGCCCCCAGGGGCCATTTTCTATGTAAATATTCAAGATGTGTAAGTGTCAACCATGTAGGAAGCAGCACAGTCCTGTAACCTGTTACCCAGGGTGTACACATCATGCAATTCAAAGCATGTAGGTTTTTATTTCGAAGCAGTGAGATAGGGCTAAAAACTGCCTCCTGGATATCGTTATTAATACAGAAAAGTAGAATTAAATCATTGCCTAACGTGTCAGACAAAATAAAGTCTAGGGTGGTTTCTAATTTATAACAGCTGGGCCAAAATTATCTCTAGACATGAAGGGTCACGATCAGAGCAGCGACTACACCGTGGCAGAGCTCCAGGGTGGTATTTCGGTTTGCTTGGACCGGGTGGCCGGCAGACCCCGGCTCCCTGTACCACAGAGCCTGTTTGCAGAGCCGCTGGGACAACGTCCTAACTCAGATGCTGTGCCCGCCTCTGCCTGCAAAAGGAGCCGGTGGCCCCGTTCAGCAGGAAGCCCGTCTTGCTCCTTGTTCTCTTGAATGAGGATGCCACGGGACGTGACTGTATGCGTCTTCATCGCTGCATAACGCAGTCTGGATACAACCACTCCAGCTCTCCCTTTCTCATCTGGATTTGCTCAGATAGCTAGTTAGAAGGGTATTCTTCCCCAAACGACAGCGTAAGCGAACATTTGAGTTTGTTTTACAAATTCTTGCTTTCTTGCTTCTATTTTGCGGAAGCAAGCTGGGCTAGATTAACAAGAGCGTACCAAGGGAAGCAATAAATTCATCACCACTCAGGCTTCTGAGTCCGCTGAGATTTGAATAGCCTATCCAAAAGTTTTGAGCACAAAAGCTTTCCATTCCCACCAAGGAGATTTCATTATAGGAATTCCTATGTGAAATTCTCCGTCTGAATTGAGTAAGAGATCAGATAAGATAACAAGGACACAAGGCTATTTTCAAAAACCTCCTCAAAATATGCATGCTCTTTGAATAAATTCAAAGGTTAATTTATCTACCTAGGATTACAGATGGATACATCACCTGCACCGGCAAACACTCCTGAGATCATGGAATAAACCCAGAAAAATGGGAGACTGCCCAATGAAGCACCTACAGCAAGGCCAGCTGTTTAGAGTATCCCAATTTGTTATAATAGTTGGCCAGTCCAACATGAAGTATCATCTTTTTCTTGCATCTTAACCTTAACTTTTGCAATATACCCTGTACTGCCTTCCTCCAACACCTTTTTTTTTTAATTTGAAAGCTGACTTTGGTATTGAGAAACCTGCGTATACTACTTACTGAACATTTGAGAAGGAATTCAACAGTTAAGCACTTTTTTTTAACTGGGTTATTTCATCTCGTGCAGAGCATTCACCTCTCACTCCCATCAATACAGGAATTTGTTAATGGACTTTGCTTCAGTCCCACTCACTTTCATGGCATGCATCTACAGCAAAGAAGTTTCTACACAGATGGCAGATTTCCAGCATTTGCTTTCAGGCTGCTCATCATGAAAAATACAGATCTATTCCTTAAATATTATATGAATCAGAGCCCTAATTCAAAGCCAGAAATAATTACCTTCTCTGGACAACATTCAGCAACCCATTCCCTTCTTCCCCGGCCTGCCAGCTGCCTTCAGCACAAGCAGCCGTATTCCTCCTTTTAATTGTCCGCTCCTTTGTTTCTTGTGGTTTAGTCTTTTCTCTTTTTTCTCCTCGTCTTTCCCACTCTGGCTGTTTTAGAGGGGTTATACAGGGCTGCATCCCTGGGCTTTCTGCCCTCTGCACTCTGCTCAGCTTCCTCCTGGGGGACCAAACTCCCACTGAAATAATTTTATTGTGATCAGGAGGAGTGCAGCATCTTCAACTCTTGAAAAAAAAAAATAAAAAAGAAAATCTGTGTTTTCAGTATTCTGAAACGTAAACATAAAATCGACAACTTGACATGGATGACTCAGATTAGCTCTCCTTCTCAGTCTCGTTCTCTGTCTTAAACATCTTGGATCGCTTCCATTTTTTGATGATGTTCAGGCATTACTTTAAGTGAAACACTGCCAAAAAAAGGCAGACTCAAAGCACGCTCTCGCCCCATTTCCTGATCTCTGGAGACACGACCACTGACTGACAGACCCGGCCATGGGGGGCTGCTTTCTGCTTAACCCTTTCTCCAGATCATTACGTCCAGGCTGCGCTCATGGATTCCTTTTGCAAAGCAGCAAAGATGTGCTTTTCCCATTCATCCCAGTACTGAAGTTCGTAGCTAAGTCTGTGTTTCAGTAATGTCACTATCTCCTTTTTTGATACGTGTCCTGCAGCTTCCTTCAGATTTAGCTTTCCTTCCCCTGGTCTAGCTTTACCGATGCACTTAAAATAATCGCTTTCCCTCTGGTTTTGCACTTCTTCAGTGCCTCTACCAGGCTTACGCAATTTTGACCTTTAAGGACTACATCGTGCTGCTGAAGTGTCAGCTCCAGTCTCAGGTTGGTCAACCCATCTAGATGCCATTGCTCATCTGGTAAATTCACAGCATACACCAACACGATTTTTCTCTAATGAACTAACTGTTCATCCTGTCACCTACAACACGCGTCTGCCTGTCCTCGCAGCTCTTGCTGTGCTCAATCAGTAATTTTCAGTTGTTGCCCATCATATTGACACCGTTGTCACGGTTAGACACTAGGAGCACGCAGTGGAAAAAAGCTTTCACTGGGTTCAGCACTGTACAATCTTAACGGAATACAAGCCAAAGTAACCCTACCTTTATTAAAAACTGGCCACAAAATCACTCAAAATATTCCCAAATATTATTATAACTGAAAATACTCACAACTATTTCATAAAAAACATTCCCTGCCCGATTGCTGCTTTTTACTTTGGAAGTCTGTCACAACAATAGCAGCGCTGATACTAGCATATGGAGCAGACTGCAGTATTTTAAAGTTGCCAGCAAGTTTAAACAAACAAATTGCAGAAATTAAAGTTTAAGCAAAACTTTCTTCCCAGAAACAAATACTGACACTAGATACAAAATATGAAAATGCCAAGCCAATAGAAACACCGAAGGAGACAAAACAAAACCAGGCAGGAATTCCATTTTGGCATAAGCAACAACAGTTTTGTGCCTGGATCAGGGAGCAGCCGTTTCGCTCCTGACAAAGGCGGTGTCTGTCCCCCAGGTAGGCGGTGAAGCACCCGGCAAGAGCGGGGAGGATGATGTGGGGAGCTGCCCTCCCTCTGCCCAGTGACTCACCGGGCAGACGCTCGCCAGATCTTTTCTGGTGGTGCTTTAATTGTCTCACACTGGGCAGACTGGCAGTTCCTGGGGGTAGCTCTTCCGAGCAAACACCGCGCCAGCAGATTACAGACTCCACGAGTGGACAAGCCTTGGAGGCAAAAAAACGGGGTGTGCAACTTCAATGATAGAGACTTGCTTTGATGTGACCTATAGGATTAACCGTAATCCTGGCGTGACTAAATATGTTATTTGCGATCTTTATTGCCCATGAAGGAAAACTTAATGACACCCCTATTTCTTTTTGCTCTTCCAGGCTAGCAAAAGATAATATACAATATACTCAGACTCTATTTCATCCTAGCCAGTTACTTTTTCCCCTTGTTTGGATGGATGCTGAAGCAAAACTTGAACTATTGAGACATTAACAAAAGAGCTATCTATCAAGAGATTAATTAAAAAAGCAATCCAGGCATCCTTGTTAGTATTTCCTCTGAAACAAAACGCATTCCATAGTCCTCAGCTCCATGCACACTGTTGCCACGCACTTAAAAAGCGTCTCCATTTGCCTATGCAGGCACCGCGCAGACAGAACAGAGCCCTCTTCTGCACGGAGCTGAAGCCCTTTGAGTTACCTCGCATGAGCCATTCAAATTAAGACGTGCATAACGAAAGCAACTCAATCTTGAAGCACTTCCAAACCAAAAATGCAAAAGCTATGTGTTTGAACAGCCAGCTCTGGCTGAAGCAACCCATCACCCAAAAATGCTGCTTCAAGAGCGTGCTGAATATAGCACCAAATTTTGTGAAGTTCTTTTGCTGGGACACAGTCACTTCAGACAGACATTAAATTTGGCCACTGCAAAAGAAGCAGCAAGCAATAAGGCAGATTACAAATAACAAAATCTTATCTCATGACCTTTTCAATTAGATGCTAAATAGCAACTTATCTCAGTGGCAGATCATCGGTATCATCAAGGCTGCTCCATCAGATTCTTCCAACAGTCCAGTCTAATATTAC
This sequence comes from Rissa tridactyla, assembly GCF_028500815.1. Taxonomy (NCBI): domain Eukaryota; kingdom Metazoa; phylum Chordata; class Aves; order Charadriiformes; family Laridae; genus Rissa; species Rissa tridactyla. The sequence continues at coordinate 12,923,176 of NC_071467.1, read as the reverse complement.
ATCAGCAAGTCAAGTGAGGACACAGCCATTTAACTTTCTCCTTTAATTGAGACTTTGCAAAAGAGGAGCAATTTCTTAGGGCTTTTTTCTTTGCTCAGAGAAGCCATTATATTCACAGGTAGCTATTTGTAGTGCTCTCAGGCCTACGTGGTCCAGGACCAGGTTCTCTCAAAGACATTCCCTATGGGCTGTTCTATGCCATTGCTCGTGCTGAGTAGGGTCTGGGTACTCTGCGTGGGACTAACAGCATCTCACCCAGATGGTTTCATTTTAACATTCACTATGCAACGGACTGTGGCTTCTTTAAGTCCTTTCTGGCCCCGTTTTCTAGAGTTAACTTCCAGAACTTGAGGCAAAGAGTCCCATCTATACACAAGCCTCAGCTCAAACGCTACAAGCTGAGAAGGTTTGGTTGCAGACGGTTAAGTAGTGGATGTGAAACCAATCACTTCAGGCAGCACTGCACCATTATTCAGAAGCTATCCACATAGCAGCGAAATCCAGGACCGTAAGAACACACAGGCTCCTGAGCTGGGGAAGGTGCTTTTCAACATAATTGCTTTTCCTGTTCCACAGATTACCCCAAAGTCATTTGTCCCAGTCTGCATTCCTTCAACTGCTTGCTCATGGTAAGCACCTGCTTACTTAGCTGTCCTCAGTCACGTACGCAGCTTGCCCAGCTCCCTGCCCACGCTCCGCCTCGCCGGGAAGTAAAGCAGCTCCTTCTTGAGCTGATTTTGGGTAACATTACCCTCTGCCTCACGGCTGAAAGCAAACCTGTACAGAAGGTCTGGCAGGCCACGAGACCATTTAGCGGAGGGGAAAGCAGCACCCAGGGTAAAAAGGCTAAACTACCCGATAAGAACACTTTGCAAACTCCTAGGAGGAAACCTTTGTTAAGCATTAGAGGCTTTAAGCAATGGGAAATCACATGCCTAAATAACCCTGTGGAGTCGTAACCCTCATGCCGAGGCTTGAAGGTACTTACACTGCAGCGTAGCCGTGTTCTTGCGCAAGGGCAGGCCGATGCTGGAACAAAAATCAGCTGTGCCCTACCCGTATCTAAAAGGCGGAGGCGTTTTGTTTAATCGCTCAGGTTCAAACAGCCTCATGGAAATCCACCTCGGTAGCTCCTATCAGAAGCTATAGGATTTCCTCAGTATACATTAGACTATTATCTCTTACAGTCAATAATGTGAAATTCGGCACCGTGTTTACAGGAAGGGCACTGGCTGCGCAGCAGGCTGCTCTCCCGTGTTCCCAGCAGCCGGAGCGAGGTATAAAATACCGATGGCCACCTGCTTCTGTCCCTGATGAAAATCCCAAGACAGGAAATCCCAGCGTCCGTACCTTTGCGCTTGATGGAAGTGGAGGGACGATTCATTCACAGGCACGAAAAATTTTATTTATTTTTTTTTTAATTATCAGCCTCCTATGGCCATTTTTGCCACGCAGCCTTGAGTAACCTCGAAGCAGGAATTAAATTCAGTTTCACTTCTCACTCGCTGTTACTCAACATTAAGTCCTGCTATTAGCCAGATGTAGAAACTTCATTTTTCATACAAGCGCCTGCATCTTCATTCCCATTCACAGCACCCCAGCGGCCACAGCAGCTACACAAGGACCACCAGAGTAGAGAGGACATAAAACTCTGGTACGGCTAATACAGCACATCAGGCATTTTATCAAGACTAAACCACAATAGCTACAGCAAAACCCAATCTCTTGTGCCCATTTACCACTGCGTGCATTTAAGTCTGTTGCAGCCTGTCAAGTATCTGGAAGCTCTTCCTGCCATCTGTTTCCCTCCTCCAAGGGTGCTGCAGTTTTCCATCACTGCTCTCTCAAAAGTCTTTATTTTCATTCATCTCAAGAATTACTTTTTAAACCGGCTATGCATTTTGAAACTGCCTGTGCAGATTGTAACAGTTATCATTTGCTTGGATTGATACAATTCACCTCATTACCTGTCTCCATCCTCAGAGTTGCATACACAAAAAAAAAAAAAAAAAAAAAAAAAAAAAAATCTATTTTCCCCACCCTTGCTTTGTTGAACTGGTAAGATTAAACTCAGCCAGTTAAAATGGCAAAAACACACCAAGCTGTTTCCAGAAAGCAGTGACTTGCTGCTCCCACAAAAAGCTGTCACACCAATTACTAAACCAATTAACTGCAACTAATCAAGGAGATAGATTTGTAGAAAGACTTGCTTGAGTTTCGGTGCCGAGTGGTACTTTTATTGCTGCCCTTTGAACACTAAAGTTTACAACAGATTGTTAATGGTACCTTTTCTGCAGCGCTGAGGTTCCTGCAGATGAGCATGTCTCCTCTCTGTATGTAAATATTGCCCTTTTCCTCACTTCCTACAGAAGGCACCGAAGGATTTTACCATCTCAGGAAACAGGCTGCCCTAAATATTTAAGGATCCTTTTGGAGCTTTACAGCAAATAGCCCTAAGTGTACACAAACATCTACCTGTATTTATAACAAAGTCTAGTTTTTCCATAACACAGGAAACCTATTACATTGTAAACTGTCCTTAGAACAACAAAAAAATAACTCAGCACCTTAAATTATAAGTAATACCCTTGAAGAAACAGTGAATTAAAAGTGCGGGTCATTTAAATAATTTAGTTTCTGCAGCCACTAGCTTTGATAACCAAAGACTGGGGACGGGCTGGCTACTTCGCCATTCATTTTCCATTTTGTTTTATATTGCTGCCCTCTTGCAAAAGAAAGAGCATGGGATTTCTCACAGGAAAACATTTCCATTTTGAACTTGAGGCTAAATGACTTCTAGTGGAACATTTACATTAAGAATACCACTGCAAAAGAGTCAGCAAAAACACTATGATGGTAATACCACGTTCGGAAGTAAAGGCTAAAAATCTGCTTAGAGTATACTTTGCAATAGGACCTCAGAGAGCAAAAGGGAACAAAAAGGAAAAAAAAAAAATAATGTCCCGCACCAGGTGCATCTACTGTATTTGAGAGTTTTAATAATAACATCTTTACATAATCTCACTGGAAAACACCAGGCCAATGTGACCTACATGTTTTAAATAACCTGCTGCTTCTACTTTATGGAGAAGCTGGTATTAAACCATTAAGCTAATAGCCAGAGCTGGCTACTGTTTGGGTTTTAATAAGATCTGGCCCCAGCTGATAAAGTACAGTGAGAAAGAGCTTTGCAAATGGAAGCTTCGCGTGAAAACCTGGTCATGGTAACACCAACTCAATTTCCCCTCTTAGAAAAAGGCCATAAAGCCAGCATACTAAGCTGATTTGCTCCGTATATTAAAAGATACCAACACCCAGCCGTATTCCAGCAGGTTGCGGGAGCAAAGGCATTTACAGCAGAAGGATGTTTCTCAGAAGGGTGTATGCTCTGCTGTTCACATAGAGAGAGCTGAGCCTTACCCGCTTCCCCGTGTTTTGAACACTGAGGAACTACTCAGCAGGAAGGACCATGTGCCATGCTACCTGCTAAAGCAAAAAAAAAAAAAAAAAAAAAAATTAAAAAAAATTACAAAAGCAACAAAATTCAGTACATCTGCCTCCAGAAACGGCAGAAGTGGTTGTAGAAGCCAGAGCTGAAATATCTGTAGTTGTGAAATTGTGCAAGAAAATTGGGAGGAGGGTATGTTGACAGAAAAAAACCCACGCACCCTTCGCATTAACGCCAAACTACCAACGCTTGCCTCCCCTTTTTCCACCCTCACAAGCTCCTCGCTATGAAAGAGCGGCTTCAGCGCAGCCGTCCCCTCCCCACACATCGGCACCAAGGGTGTTTGTATCCCCCAGGTCACCACTCCAGCATCGCTTCTTTCCCATGAACAGAAAACAGCAGTAATTCACAGCACCGCTAAATGGCATACCGGGGTATCTTGGACAAATGAGCACTGTTAGATTGCGAATGCTACAGAGTGCAAGGTGACCCCCACAATTTCAGCTACGACCACGGGTCTGGCTGAAGCTGCTGCCTTTGTTCATTAGATGAAAGGGCTCCATCTGCTCCGTCCTCAAATTCCCTTCCATCTTCTACCTGGTCTTTCTCCAAAGCAAACACAATTCTGGACAGCAACGCCCGAGATGTTTCCCAAGGGGTTCATTACGTGGCAGCTCATGAAAGCTGCATCTGAACAGGCCCAAAGAGAGCCCTGAGCTGAAGGCTCAACCTTGATTAATTCCATCATTTTTACAGCAAAGGCTTCCCTGCCTACCATGACTGCAGCACAGCCAACGTCAGCAGTAAAAAGGTACTACAATTTAAGAAACTGAGCTATCTTCTAGTTTTCTAGCATTTACAGCACATTCACTTCACATTTTCAGGTTTTCTCCTCAAGAATCCTGGAATTCTTTTTAATAAAATATTTCATAAGATGCACACAAAAAAAATGCAAAATGCAGAATAAAGAATAAATTATTTGAACACAAGCCCAGTAACACTCTGCATTTGTAGCATCTCATAAAGAAGGCCTTAAAAAAAAGAAAAAGTCTTCTCTAAAACAGCAACCAAGTAGCGTAACACTTTTAACTCCTTAAAGGTAGATTTACTTTGGGGCGAGCTGTGCTGTCTGCATAACCCTAACCATTGCTTGCCGTCTGGATTCCCCTTGAGGAACATAATTAACATCAAGTTAAAACCCTACCTCCAGCATCAGGGAGATAATTGAAATCCAGGCAGTCCCAAGACTCTTCTCAAATTGAGGAGTTGCTAAACCAAAATGTAAAGCTGTGGCGAGATGTTTGTATTAATTATACTAACCAACCACCAAGGGGCTCTTATCTGAGGGCACTTTTCCATGGATAATTCATGGCGGCTTTTGAATGATAGTCCATAATACAACTGTGCATTCCTTGACAACACGAACAAGCTGTTAGAACTACTTCAGGCTTCCAGTATGAAAGTGCAGGGGCTGCTTAACCCCCCAGAGGAACTAATCTCTCAAACATTATCTTGTAGTGATTCCTTTGTCCAAACGGAGGTTTAGTTTTGACCTTTGTCAAAATGGTTTCATTTCTGGCAAAGTACTGCCTTATACCACCCTCAAATTATCATCATCCAATGAAGATACCTATGAGTCGATAGACTGAAATTTCAGGCAAAAACATCTTTGAACTTGTTTTTAAAAAAAATACAAGTGTTCAACTGCTTTTTGCAATGCCCTTTCCTATCAGGTTTTGACCACTTTGGGTTTTCCTCTTGAGGTTCCCCCCAGCGAGGCTTTTGCAACTCCTCTGTATAACAGAGAGTTACACCAATACAGTGGGTAAATATGTCCCCCTTGTACAAGTAAATCAATTTAATTGACTAGCTACAAAGTTAATCAATTAGATTAACGGTTGACCTACTTAAAGATAGGGAGAAGTATCTGATAATCATTTTTGAGAAAATAACATGCAATACAGCCATCGCCATATAAACAGCCTAGACAAAGCAGGCTGAAGACTAAGGGCACACACAGTAGTAGAACAACACTGGGTTCAACGGGATGCAAAGGATTCCATTTTACACTGAAGCATTTACTTGAAATGTGCAGTAGTGGGGGGGAGGAGAGCAGTGGGATGAAGGTTTGCCTTGAAATACAGGCTGCTACCCGCTCAACACACTGAGTTTTTCCAACAAGGGCAACTTAAACGATCAAAACTTCCCCCTCTGGATTTTCTCAGAGCTCTTCAGAGTTTGTGGTTTGACAAATAGAGGGGGGAAGCAGCAAACGCCACAATTCCCTGTCCCATGGCCAAGCTTGCTTTGAAAACCTCTCTCGAGAGGACAACCCCATGAACTCCTGTGAACCTACGTTTGACACTTGCATCTGTGCCCTTACAAGCCATTTATCCTGCAGCAAGCTACAGCAGAAGAGGTTTATCTGCATTCACCCCCAACTGCAGTCAGCAGTTATCTCATCGCAGGCGCTGCGAAGAGCCCCTACTGCTGGCGTCTGGGGATCAATTTATTGGACATCTGATTTTCTAACCCACTTTTTCCTACTCAACTGACAGCATTTTTGGGACATCCTGTATTAACAGCTGATTGACACTGTTACTCCAAACTGTTTGTTGCGCTGGGGGAAAGCTGCCGGGCTTTCGCTGTTGCCTTTTTGGTTTTAGAATAAAAAGCTTCATTGGGAGAAACAGTCCTTCAGACAAAAGTTACGGGTTCACACTCCACAACAGGGAGGGCAACTGCAGCTCAGTCAGCCTCCACCCAACACTCCAGCTCCTCAGTCTGCAGCGTGGTTTCACAGCCCCATCACTGGGTTAAGGCAGTGACTACGGAGTATAAAGCCCATTCAAGCCTTCTGATGAAAGGCTCCTGTGGCAGTGCCACGCTACTCAAAAAGACCGATTTGTACTGGAAGCTGGAGCGAGAGCAATCCTAATAAGTCATTCCCCCAGCTATTCGTCAATCAACAGACGGGCACATTGACGAAGGCTGCACTGTCTACAAGGAAAATGTGCTTTCTTTCCGTACGGTCGACGTGAACATCGTAATTCTATCTCATATCAGACTACGTGTAACGTCACGTATAATTAACAAACCTGAAAAGCAGCAAATAATTCTAATTATGAGAGACAACTGAACAAATGATGTCAGGTTTTATGACAAGGCAGTTACGCCAGAGGCAATGCATCAAACAGCTACGTGACATTCAACTTTCTTCTGAAGAAACATTCACCTGCTCGCTATTAATTTACTCATTTGATATTTAAGGACTGCCAGCGCTGAAAAATGTGTCATTCCATTAGACAGATAGCTGTCCCGCCTCGGGGGAAAACGCCGTTACTGTAATGGAAAGAGATTTAAGGCTCGTGTGCCGTCAGCCCGGGTCTGCCCTGAGCAGCTGTTCAGAAACCTCGTGCAGCCATTCCTCAGGAAACCACAGACTCAACGGCACAGCCAGAAATTTCCAAAAAATGAAAAGCATCCCCCATCCCTCAAGAGAATGTGGGTAAACAGAGAGGAGAATGGACAAGGAGGGGAAGCAGAGGGAATAGCTGGAGTCCAGGCCAGCTTCTGCTGAACGTCTCTTGCATGAGGCAATTCAAGGCGGGAGGACATACCGAGAACGGCTCTGCTTTGCAAGGTAAATTAGGACAATTCACTCATGGTTCTTGCAAATATGTACTTTGAAGGTAGTCCAGCATATTTCATTCAATAACTAACATACACAGAGAAAAATAAATGTATTATTTGTGTACTTATTTGCTCCCAAAAGCATCCTTTCCTTCCAGTTATGCAAAAATAAAGAAAATAAACTGTCATTTCGGCTGACTTATTTTACTCATATTTTCCCAGCTTTTCTCCCCACTCTTCCCAAAGGGTTTTCCGGAGAGACACTCGGTCTTAAATGGCTTCAGTTGCATACTTTCCCTTCAGTTCTGGTCCCCCCAGTAAGTTCTATGGTCTTTTCACAAGACGTTGTCACACAATTTAGTTCTCAGAGTCACCTAAACAGTAGCATTGTGTAAGGACAGGAGCAGTCCTTGGGATGGATTAATTTCACCCTCCACCAACAGCAATTTCAACACCCACAATGCAAGATGAAAGCTAAGAAGCAGCAAAACAAATGCTTGGGGGAACCTGATTACAGGGGAGTCCGGCTACTAATGCAGTAAGCGGAGCCTCCTGCCATTTCATTTTGTTGATATATTCGGCGACGGCGTATCTTCTCCCCGTCCGCAGAGAGCATACTGCTACTCCCTGCTGAATGGGAGGCATGCGAGATAAGAGATCCCGACTATTGGGTTGCAGATTGTACATTAATTCCTAATCCTGTCACACAGACTGACCATGTTTTTTGCTTTTCTGATGCCTGCATTTGTTTCCTGGCACATACCTATTCCCTAGCTTAGAGGTGTGAAGAAAGCTGGGTTTGATATCTTGAAAGCAGCATGCCAGCACTTCTCAGCCCTTCCCCGACCCCTCTATCTCAAAAGCAGGAGCGTTGCTGGTTGAGTGCCATCCTGGCCAGCTGGCCCTCTCAGCGCTCTTTACAACTGTCTAATATCTTTGTGTCACCTTCACGGCGCTAACCAAGCACGGAGAGGACCAGGCAAACAACTCAAGGAAGAACACTAAAAATATCCCAAACTTGCGTTAGTCACAGGACCACGGCCCTGCCGAGAGCACAAGCCACTGCTCACGTTGCATCGCAGCCCTGCTTCTCCACCTCAAAGAGATCTGCGCATCAAGTAAGCTTAAACTTTTTCACTTGGGTTATTTTAAAACGGCAGTGAAGAAATACAGATCTCTACTGTTGGGTTTTGTCCCATGACCAAATCAGAGCATAAGGAGGCGGCTCACTGATCCCAATCAGCAGCGGCATAATTCAGCGTTCAATAGCGTCCTTGTGCCAGCGCACCACCACATCAAAGCTCTGCCACGGTGGGTCATCCTCCCGTGATTTACTGAACCCAGGCTTCCTCTCACCAGTTTGTCAGAAGACTCAGCTGAGGAAAGTAGTTGCTCAGTCCTTCCCTTGGAAAGACACTCCCTGCAGACATGGAAACCAGGCCACACAACCTTGATACTGAGCTAGGGAATACCAGGAGCTACCGGGAACAGTCCGCAACTGGATTCAGCTACTTAACTCCCATCTGGTTAAAATAAAATGCAACATTATGGGGGCTAAAAGGAAGTAAAAGAAAATAAATTAAAATTTCCTGGGCTGGAGGGGGTTTCAGGGATTAAAGGCCGAGCAAAACATCTTAAGACGTGGAGAAGCTGACAAATGGATACAAAACACAGCATGAAAACCCACTGTCCCGCTAATGTGAATGCTTGCCTGCAAATGAAACCCTTTCAACACTCACAGAAAAGCTGGTTATAAAAGAAAAAACATCTGTATTTTCCCCTCAATTTTAAAGCAGCCACTCACAGAAACGCCGATGCATTTCCCAACCACATCGCACTTTGGTGCTCTTTTAATAACCTGCAAAGCAGCCTCCCAGCCGGCCAGTGACCCGCAGGCAGGCAGTTCGGAGGAAGAGGAGTGCGTGGGTGCACGGAGGATGAAAACCCCCTTTTCGCCCGGCATCCCCAGCAGCTGGTGCTGTGGAAGGGCTGCGGCTGCAAGGGCCGAGGGCAACTGCTGTAGGACATAAATAGGCAACAGCTGTTTGGCCATATGTTCAAAAGGTTCCAAAGGGTTAAACTCTGTCACCGTCCAAAACTCCTGCACATGGAGCTGCCTGGCCCCAAGGTAATACCCTGCCTGGTCCTGCAGCATCCCTGCATCCACCCCTTGGGATGGGGAAGGGGATGAGAAGGAAAAAGGCTGTGTCGCTCTCAAGGATCAGAGAAATTTCTCAAGATTTTGTTTTGAAGACAAAGGCAAGGAAAACCTCCGAGGGAAGTGAAAACCCAATAGAAAGTGAACTGAATTAGTCAGGGTGTGCTGAAAGCCATCGCTCCATCCCATTTGTCATGTGAAGGCACTAAGGGAACACCGTGTGTGTCAGTACTATTTTAGGTCAACAAATTTAAGCACATTTGTGCGTACAGTGACAGTCGTCTCCAAATACAAGAGTCACTTTCTCCTGCTACTGCTGCACAGCTGGAAGCAGCTCCAAACCCCGGCCCACCTCGCTGCTCATGGAGCACAACCGAGCCTTGCAGGCACAGTCGCCGGTTCCCTACTGAAGCTGAAGTCTGGGGCTTTGCCTGGCACCCTCCTCTTTTCAGGGGGCTGGTTGTGACCTTCCTCCGCCTGCCACCACCATCCACAACACTTGGGTTTCTGTGGAAACCATCTCCCGACTGGGGCACACAAAGGCAGCGGCTCATTTTGGAAACAAACTCCTCAAGATGAGTCCAGAGGAACCACAAACAGCAGCTTCACAACAAAATATAAAACACAGCCTCAGCCTGGCCTTCCTGTCAGCCACGAGCACAAGAAAAGGAGCATTTTGGGGGAATACTCTCAGACTGGGGTGAGACAGACTGACCGGGTATACACATATAGCAGTGTACGGAGTGTTAAAGGGGCAAAACGGAGCCTAAAACGGTTTTTAAATTGTGAACTTTAATCCTTCCCAAATCCTTCTGACCTTGTTGCAAGGACAGATTATTTGCTGTTGTTTGTGGAAGTTGACACAGCCCTTCCCATGGGGCTGGGACGGGGCAGACAGAGCTGCTGCCACAGCACCCCGCATCTACCCATGGCCACTTACCGTCCCAAATAGTCTGCATTCTGCATCTAATGCCAGGAATGCATTCCTCTCATCGCGCGGCAGTCATGCAAGATTTAATGAAGACACACACCACACCTGAAAAAAAGTGACTGAACGAAAGGGATGAATTATTTAAACTAGCAGTGTATCTCTTTTCCCCATCGACAGCAATCACATGAATGCCCTCCTCTGACACAAACTCTTATCAGATAACCAAGTACCAGCTTTCTGGAGCAGAGACCAGGAGCGAACTCTACTTTTCCCAAACCCAGATCTGATACAAACATTTTTAAAAACGCAGCATCCCAGCCATCATGAAGCAAGCAACACAACCAGCTGCCTCCCAGAGCGGTGAGGAGCAAGAAGCACGGACGCAACAAACCGCCGTACATTAACAAGAGATGCTATTTCTGGTAGAAGCCTGGGCCCCTCATTTCCTTTGACCAACAATGACAATAGTATTTGGCAACAGAATCAGGGCTAGAACGAAAACAAGACCAAAATGTTTATACAGAGAATTTACAGCACATTTTGGAACCTCTGCAGATATTGATTTCACCAAGCCCGTACCATCCCAACCGCCCCTGAGAAACCCGGACCACAGAAGAGTTCCAGGGAAGCAGAGACAGGGGCTTGCAGGGAAAATGGGCATCCAACTATAGGTTTACACCCAAGTAAAGCAACTCCACCCTGCCGTCCTCTTACATGCTAAGTTCAGTTGCAGTGAAAATCTTAAGGACAGAACAGTGTGCAAAGAACCAGCTGGAATTACCAGAAGAAAAGCCAGTTTTCCCCGTATCACCCCACCTTAAGGTGAACTGTGGCATATGGGCGAAAGCTTCAGTTAAAAAAAAAAAAAAGCGAGGGTCAATAGCACTGCGATGTTCCCATAAAAGAGGCCACAAGAAAATGGCAAGAGCAATGGATCGCATTTGGCTACAATTCTTCCATTTACTCCAATGATGTCACCTCTGTGAAGAGATCCCATTTATCTCATCGGGCTATATTTGGAACATCGTATCTTATGACAAGCCGTAATCATAATGTAGAAGACCACAAAAGCTAAACTGGTGATTCCCCAGGAAGAAGGTATGCAAACTCATATTTTTCAGGTACCGTAAGGGAGATTTTTAAGTCACTGGTGCAGAGAAACATTTCCATTTGCTAAATCTGGTCAAGACAATCTACATCATTCATAAATGCGGCTACACAGAACTGTCAGTCCCCAAATTAATGTCTGGATGCAATAAATAAATAAAATCACGTGCTACAGCATAAGAGGGGGTTCTCATGCAGCAGAGAACAACAAGGACAGTACTGTAGAAATCACCAAATTACATAAATACTCACTCCCGGGTCACTAGCGTTTCACACTGTTTGCTGTGTTAGCACACCAAACAGAATACACAGTTCTGCCATAAACACCAGTGTATTTATTCTGGTGCTTTCTCTATTTTGGGTGTAAACACACCCATAAGAACCTCATCACATGAGAGCTATTCAGCTTTATATGCCTTTTTCCCTGTCCCATTGAAGCTACGGGTAGCTAGCATAAATTATTTTGCCAAAACTGGATTTTCAGTAAAGCCATGCCACCAAATCTCTGTATCTCTAAATCAGGCACTCCACAGGTATTTGTTTTTCCCAAAGCCATGTCGTTAACCAGGTGCAACTCCTTTTTAATATCTTTTTTGAAAGTTAATTAAAGGTAATGGAATTCACTGCTCTAAGTGCACGGACCAAGCATGCTCCCCACCGTTTATGGAGCAGCCAGCTAGCTTCAGAAAGTCAGTCAGGCAATACAATAAAGAGTACCGGGAGGGTGGTGAGGCACTGGAACAGGTTGCCCAGAGAAGCTGTGAATGCCCCATCCCTGGAGGTGTTCAAGGCCAGGCTGGATGGGGCTTTGTGCAACCTGGTCTAGTGGGAGGTGTCCCTGCCCATGGCAGGGGGGTTGGAACTAGGTGATCTTTAAGGTCCCTTCCAACCCAAACCATTCTGTGTGTGATTCCGTGGTATAAATCAAGTCCCACTAGTCTGTAGGATGCAAACAAGATGGTGAGATACCAAAGCTTTACTTTTGCTGAAATACTATAAGTTTATACTCTTTAGAGTTTCACTGTTCATTGTGTTGCTATATTTAAAGGCACCAAGAACCATCTGACCAGCTAACAGCCTCCGGGGAGGTTCCACAACTGGTACCAGCCGTTTGGCAACTGCACACACGTGCGTTTTGGGGGAACCAAAGTTGAGCTTCTTGGAGATAGGCAAGGATCTTCTCTGGACTCTTCATAAAATGATCAGTCTCAGCAAGTCAAGGACAATACACTTTCATGGAAGCCACACAGCCTATTTTAATCCTATTTTAAGTAGAAGCCAGCAGTATTTCCTTACAGTTGGTTGACATCAACAGGATGCAGCTTTCTGCTAGCAAGCGCAGGTTACCTCTATCCGAGGGATATCTTCCAGAACACGTTTCATGCCATTAAGCACTCACATTTAGATTAATGTATTCTGTAGGTCCCATTGTTAAACTATTTCTCCATCGCTTCCTTCCTGGGATTTCATTTTCCTCTTGAAAATAGTCACAAGAAAATAAAATTCCCGCCTCAGAACTAAAGGGATATTCAGTAATTAATCCATAAAACAGGAGACTTATTTGAAACCCCCCCTTTCCAAACCACCAGTTTCTGAAAGCAGTTCTTTTCCTTCCACAAATTAACTAACTGGACAGTAGAAAAGTGTCCTTTTTTTTTTTTTTGTAAACTGCTATTGGAATAGTTACAAACTGTATTAATGGTTATCAAGAGTACCTTATTATGGTAGTGGAAAAAACAGTTCCAAATTCCAGAATTAATGCTGTTATTAGACACTTGTTTGGCTTGAGAATTGAATGAGAAAATGTGAGCTTCCAAGTGGCTTTCTATTTGAGGCTTGGGTGACTAATTATGTATTCAGATGCTGCTTGATTTAATATCTACTCAATTCCCATTCTGTTTCTGTGGGAAAGAGAATCGAAAGACTTTGGAAAAAAGTCTTCCTGACCGTGAACCAGAACTTCATGATGCGGTATTTTAAAAGGAAAATTAAACTGCACAATTGGAGCAACTAATCTGCTTCTTGACAGAGGAAGTCAAAACGTTTCCGCTAGCAACATGTGAAAATGGATAATGATAGCAAAAGCTGAACTATGCCTTAATCCTCCCTCCTCCTTAATACCAACAGTGCCACTGCTGTGCTACTTCAGCATTATTTTACTTCTGAGAAAATACACATGAAGAGCAGCAACTGAAAACCAGCTACCTTAAAACCCTAAGTTTCCCTTTATTCTACTGAAATATCAAGGATTTCAGATCCAAAAGAATATTGAGAGGGAGGTGAAGAAGAGCCCAAGTTCTAGAGGAACTTGAAAATTCACTTCAGTTTACATGAGACTAAAAGGATTCAACACTCCTTTTACACGCCTGGGAAGCTTTCGAAGCAATCCCCCAAATTTTGTTTCTCTGTCATACAGTTTGATAACAAACATACTCTGTCCTGCATGACCAATGTGAACCTTGGCCTCCCATTCAAGCGCTGGTTTTCAAATGTGTCAGAGGCTCCAGAAACCCATTTCTGGTTGTTCAACAAGTATCCGAAGCTAAAAGCAGACACCTATTATATCTACGTGGGTGTGCAAATATAGCAAATACACTTTTTTGCAGAGACTTGTCTCTGCAAAAAATGTAACCTAAACATGTCTGTTACTGGTTACTTCACTGCAAACACAAGGTTTAATACACTACTGTAATTAAATGAGTAAGGCAGAATAAACAAACCATTTAATTCTTTAAAAAACCTGTTACCACTAAATTCACATATCTGTTTAACCCTTACTTCTTCAGTTTATATGAAACTTCTCAATCTCCCTTTCTGTCTCCCTGTTTAAGACGTTGATAGTTTTGGACCTTGACTGTTGGGTGGACATAGGGAATGAGAAGTCAAAACAATTTGTGTAGTCTTAATTATACAGTAAGAGATCTACATTTTCCTTCCACAAAGACTAAATTACAGCATTTCCCCCAAGACTAAAGATACAGGATGTCAGATTCAGCATCCATGCTTCTTTACGGACTGTCATTTATCTCTAAAAACGGCAGCAGCAAACAAGGGTGCGGCGCCAAGGCATGCTCTCAAAGGGCAACTTATTAAGGCCCCATCTCACGTGCCGCACACCGCATCCACCGGCAACAGTTGGTGCTTAAGCCAGGAAGAGACAGGTTTATTCTTGAATTTTAAACCTTTACTCCTACTTACTAATTTATTTTTTTTTAAAACACGTGTGAACCAATTGAGTCAGACTTGCTGTTAAAGCCACATGAACTTCAACAGCAAATTCATAACTTCAAATTCATTGAACTTGCCTGTTTTCAGTGCAGACTGGACTGCGTGATGTAAAACACCCTGAAGAGTTTAAGCCATTGCCTATTCCCATGTTTACTGTCTTCCAATTAAAAAAAAAAAAAAGTAATAGTGTAAGAAATTCCAACCCAACTAGAATTTTTTTTCCTCTTTCGGGCACCCAGGAGCAAGTTCGTGCCCAAAGCTGTCAAGCTGACACCTGCAATGCGTTTGCTGCCACCTTGAACTCTTCCACCTTTCGTCAGGAGGTTCATTTGAACTTTGTTTCCTATTCTGTTCCAACACTGAAAAGTCCTGCAGTCGTCCTCCCTGCCTCACCCTACCCCCTCAGACACTGTGAAGACCACAGCAACATTCACTCGAGTCCGAGACGCTCATGTCATCTCTTGGCACACACTCCCAGGTCAGCTGTGCGATGCCGCTTCCCCTTAGAAGGAGGAGGAGGAAGTATTGCCAATCGCTTTTCCTCCTCTCATTTTTAGTCACTATTTCACAATTAGGCGCAACCCTCATGACACTTAGAAATAAAAATGTCCGATCATCAATTTTCTCTTCCTTCCACCTGCTATGTGCTTGATATGTTTACTCAACTATTTCAATTATGAGGTTTTCCTGTGCCTGTAGTAGTGATATTTGGGGTATTACTGGTATTTTTATAAGACGCGGGTGTACTAGTAATTAGCAGTTAAACACAAATTAATCTTTTACCTGTTATTAAGAAACACTGAGCAGTGCTGTTTAAACAGATAACATCCTGCTACCAAGAAAATGTGATTTAAAATGTATGCTAGTGAAAAGGATCTAATATGTTATTACAAAAAGGAAACAACGGAAACAATAAGCTCTGCAAAATACCGTTTTTTAAACAGAGACTGTGTTAAATATAATGCAGAATATCTGCGAGAATTTGCAGATATCAGAAAAGAAAAACGAGATAGGAATTTTAACTGTGACAGAGAAGATTTAGTAAGTTAAAAATAAATTCTTTGTCAATTGAGAGAAAATTGCTTGAACAACTCCGGCATCTGATACCAGTTCAAGGCTATTTGGATACTACGGGATTTTCCTTTTTGTCTTAGCTCAGTCTGTGTTAGAGACCACACAAACATTCCTCTGCTAGAAGCATTTGTTTTTTAAAGTTATTATTAGCCATGAAGATCTAAAGCAGATCTGTTCTCAGCTACATTCATAGCCCAGATGTGGATATTGTGAAGACTCTGCATGAAGAATCAAAGCCAAGATTCCAGAGTCCCGTACAAGAGGGCCCACAGGAGATGAAAAGAAGGCTGTCTTCAGCATTTCCATCCTACAAGCTATTTAAGGGACCATGACTTCATACTTGTTTGTTCCCAAGTAGCACAGATGTGCTCTATCAATTCATAGAGTTGGAAGACGATGTAGAACGAGTGTAAAGAAAAAAAAATAAAATCATTTTTGCACCCAAATTTGCAGCAGTACAAACATGGAACTGATAGAATCTGCTCTACCATCAGGGCAAAATATTTATTTACATAAATACTTACATTATATTTTGTCTGACCATCATGTCTGAAGAGATTCTGAAGCCAACAACAGCAAAAATCTATAGCTGGAAAACCAGTTATTTTGTCCATCTTCTCAGCTTGTCTAAACTGCAGGCACAAATGCTGTCCGAATTAGCAGCAAGCCTTTCTTTTGCCATACACGCTAGCTGCAAGATACTCATTTTGTTGAAGGCTTTTTGGTTTTATTTTTACATCAAGTACTGTCACTTTTAAACAATGCATCCTGTCTTCAGAAGTCTGAGAGAGAAAAACTTAAACAAAACCCAAGCAACCTCTGTAAGAGCGAAGATCCTAGTGGGTCCAGAAAATCCACTTGCCGTGCCATAACACAACTTTAAAGTGTGCCAAAGAGGGTGTAGTAAAATTCCTTTTTATGTTGCTGCAAGTCTGCAATACTTTCTCTCAATAACAGTTATGGGAAAATACTTTATAAACAACCACTAAGTTTCCCCTTCCTATGATTTTTCCTCTACCTACCCCATTTCCACCTCCCTTGCACACAGGAAAGTTACAATTGCCACCAACTGGAAAACATAAAACGTGCAAGCACAAAGATCAAAATGTGTGATGAAGTCAAGAATTCGCATTGGGATGTCCCTGAACACCAGGATGCTGCCCCAGAAGCCATCCTGATTCACTCGAGTCTTCTACAGAATATCACACAGCACCATGAAGTCACAAACAGAACAGCCAAAATTGAAGGGATACGTTCTCAATGCACTGCCCACATTCCAGCCAGTGGTACAAATTAGTAAGGGAGATTCCTTAATTACAAAGCGCCAAATTTAGCATTGCAACTTATTGTTAATCTCAAAGGGTCACAGACATTTTTATTCCAGCAGCTAAAAAAGTCCATCTTACACTTTAACGGCGTGTATATGACAGAGTACGATTCACAGCAGATAATGTTTAGGTTTTTTTAAAAAAAAAAATCGCCTCCACAAACGTGAACACCCCCTCCCATTTCTTTTTCCTCCCCCACTCTCCCACTTCCATTCAAATGAGGTTAGCTAAGAAAAACCCTATTCATAGGAATTAAGAGCTGAATATCCAATCCACTCTCGAAATGAACAAGTAGCCTCAGTCAGTGTCCGTGCCATAAACCTGCTCTGGAGGTTTATGAACAGGCCCCTGTATTTTTTAATTTGAATGAAACATGTCTGAGCTATTAGAGATGCCCGTACCAGTAAGACCTACTCGAAAACTGCACGACCTGTGTTTTGCATTACCTTAATCAAAATAAAACAGTTGCTTTTAAAAAAAGAAATTAAGATTCACAGATTAAAAGAAATCATGCTCCTGGACTAAATCCCTACATTTTCAGTTACTTCCGTGGTGTGTCTCAGAAATTAGAAGAGCTAGGGCTTCTCAAACTGCTATTCTGATGGTGCTATGAACAAAATCTCTTCTGCCGACATTCTTGTTCCAAGGCAAGCCCAGCCAGAGTGCTGAGCACGCAGACATTGTCTCAAAGGTCTCGCAATCAGAAAGTTCATTAAAAACACTGTTAATGATTAACCTCCAGTTTACTGACCTGCAATTGCATTATCACTCAGCTTCCATGCTCCTCATGCAGCTCTGAAGACGGTGTAGGCTCATCTTGTTTTCTGAACATTCAGCAGCTGTCAGGATCGGTGCCTTGACAAAGCTCAAAGCAAGGCAGAGGCATGGATCTAGCACTAACTCATCCTGCAGCGCATCCCTTTTGAAATAAAGCACTCAACCTCAATCCTGAGAAATAAACCTCTCTAGATTCATGCAATTCCATCTTCAGACAACCAGCAGGTAAGAAAAGCTTCTCCAACCACTAGGATGGCCGCTACGTACTGCTGAAGAGGTCCCGCATGCCAAAAGCGGCAAATTCTGCAGGAGAAGGATACTCTGAAGGTGACTATACTTTCTACTTGGCTCTGCAAACCTTGCTCATGGAGAAAGATGATGGTCCAACTGGCTAGCAAGTATGCTGGGATCCTCTACATTTTACATACTGTCTTGATCCACAACTTTTTCCTGCCTATCACAGTAATTAATCCAGCAGATCTACGAAGGCCCCATACCAGTCATTTCCACCAGCTAACTTGCAGGAGCGATACATCCTTTCAATGAAGCCTTAGAATAGCTCATTTCCAGTCCCCTTGCAGCAGGTGATGACAGGTCACACCACCTGCGGTATTATGACCCACTGTGACGGTACAGCATACGACACGTGAAGGTCACAGCCTGTTGTACACACTAACTGTACAGGTCACAGGAACTGGGTAGAAACCAGAGACCTAGCAGTTGAAGTTATCACTGCTTTAACGCCAAAAATACAATGCTTACCACTGAAAGACAGGCTCTAAAGTGAATAACTATCTGGGACTACTGAACGTGCAGTGCAGCACAAGAAAGTAGCCTTAAGATGTTATTTCAAATGTCATATAATAAAAATATTCCCTGCCAGTCTGGCCGTTGCGTAGCAGAACTAGCAAATCTGCAAGGTCTAAAGCTGTTTTCTCCAGATATAGTGGACACATCCAATTGAAGTGGTCTGGAGAGCAAGAAAAATTGCGTGTTACAAGCTGCTGGACATCTGTCGCCAAATGATCTGTTAATTCTTCTCAGTCTTCTTAAACAGAAAAATCTCTCACCCTCTATAAAAAGAAAAAACATCTAGCAGTAGTTCATCTAATTAAATGTAATTGAATAAAAAATTGCTCAAACTGTAAGACTACCCCATAAATATGTAAATTTCACCATTATAAGGAGACTAGTCAATCAACTCCATGAACGGATACTGAGATATTAACTTGTTTATATTAAGTGCCCATCACTTTTGTCCAGATAGTTGAAATTCCAATTTGCACATCCACAAAGTAGGATTTTTTTTTTTTGCAAGCTGAATACAGACCAGCACCTCCATTCTCTCCAATTAAAAAAAAAAAAAAAAAAAAAAGAAAGAAATTGCTCAACTTAACCAGCACATTTTCTCTCTAGAGGAGAATGACAAATACAGTCGGTAATGCATTGTGCTGTATTTCTGGTCTTCCAGCTGCTTAAAGCCTCTACTTCCAAAAGGAAGCGTCTCAAAAGTAGACAGCAGTGAACGTAACTTGCCCTATGCAAATGTCTCCAACTTTAAAAGAAAACGAGTTCCCTCGGTGCCTAGCTCCTTGTAGTGCAAATAAGGAGGAAAAGAGAGGAAAGACAGTACGCTCAGAGTCCCCCTCTCTATTATTTCCCAAGCTGTTTGGGAAAATAGCTGCTCAGGCTCTACATTTCAGAGCAGCCCGAATTACCCCAGCCGCAAGCAAAGGGCTTCTCTTCAGCCAAAGATCGTTCTTCAAAGCTCCTTCTGCTGATCCTCATGACCACTCCTGGAAACTATTATCTGTGCAATCCAAAGCACGGCTCCAAGTACATCTCTCTAGCCAGAACACATGCCTCTCAGTGTTATAAAGCACTCTGCACACAGTACGAGGGAATCCATGCAGCTCCAGGGCATTCTGTGAACAAGCAGACATGCTGCATACCAGACAGAAAAATTTAGTGGCATACGAGAACTAGGAACTTAAAATGCATACAGGACATCACTGACTTAATTATGGCAACCATCACAATTTTTTTTTCTTTTTTTAAATGCTTAAGGTCACTTACCCTACTTACTTAGCTTTAAAATGTCAGAACACAGGCACAAAAATGTGTACGAACCACATAAATAAGCAAAGCAGTACGTTTCTGCTTTTCTTCTCTTTGTACAATTTCACGCAAATAACACCTGCAACTTCTTTCTTCTGTTTCGCCACTTCTTCTAGACAGCAGGGGACAAACACGCTTAAAGCAACACAGGAAAAATTGAACACGCTGGGCAGGGCACCACCTACACTCATCCTTTAAACCTGATGCAGCTTCAACTCTTACACTGTCACAGATTTCTGGCTAAACAGCAAAGCAGCAGGAACTGGAGGAAAGCTATCTTCAGTTACTCACTGTTATTTTATATTCTTGCTCTCATTTCTAGGAAAGTGGACTGCGGAAAAAAAAAAAAAATAAATCACAAAGCATCACCACAGATGGCAGTTTGGCATCCTCCAGCCACCCTCACACCTGCAACTTCCACAGCCCCTGCTGCAGCTGTGCTTTTGGTCTCCTCTCCTCCCAGCGCAGACAAAAGCTGCAAAACACACAAGCGTTAAGTGACCCGCTACACCACCATCTATTTCATTAATGAAATAAGTCTGTAGGAAATGAAGATGCAAGGCTCCACTGTCGGCTTCTCTCCCACCGACACAACTCCGCTTGCCCCATAGGAAGAGGTAGTCTTCAGGCAGTTTGCTGTGGGGGTGGGTAGGGGTGGGTTATTTTTAAATCTTAGTCTAACAACAGAGGGAGGGAAAAAAAGAAAGCATACAAAATTGAGGAATTCTGACGAGAATTTGACAGTTACCAATACTGGCATGAACCACAGGAGCTCTGCGCTGTACAGGGGGTCATGAGACAGGACAACAACAGCGGATCTCTTCACTGCAGTTTTTGTTTAGACTCTTGCAGCTCACCACAGCGAAATGGGAGTTACCAGCTCACAACACATTACCTATTCCTGGCTATGGCCTGGCGCAGCTGTTTCCGTGAGCACCACGAGACTCGCGTGTTACAGAAGGTGGTACATACTCCTGCCCGCACCGAGATGTCGCAAGACAGTCCCTCCCCTGTCTGTAATTTTTATGCAAAATCCACAGATGATAGACACCACCAAACCCAATGTCTGTATTTCCTTCAGGACTCGAGTCAAGGAAGGCAATCCAAGCAAGACTTCTTGTGGGTACTAGTTTGGTTAAATATAAATATTTTTTTTTTTTTTTACATATATTTTTGTACAAAGAAGATGCAGCTGGAGCCTTTTCCAGCACATCTGCGACTCCGCAGCTGCTGCCCGTTCCCACGCCTCGCTGCTGGCGGGCTGCAGCCACGGCTGCGTCCAGCACGATGCCTGCAGTAGACTAAGCCCTGACCAATCCTCCAGAGATAATCAGGTTAGATGATCTAATGGTCCTTCTGCTCCTTAAAAAGAAAATTAGCTGTGAATCACTTCGATGCTTTGAAACCCTGGTACGGTTTCTCCTGCAGACTGAGACCAGCCACTGCAAGATGAAACTCCAATCAAAGCCAAGTTTTCCTTTTGTGGTCAGCAGCACATGGCTGCCGCCATACATATTTCAAACCCAAGGTGAAGCAGATGACCAGGGAAGAGGAGTGAAGCCAGACAGGCTGCTCTCTGTCTGTAAGACGCAGAGGCATTCAGTTGGCTAAGAAACAAAAGGTAAGGAGACAAGGAGCCTGAGGGGCTTCATGGCCGGATGCTTTCCATATGTAAACCCTAAAATGCTGGTCACCTGTCTGCCACCATTCATTCACTCGACCCTACTTATCAAAGCACAGTTCTCTCACCAACGGGGCAGAATTTGCCATCTTTGCCTCTTGGACAGGTAACCGGAGTGAATAATTCATCCTCTAACCATGTTTCACCCTACTACTTAAAAAATAAATAATCTGAATTATGCACTAGATGTCTATTAATAAGGATAACCCAAGAGACTTTTTTTTTTAAGCTTAGAAACTACTTTTTCTCCAAAATCTACCTTTCCAGTTGTCCATACTAAGGTGATTCACTGATATTTAAATCGTACGAGGCTGTCGCTGTTTAGCGCTCCCACAGAAACCTTCCCAAACAGATTTAATTAACTGGTAAGTTATAACTGGTATATTACATTACATACCCATCCAAACTAGAAATGCTGTTCCTCACGTTGCCTGCCAAAGCAGCTCTACTCCTACTCTTCCTCCAGCACAACTGAGTCTAAAAATAGCCTCATAAAAATATTAAAATGGTTTTCATCATAGCTTAAACTAGTGAGATGGCTTTGACAACTCTTCCCACAAAGCAAACTCCCTGTAGACCTCTTTTAAATATCCTAAAAAGAGCTGCAGCTCTACCTACAGAACTGAAGTCTAAAACAAGTTAACAGAAAACAAAAGAGGAGGCAAATTATTACAAGTGAAGTGTTCATTGCTGCATGGAAAGGTCTTTGTCCAAATATACTGCATTTAAGAAATCTTAATATCATGTAATTAAAACCTGAACTAATATGGCCAGGGAAGTGGAGCTTTAAAAACAAGGCTTTCAGGATTGTCTAGTTCGACATCTTCTTTACATGGCAGAAACGAGTTTGTCTGCCTTAATCCTTCCTGTACAACCACTGAGAGAGGTCCGTATGTATTAGGCGAAGAGCACCTGAGTGTTTTAGGGATCGAGAAAGAGTAACAGAATTGCAGCTAGGCCTAACCCCATCCAAACAATCAGGAATACTGCATCTTGTTCACCTCTTGTTATTACCAGTCCTCTTGCAAAACCAGGCTCTTCTCCAAGTTACATGTTTCTGAATCCTCCAGCTTAATGCAAATATGCTGAAAATGCTGCAGGAAATATGTAGTTCCACAGAAAGAAAGGAAAAAGCATGGAAACCCACAAAAATCGAAAACAAAAAACCACAGGTAAGCCTCTTTCCAATAAAAACAAGCACTGCCCTCTAGAAAGGAGAACTAACTGAACCAGACAGGGAAATCTAGACAGACTCACGACATACTGGAAAACAAGTTAACCCAGACTTTAAAAAAAAAAAAAAGAAAAAAAATTAGAGGAGACGAAGGTAAAATCTAGCTGCCTCCAAGATTCTGTGAGCAGGTATCCACCTGTTCGGCCCCACTGATGTTTTTTTGGGTAGTTCTGGGCATGCAAAGCAGCATCTGTAGGATCCTAAATAACATTATTGAAGAAATTAGGTGGCAGGAATTCCAGACCCAACATTTTTAATGTAACCACTCTGCAGGAGTTACATGGCACCTCATGATGCATCTCCAAAAGAACAGATAATTAAGTAACTTGCACAAACTTTGTAGAAATTAAGACCAGAAGAAATTCTCATTGCTATAAATAGGTCATACAAAACAGATACGTCTGGCAATGTTGGACACCCAAGTCTTGTGGTCAAACTACCAATTTACATCTCCATCCCAGGGGATGTTCAAACCTCTACAATCCAAGACTGTTCTTGGAAGTCTTTATTTTATTGTCCTTTAACTAGAACTAAATCTCCTTTTAAGCAGAAATCGTTGTGATTATGTAAATTATTGTTATCACATTGCTTGCTTTAAAAAACCCCAAAACTCCAAGTTATACTTGGAAATTATAAATTCTGTGTATCTACATACTGAAGCTATTGTTTGGGGCAAAACATGTCATGACAAGAAAGAGATAAAGGAAGAGACACATATTTGCCTTGTGTCCCTTCAGCCTTTTCTCTTTGTAACTGTTGGAAGCAGTGAATCAAAGGTAAAATGAACTGACTTGCCCCAGTTTGTTTCTGTGCAACTTAAAGCTGCATCATTAAAGTTTAATGTTTACTCCCATTGGTCATGAGAAGCTTTTTACATGCTGAATGCGTTTCATCTAAGAGACCTTTTCTCTTAAAGAAAGAGAGATAAGAAAGCTATTCATACATCCTTCAGATTCTGTGTAGACCTAGCGGGCACAAATTTTGAGTCCAGCTTCCTGAAAATAACTCAGAACCAAACCGGGACTAACTTGAAGTAAACTGAAGTTAAGCAAGAACTCAAAAACATAAGCCATTTTATCCATGACAATCACGACCTCAAAAACTGAGAATCTAGAGAGACCAAAATTCTGACCTTTTCCAACACATTAGGCAACAGTCAAAATAGTACAGTAGAGACAAGGAGCTTTGGAAAGGATACTGAATAGCTGTACTTTAGTCTTCATTAACCAACCTTATCACAGAGCACTGGAAAGACTTCTTGCCACTCTGGTCCAAAATCCAAAATCCCAAAAATATGAAATCCAAAATTCACGATGAGCAGATGGATGGTTGTATGCACTTTCGAAGGGATTAGTTTTTTTTTCTTGTGAGAAAACCCATTAACTCTAATACAAAGCCTTAACAAGAAAGCTTTATTCTAACAAGTACATTTGGCTTAAAATACTCACATCTGAACTTTAAGCTCAATTACACTGTGCATGAAGTCACCTCACGGTAGCATCTCAACTGCCTTCCTCACTGTCTTTATGGATGCAAACCAGAAGTCCAGCACTTCCACCCTAGTTAGGAACATCCACCAAGCTTTTTCTCCCACTCCCAATTTTGGAAGCCATGTTAAATTAGTAAGGTTGCCAACAAAGAAAATATATTGTGAAAAGCAAAGAGGGTCTCAAAACAGGCACTTCAGAGAGAATAGCTAAAACCCTTGTTAAAATACAGATTGAAAAACACGGAGTTTGTAGCTGCTACTTAGGCCAGCCTCAAGCTTACAATGAAAGATTAAAATCTCTTAGTCTAAATCAATTATCCAACCTGAATGCACATGGTGCACTTGAACCACACAGTCTGGAGAGGGCTTTGCATCACGGTACATCCTCAGCGACAGCACTCATTTCCCCAGCAGCAAGCTAAATTTCAGCTTAATAGCTCAAACATTCCCTTGACTATATTCATAACCGAGGCTCCTGCCTGCACAGTAGCTCCAGAAGAGCTACATGTGAACTCTTTACCTTTGAACCAAAGTCACTAACGCTCACACTGAGCTGCTATTCTCCATGCGACATAACCTAGATTTAAAATGAATACACATTCACAACAGCATCAAAAGGAAATGGGCTCTATTGGACTCCAGTGATTTTGCAGACTCGCAGAAAATGAACAAGCATTAACAACAGGGATAATCCATCACAATATGCACTTTAAGTATTTAGTAAATGGACTTTGGGTTTAATTTATTTATAACAACTCAATGTTCCAGACTTGCATCACTGTATTGTGTAAATAGAACGAATTCTTATCCTAAAACTTCATTGTAGCACTCTGCTTCATACCTGCTTGCAGGAAAGGGAGATTTTTTTACTTCTGCACAAGCATGCAGATGAAGATGATTTCTCAGGAACATCTGTCATCATATTCTTGAATGATAGCTTCCAATACTGCTTCTCAATCTGTTAATCTGGTCATATCTCAGTGTCAAATTATCTCAGATTATTCAAACGCATCATTCCTCTACTCTCTTGATGCAACCAGCTTAATCCAGTAATGATTTAAAAAAAAAAAAAATAATCACTGTAATATTTTTTACTATGGACTTGCATATGTAAACAGTGAATACAAAAGACGACCTCTCTGAACAGACTTATTTTTTAATATAAAAAGTCTCATTTCTTCATGAATACGTACCTGATCTCCCGTAAATATTCCCAGCACGACACACGCAACTCCTCTCTGTCCTCCTCCATTTCTTCCTCTCTACAGTCTCCTTGCTCAGCTCCTTCCAGCATCCCCAAATACCAAACAAATAAGGGGCTGCTCTTGGGGTGGCCAAGTCAAGGCTCCCCTTGAGCTGGCTGAGCAAATGGCACTCCTCACTTAACCAGGCGTGTGCACAAACACACGTGCATCGGACACACAACTTCACCCTCTCCTTGAAGATGCTTGACTTTTGGGGGAAGAGAGAGAGCTTGGGAGAGAAGCAGGGGGACCACATGCTCATACACACAGCCATGAAAAATGACCTTCAGTCACACGTAAAGACATCTTCACGCTTCAGACTATTTCATCAATGCCACAAGCTTATTTCATAGTTCAAGCTTGGCCTCAACACAATATGGGGTGGGGGGGGGTGGGAAGACCCAAACCATTGCTGCCTGCCTAGGTCCAATTTCTGTAGTTTGAGGACTTCTCTGGACAGAGACTACTGTTCTGCATTCCTTCCCCACCTCCACCACAGGATGCAAGGTTTACTTTGAAAGTGACCCTAAATGGAAGATTAAGTTTCATTTTCAAGCACCTGACCCCACTATACCTTTCTGGATTACTTGCAAACTGTGCAAAGCAGGCTTTCCATATTGCCTGTCACCCTGAAAGCCTCCAATCTACAAGCCAAATGTCAACCCCCTCCAACCCCTTCCCAGCTTATCCCTGCAAAACAAATAAATTTAGTAGGTCTGCCTGGGCCTAAGTGAGGGCAGAAGATGGCCCTGCAGATGAAACTGCATTAACAGCGCTATTAATCATGCCCAGCACAACAAACACCAGCTCTGCTTCAAAACAGAACAGTGGCAACAGCAATGGCTGTTACCCTTGGGAGAAAACGGAGCCAGTTCCTAGGTTTGTGTTTCACTCCGGGGTGGGCTGAAGTGACTCCAGAACAAACACTCATCGGTGTATTCTTCGGTGTTTCCATTCAGCAGCCCTCCCCCTCAGGAAAAAAAAAAAAAACACAATAAAATAATATAAAATAGAGAGAAAAAAAAAAAAAGACGCACCCCCCACCTCACCTCCAACTCCCACATTTTGCAAAATGCCTATTTTTAGACCTCACCATACATGCCGAGGTGCACGCGCTACTACCGTAGCAATGGCAGCCACAACCCCCGACTTCTTGTTTGTCATCAATCAAATACTCGCAGAGGATTGCATCGAACTGCGAAATACGCTCAAATACAGCTCCGAAGCGAAGTCCCAGCCAGCTCCTTGATATTAGTTACTATAGAAACCAGTCCCTCGGCACAGGCGCTCACAGCAGGAAATCATGCAGATTTCAGTTTTACATAGTAATAAATGCTGCAGGAGAGGAGAATTTCACAACAATTGCAGGGGCTGATTGTACAAACCCAGACCTCTCCTACCCCGTGACACCACCACGCTGCAGATGAACGTGCTTCCCCTCCCCTCCCACCCACACAATTGCCACTGCCATTAGTTTTGAAGTGGTTTCGACAAAGCCCGCGTCGGGATGGCAGCTGCAAAGGTTGCAGCGTTTTCCAACGGCTTCATTAGATTAGAAAACACGCTCATTTTTGCACGCAAGCCACCCAGGTGAAAACAACAATAAAAGCAAGCAGTGCAAAGCAGCAGAAAGGTTTAAGTGTATGGAAGTACACAGAGTCCAAACATTTCACAGGAAATACTGTCAGGTCACAACCCAGAGCTCCTTTGGAAACAGCCCATCTTCCTTTCCATCTCCACCCTGTCCAAAAAAGCAACCCAAACGGAGGGCAGGTCACAGATTAATTTGTAGGAAAAACCATCGTAGAAAGCAAAAAGGCAAGAGGATGGTGCTGAGCCCTGAAGTGAAACAGCGAGGTAATTATATTATTTTAACTTTTCAGAAGTAGTTCTACAGGTCGGACTTCATCAGGTGTGGGAGTGGAAGAGGAAGACACACAGCACAATGCACTTCTTGTCCTAGGCAGATGCTAATTTTCTAGTGAAATTCAAGAACCAGCAGGGACTCTTCCCCACCTCTCTAAATGAACCCGTAAGCCTCAACAGCGCAAGTTTTGCTACCTCAACCAGGGAAGAAAAGACCAGGGAACTGCTGCACTGAAGAAAACTAACATGGAGGGGAGGAGGGACGGGGTGAACAGCTTGCACAGCAACAGGGACAAACATTCGTGCTGGCAACACCCGACAAATTGTCGAGCAAACAGAAGGACAGGAAAATGAAGGAAGGTGATCTATTTTTAAGCAAGACCTCATTATTACCATGAACATGCACGGCTTCCCTGGAAGCAGCAGGTATGCAAACATGAGGTGAATCGTATCACGAGTAAATCACCTGGCAGTAGGAACGCTAGTTTGCATGGACACACGCAGAGCAAACACACACAATCTACTGTCCTGACACCTCCCGAAACGCGTGGAGGAGCATCCTTCTGGGAGGCAGATTGCACTATGGAGAGCAAAAAAACCTGTTAGACAATGCAAGTGTCACTGGTGCTTCCGTTAATGACTTTTGTCAATGCTTTTGTTAATAATTAGACAGAGCTCCATTGTTCTGGACGCTCCATTCAACATTAGGCTGCTGGAGCTTGTAATTTCACTTTTTGTATACCTCTTATGTCAGTAGAAACAAACATATTTTCTGTCCAGCCAGGGTAGGAACAGACTTAGGTATTTGGAGAAGACATCCCAAATCAAAGCATGGATTTTTATGCCACAGCCTTCGCATAAATTGCCTTGCTGATACAAAAAAAATGCCCCAAGTGGCTCAAGGGACCTGTGGACTGGGGTGCAACGAGGCTGAGGTAACCGCCTGAACTCTGGTCAGGTCCACGCTCACCTCCCTAGGAGTCTGGTGAGTTTGCATGAGGCCAGTTGACAGCACCAACTTGATCCTTTCATCAACACATTATGTCTTCTTGGAAGCTGCCTCTGAGGCGACCAACAAGAGGACAACCGCTGAACCTGCATCTCAAGACATCCGTAAGGCATAAGGGATGAGGCAGCAGACGCACAGCAACTGCTCTGCTGCCTCCACGGTTCATCATGGGCAAGGCCCACGAGGCAAGAAGCACTACCTGACTTTATAGAAACCTAGCTTAGTCTCAACTCATTTTTTATTTCTCCTCCCACACCACCTCTCTTTCTGTCTCACGGCAAATACGTAAGGTACGAAATAAAATGCAACGGAAACAGATCTTCAGCTACCTTTGCTATCCAACTGGTGACAGATTAGAAAAACCCAACAACCTGCAACAACTCTCTTGTTGTGGTTACTATAGAATTGTTGCTGTGTGCCAACTAGCAATTTATCACATCAAAAGGCTGACTGAATTAGCCTGAAAGGGGATCTCCCACCACAGGAACATGTGCTACGCTGGGAAAATCAACCACCAACCAAAACCGCAGCCTCCATTTTCAAATCCACATCCCATTATCAAAAGGATGCTTTTGCATCTTTGCTTCTAACTTAATAAATTATCTGAATGAAATTCTCAGAGCCATTTATGATTTATCCTCATTATTTCCCAAACTGGATGTTTAAGACATTGAAAGTTTGGTTCCATTGCAAAGACTGAGAAAACTCTTTGTAGCTACAAAACCAGTACTTATTTACTGAAGTGTAGGTGCTCCGCGTGAAGATGTCCACAGAGATACGAAGTCATCATGGAGTTGGGAAGAACAATCAATCCACCCCAAGCCTGCAGAAAAATCAGGACCCGATATTCTATCCTGCTAAAAGCAGCACGGTTGTGTAAGGATGGGGAGAGGAAGAACTGCAAGATTGAGCATATGAAAAATTAACTCTCTGCTATTGCCCCTCCCCACACCCTCAAAGATTTCCAATTCAGATGACAGAGAGTAGATTTACATTCAGACACGAAAAAAAAAAAAAAAAAAAAAAAAAAAAAAACAAAAAAACAAAAAGAGGCCAGCCACTCCTATCTTGCCATACCTGCCCACTCCTTGGATGCAGTATTAAAGCAGCTTATTTGCTTCTTCCCCCCTCATCCTTTTTATTTTTCTCCTTCACAGAAGTTAGTCTTCCATTCAAATTTTCTGTTTCTGTTAGCATACACAATCACCTGGCAGCTTTACCTCTTTCCTAATAATACTTCAGTTTCTTAGCAAAGCACCTTAAGCTCAAAAAATTACTGGGTTGTAGGGCAAATACAAACTCTACTTACACATCTTATGCGTCGTATTGTGCACTGTACCAAGGGGTAGCTGACTATATAAGTTATTATAGCGATTATTTCTATCTGTTGCCCTGGAAATGTATCCTTAGGTAGGAGCATCAAAGCACCACAAATGTTGCCAACGACCCTGAGCTAAATTTCGTCTTGACCTCAAGGGAAAAAAACCCCACCAAAATAAATAAATAAAATATCTTTATGCTGCAGTGCATGCACTCACCCAAAAAAAGGCAATGGTAATGCTTTACCTGCAGAGCAGCCCTTTTAACCCCCTAAATGTAAAATCTAGTCAGTAATAACCAAACCACTTTTCTTGTGTTTGGGCACGTAAGATGTTCATCCCATTTTGACTGCTCCAGCCAAATGGGCTCACGTCAGCAGCAGAGTTCTCAGAGTGCCACGCTTATTGAAAGACACGGACCAACATTTGCTACTTGTCTCGAGAAAGACAGGAATATGGAAACAGTAAATAACATAGCACTGCCTGTTATATATGTGTTTTGTAGTTTCTGCACTTGTAAGCACCATTTCCAAGTCCCCCTTCTCAAAATGCAACAGATGTGTAATATGCATCCAGCTTCAAAATTATCTGCCAACGATTCTGAATTGGTCCTGTGTTTTGCATCATCTTCATGAAAGTATAATGGAAGACTGAATGGTTCATTTAAATAATTTTCTTCCTGATTATTTTATATTTGAAAATCCACAAAGAAAAAGCCTGGACTGTATTATTTTACTTCAAAGACTCCATGGGAGGAGTAAGTGCTTATTACAGAGTCTTATCTTAAGTGACAGGAAGCTCAAATAAAGGTTTCATTATTTGAGTATGAGCATCTAAAGTTAAAGAGGAATAAGAAAAACAAAAGAATGGGACAATGAGAACCCCTTTCCTCTTGTGCTCAGCTTTGTTTTCACTCTAAAATTATGCACAGATCATCATAGAATAGTTTGCGTTGGAAGGGACCTTTAAAAGCCAGATGGTCTAACCCCCCTACAATGAGCACGTCTTCAAATAGATCAGACTGCTCAGAGCCCCGTCCAACCTGACCTTGAATGTTTCCAGGGATGTAGAATCTATCACCTCTCTGGGCAACCTTTGCCAGTGTTTCCCCACTCTCACTGTAAAAAATTTCTTCCTTCTATCTAGTCTAATTCTACCTTCTTTTAGTTTAAAACCATCACCCCTTGTCCTATCACAACAGGCCCTGCTAAAAAATTTGTCCCCATCTTTCCTGTAGGTGCCCCTTAAGTATTGAAAGGCTGCAATAAGGTCTCCCCAGAGCCTTCTCTTCTCCAGGCCGAACCACCCCAACAACCTCAGCCTGTCCTCACAGGAGAGGGGCTACATCCCTTTGATTATTTTTGCGGCCCTACTCTGGACCCGCTCCAACAGGTCCATGTCTTCATCACAGCTCCCCAGTCCATAGGCAGGAGCACAGAAATTTATTTCCAAAGTGTTATACAGATTTTAGGTCTACTGCTATAAACTGTGGTGTCTTTCCCCTCCCCCATTTTTTTTTTTTAGGGGTGGGGGGGTGGGAAGAGCCACCTTTCAGGACTCTCCAGAACATTTTGCTGTGGTGACAAAGATTTATCCCTGGGGTCACACTGTGCCTTATTTGCAGCAAGTGAGACACTGGTTCAGAAGGCCCAAAGGCCCAAGCACACTTGCTTGGGAGATAAAAGATGCTAATTCCAGCACTGCAACACTATGTGCAGCTTGTCACCTTGGAAAACCACTTCAATACATATCATATCCTGGCTAAGGCAACGAAACACCCAGAGCAAGGACGACCTGGAGGTGTACTCACACAATACCTGGAGCAACACAGATGCAGAGCCTGCCTAGGAACACAGATCTGCAGCAAAGGTACCATTTTAAGCAGCTTTATTAAACATGAAGAGTAGTCACTGACTACTGCAGTACAAGAGCTACCCGAGGCAGACACTCTCACATATTAATCAGATTTAATTCTGTAAGTAAAAGCAGTAAACCGTATTTACATTTCTGCGTGCTGATAAAGTTTAATGGGGCCTGAAAAAAAGTAGAGACACTTTAATGGAGCACCTCTTCCACGCTGATATACGCTGCTCCTCAAACAGGTAACACTAAAATGGTTATGCTGGTTTTGGTACCCTGTCACTGCTGCATGCCACGCAGGCTTGGGCTGAGCTTTGCTTCCAGGTCTGCTCAGTGTCCCTTTGTAGCTGGCTGACCATCCACAGCTCTTCCCTCCCTGACCTCAGCCCCCCTCTGCCCACCAGGCACCCTCAACTGGAATTTCCTGCACCTCTTGTCAGTAGCTCTGCATTGCCTTAAAGTCCTCTCAGACATCTGTAAAATGAGAGAGATGGAAAATGTAAATAGCGCCAACCAGCCTGACAGATGTCAAAATTACCAAAGGCAGGGAAAACATACCTTTAGTAGCACTTGCCAAGTTGAAACGCGGCAACTTCAAACAGCATTACAATCCATGGAATCCAACTGGCCAGAGAAAGCTGTGCGATACACTCCAACGAATCTTGACGTGATTTAACCAATATGCTAATATCAAACACACCTTTGTATATGTAAAACCCTTCAATACAAATGAAAAACAAAAAGCCCACAAGAGTGGATTTTAGCTGCCTCGTTAACAATTTCACTTTGAAGATCAATTTTAGGCTTCAGGGTAAATCAAGGCTTTTAGATCATCTTTCCATAAATTTTAATTTACACCTGTGAAGATGCAGGTAGGCAAGATCGGGGCAGCTTTTTTTCCACGGAAGTCGCTGATGGCATATTAAGTAGATATAGAATGCATGTCTTCACGTTAAACTCCCTCATGAAACAAGGAGGATAGTTACTCTTCTCAACAACTCTTTCAAGTTCCTGAATTTTAGCGCTTATCTACAAAGGACATTCAAATGCAGCACGGGCAGAGGAATACTAGCATACAAAAACCAAAGCAATTTACACACATGCTGTTCAAACCCAACTTATAATATGCTTATATGAGATATATGTTTATATGTGGGATGTACAGTTCTTGCTTTCATAAGAGAATAAAATTTTAATGCATAAAATATTAGGTAAATAGCTATTAAATGAAATCAGACTTAAGTCTCTTTCATGCTTCAGTTAGAATTGATGCAGATATAAACATCAAAATTTCAGATATTGAAAGACTTAAGCCATACGAGAAAAACACAAACTAAAACTCACAAGCCCACCTCTCCCCAAAAGTAAACTTCACTGAGGTTTAAAGGTATCCTGATGTATCTATTTAATTTAATATTTTGTGAGTATTCTCTCTAATAATCATAGTGAGAAATAATAGCAGATTCCACCGCAGACCAACAAGTTCTGCCAGGCTGCATGCCAAACAGACGCAGCCTGAATAATACAAACTGCTAGATAGATGCATATGTCTTGTCAGAGCTCAAGAGGCAAAGACTTGAAGGAATTTTGTTTTTAAAAATCTCCGGTACCTGCAAAAAACAGTACAAGCTGCTACGCAGCCAGCATTATTAGAGAACTAGCAACGTAACTTGACAGAGTGCCCCATCCAAATGATGTTTTTCAGATGGTCAGACCCACAGAAATAAAACCTTTTGGCAATAGGTGCATCAGAACTACTTTCCTTGTGTTTTTCCTTGTCGGGCTGACATGAAAAAAACACTGAACTGAGGGAACTGAACTGAACTCAGGGGAAAAGAAAGACTAAACTTTGGGTTGATACATATCTAAACAGAGAGACAGCGAAGAAGGAAGAAAAAGCTGAAATGAGCTGGTCAGGAAATTAATCTGTGTATTGAGTCACCACAAAACAGCAGGTACTTCACGTTCAGGGCTTTTCCTACTTCAAAAGGTACAATGTGAGGAAAACACAGCAAAATACAGGTTATCTGACTCATCCAACCATAGGTTTCACCACAGGCAGAGCTCCAATTATGCCCTCTGTATGAGCTCCAAATAGGAATGTGAAGATAAACATCGTTACCGTTGCAGAAGTAAATGACATAGAAAGAAAGACACACCAAAAGGGAAAACCCAATGTTTGGGAACAGCGGTAATGACACACGAGGTAGATAAAGATATCAGCTGGAACAAGGACTGGAGTTGATGAAAATAAACTCTCGTACTTGAACATTTAGTGTCTGCAAAGGTAATCATCTCCTCTTGCGTGTGTGTAGACATGTACATCCATGTAAACACTTTTTCTTCTTCTTTCAAAGCAAATGCTGATGCAAACAGATTAAAGAGTAGCCAGAGAGTGCTTCTGCTGACTGATAAAATGCTTTCATCAGCTAGATCAGTGAGTCTTAAAAATAGCAGGCCACTTTCTGTAAAACTATAAGCAACCACACATAGAACACAGCTTCACAACACTGCAGTCGTCCTACAAGGCACTAACACTGTCCCTCCAAAACAAGCACCTTCGTCAATATTTTCATACACGGTCCCCAGAAGAAGCATTTAGCTCATGCAGTGATAAACCAGCCTTACGATTTAAAATACGCCAACCCTCCCCCTGCCTTTGTCATGCAAAGAGCTACACAAGTCTTACATACACTCAGAAGTTGAAAATGAACTGTGATGACTTTGGTTAACTGAGACCCCCCGAACAGTGTGAAGCAGGATTTTATAAATGGGATAAATAACAGGCAAAATTTCCCAAAGAATTGTTCCAAGTTAGATAACTCCTAAAAGGGAAAACTGTGAGCCCATTAAAATCCTCACATCAGAGAAGAAAAACACTAAGTTTGTTTGGTTTTGTTTTCTGAATATGGTTGCTTATACTAACAGCGAAATACATTTTTCTAAAACTGTGTCCCAGTAAGTCGTAGGGAATTTTGCCATCATCTTCAATGGGGCCAGGCTTTTATCCCTGTCCATAGCAAGCTAGAAGGATTTGTATTTGCTCAAGGACCAATGTGTAACCTCAGAGATGCTCCAAGGCAACTGACTACTTATATATATATATGTAAATACTCAAATGGGCATGAGTGGAAGTTGGGTTGGGAGGCAGATCAGAACCACCAACTAGCTTGGAATTTTGATTCTTTGCCCCGAACATCACTTTCTAAAAATAAAAACAAAATTCTCTTCCATCCTTTCAGTCAGGGAAGGCAGAAAGACAGAACAGAGGAGCTATACAAATTTGGCAGGCCCGTATTTACAGAGCTCCTTTTGTAAAGGATGTGTTCGAAGAGATAAGAGACAAGACACGATGCTTGTTGGACGGGGTCCAAATAACACAGCAGAAAGTGCAAAATACCCTTCAAAAACCCACACAAGCCATTTTTGTCAAAAAGTAGAAGAGTTTCAGTCGTTCTGGTATCTGAATGCAAGTTCTATAAGCCTGCCAGCACAGCCAGAAGAGAAGTCTCAAGGATTTTGTTAGCGTTTACTTTGTTTTCCCTTTGGGGGAGGGAAGATAAATAGAAGAGAGCATGCTCAAAGGAAAGACATGTTAGAAATCCAAGTCTCATCCTTAGTCTATTCCACTTTCTGGAGTGTTTATTATTTTACATGAATAGATTACCCATAATTTACAGAAGGTATGCACATAATGAGGAACTTCTTATCAGAACGTACATATTAGCTTTAAAAAGGAAAAACAAAATATTGTTCCCTCTTGCCATTCTGTGGTTTGATACTTGCTCCAGCAGCTGCTACTACTACTCCTGTTAGGCAGAAATTGAGGGAAATGGAAGTCTGGCTGCGCTAGCACGCTGCTAATGGAAACGCACACTCTTCACGTTAGCAGTATTACTTTTCTTATTCTCAGAGTCAAATGACAAGGACATATTAGGACTTTAAGAAAATGTTACAAAACCTCTAAGGTTAGGGGTGACCAAAAGCCACTCACTCAGCAGTGATGTATGCACTTTGGATTTGGTCTTCATCAACAGAGCCCAGGGACAGAGTGACCATGGGGAATGCCCTACTGCTGCAGGGACATCTGCACGCGATGCCTCGGTCACTGGGCATCCAACATCAGAGAGAAGCAGCAAGCAGCCTTTTGTTTCCTTCCAACTCAGCAGCCTGGAAAGACTGCCAGCTGCACTATTTTGGCCTCCATACTCACCAACAAGCTTAGACGGTTACCCAGAGAAGCCCACAGCCCAGGAAAATTAATTTTGACCAGTAACATCAGACTTAAAGAAGAGGAAGGACAAGCAAAGACATTCCTCAAGGTTACGAGTACAGGCTACTATCATCATTATATACAGACATCAAAGGCCACAGCATCAGCTGGTACCAGCCCAATCTTCAGCAACCCTATGCTTATTTATACCAGCTGAATATCAAGCCTTTTGCATTTACTTAAGGTACAGAAGCGTCAGTGAATACAGATTTCAGTAAATCTTGCTTTCTAAAATATTATTCATCAACATATAATTCAAATGGTAATTAAGAAGTGTTCACATGATTGATGACGCATTTAAATTACAGGTTTCCAGTGTTTTTTTCAGTAAAGAAAAGATTACTTCCTTTTTCACGTGTCGCTTTTTCGAAGTGCAAGTCCATCTAACAGATGTCTCACAGATTTGCTTGTCAATGTAACAAGTTAGACTTTTTTTTATTACAACAAATGGTATAAACCACACAGCATTCTGTTAAACTCAATATTGACACATCTGCTTACCACGTGTATTAGTAGCCATGTCAGCCACTTTCTGAAAGGCATCCAAAAAGGCAGCAGCTGCTACTACTGTAGTCCTGAAATGCATACAGATAACAAAACATTAGCAGTGTCTCATTGCTGCCTATTTAATTATTGCCAAAAACATTTAGGCTTGTAAAGAATACCACTGTGAACTTGCAGAGACCACAAAAAAAATATCCTCTTTTATATCTGAATTTATCCTTTCCCCTCCTTCATATCTTAATCCCTTCCTTGCTTTGTGTTAGCACTATGGACTTGGAGGCAGCCACACTAATTCCGCGCTGTGAATTGGACAGGACAGGTGCTATTTCAAAAGAGCACAGCCAACCCCCTTCTAGCTGATTTCCTCTGATGAACCAACATTAAGCAGTCAAACATGAAAAACAAATCTAACATATATTATAGTGCACCCATTAGTGCACAAATTACAGCCACTGCTATTTCCAAGGAACATGTGTATTTTAAGAATGAGCATGCAGGACCATCCTTTTATCTAGGATCCTGGCCAAACACTTTCCTGAATTTCTCATCTGAGGAGCACAAGCATCCCTTGAAACAGAAAATAACAACTTCTTGGAAATCAGACTGGTCCGGAGTTCTTGGGCAAATGGGAAAGATGGAAAAGAAGAAGAAAAAAAAAATCTCCCAAAAGAAACCCACCCAAAAGATAAACAAAAAAATGACAAGCCTTTCTGATACACTGCTCCTCCAAGCAGGTCCCTTCCCGAGAGGTACACTAGCAATCTCGGAAATTCCACAATCCAAAGCATCAACCCCACTAGCCCCATCTCCCTCCGGGTTTGGAAAGCACATACAGACCACATGTCTCTTCAAGTGGACAGCAAACGTGAGTTACAATTTTCCGAACACGTTTGTTCTACATAAGCAGGCCCTAGAGCCTTAAACAGCTCAGGTCAGTACCAGATTTCTGATGGGTGTATAGTCTGATTGACCCAATTTACGTGAAAGTAGGCCAGGGCTCTACAGGTAAAGTGCAACTGTGCCCTCTCCACAGTTACCTCGTAGTTCTGTTTCGGCACATCTTTTCTACCAATAATTCTGATTTCCTCTCCTGACTGTAACAGTCAGCCTCTCCAAGCAAAATCCTGAAGGAGGACCATCAACTTCACTTTGTTTCAAGACTCCAAAAACCCGGGAGACCTGCAGGAAAGCTGATCCTCGGCCAGAAAGACCACAGGACTGCTTAATTAGGTCAGACTTTATGCAAGTCTCACTCCAAATATACTCAAGATACGGGGGACATAACTGGCAGCGTAATAAATGGCCTACTGACAGCACAAAAGATTTGAACACAAAAAAAACCCCAGGCTTGAGAGGACCAACCAAATGCATAAGGACTCTCCACATGCCCAGGAGATTAAAGGGAGGGGGGAAAAAACCCCAGACAACTAGCTAGCAATAATCAGCCCTGGAACTAGATAACCTTTTCTGGGCTTTTCCTTAACAGTGTTTGTGTTCTTCATCTTCCAAACTTGTGGGTCATGCTGTTATTCGTGTACCATGTTGTTAATTATTAATTATATTGCTAATAACAAAGTTCCATTTCTCCAGTAACAAGAGCCAGGAAGACCTGGCTCCGGCTCAGATGACATCTGCTCTCCTTTATCAGAGCACACAGAAATGAACCAGAGGCAAATAGCTCACATTTGCTAGAAACGGACAGCAAATCCTCAAACACAGGCTTTCAAGCTGCCTGCCTGCATGTTCCCGTAGCTAGAAAAATACTACATTGACTGAATGCAACACCACAGGACTGGGAAATAAACAAAACTATCCCTCATGCCTTCCCAGAAGGCCTGCGTACAAAGAGTACAAAGGGCTAGGAAAGTTCTCCATTTCTCTTCTTTCACTACTTCCTCTGCTTCTTCCACACGCACTCAATGTGACATGACTGCTGGAAAAGAAAAAACCACATGCAAGTGTGGTACTTCAGGCACGGCAGCGGCAGAACAGCATATGCCAGTTGTTTAGGGCAAACGAGCCTAAACCCTCACTTCTTCAGGAACAGTTCACAATGCAACACAGAACTGCAAAATAAAGCGCCGATAACCATGCCTGTTACCACTGCTGCTGGGAAAAAAAAAAAAAACAAACATGCCGATGCTCTGGAGAGCACAGCGGAGATTGTGGTTCAGGGAGACTTGTGAAGAAATGGAGCTTGGATTCATATTAGCAAAAGCAAATTTTACAAGTGAATGAATTCCAGCGATAGCAGAATCGGTCTGAGTGCGATACATATGGCACTTATAAAGTAATCCAGAATGTCATTTGCAACGTATACCCCAGTGACGTAAGTTTTAACAATCACCAATAAGTGATCCAGCACAGGAATTCCCTTTGTTTTTAAGGCAGAAGAAAGCACTGTTAAGATTAAGACTCTTTAATATTTTGAGCCCTCTTCTAATATAAACCTGCTGTATTCTACACTAATAACGGACAACATAGGGCTAACTCCAAACGTGTGTTTAAACAGCAATGAACCGTCTTTCCAATTTTCCATTAGAAACCATGAAATTTAGCTCATTTTATGTTTATTATGTACAGCTGGTGGTAGATTATGTATTTTCCTAAATACATTAAAACAGCAGTAGTAGTACGTGAAAAAGTACATACATGGGTGTTGACTATAAAATATGCACAATTTGACTAGGACACGCTTAGCAAATTATCCTAGCAGAAGCTGCATTTAACCTTTATGTTTGCACACACAAGGAATTGGAGGGGATCACGACTGTGTGTAACGCAAAACTTACCGAAGCTGAGACTGCAGTTTCCCAGCTTTATTTATAAAATCTTCCCACACTGGGTAACTCCCCTGCAAGAAAAACAAAACACAATAATGAATACTTAATTTGAGCATTCCGGTTTTGATACGCCAGATCAAATGAAACTAGAAGTAAAACAATAACCAAGACTTCACTAAATCCTAATCCATTAACACCAAAATATATTTTCCCAGCAAGTTGTCTCTCACACCCTTGGACACCAGTCCCAAGGAGACAAGATGTCAACTGGTTCTGAATCCAAATGAAACAGCAGGTCCTCTGAGGAGGCTTTACAGATTTTCCAATTAGAAACACTGGGGGAGAAGAGGGATTTTAACTGAAGCAGAGGAAAGAAACACCTCACACGTGGGTACAGCAGAACTAATCCTAACACCCCACTTCTGATAGGTTATTGCAACAACACGTACAGAGAAGCTGCCACAACCAAAGGCAGGATCCTAGTTGTTCTTCTCTACAAATGGATTCTCTGTGTCATTTCCAGGTTCCCATCCTCTTTTTAAAAAAAATAAAATTATTTTAGAAGCCTTTGCAATAAAGGTCTGTGTTGACCAAGAGACCACCTCAAACGCTGTCTCAAGGTAAATCAACAATCGGGCACCGAAACGGCACAGTGGCCATTAAGACAACAAACTTTCCCAACATCTGTCATGTAACTGCAAGATCTACTTCCAAAACAGTCCCAAATGACCTTGGAGCTGATTTCTGAATTGAAGCTGATAAAGCAGCATAGCACTGGGTGTACACAAAGTTTTTAAGAAGGTTTAATTCTTCTTGACTTCAAGTTTCCTGTAAACCTTTTTTCCCCCACTTTTAAAATTGTGTTAAAAGCACAGGTTTTCATTTAGAATATGGACACCAAGTATGCTTGCAAGTTCTGATCTTTTTTTTTTTTTAAAAAAAAGTGCTGATTTCTATAGTAAAAAAGTCATCCTTTTTAGACCGAAAAAAGGTTAACTTGCTCCCTGCAGAGCAAGCGCAAGTTTTCTGTTAACAGCAAAAGCCATATAGTAGGAAGAAACCTCAAAATTTCCCTTTGATTGGAGTCTAGAGAGTAAAATAAAATATCCCTGCTTCCTTTAACAAAGGTATAAGACTTGCTGTTACCAGAGCAACGACACAATAAAACCCAGATAAGGCAGATCCTCAAGGCTAACATTACCCCAGCTCTGACT
This sequence comes from Rissa tridactyla, assembly GCF_028500815.1. Classification (NCBI taxonomy): domain Eukaryota; kingdom Metazoa; phylum Chordata; class Aves; order Charadriiformes; family Laridae; genus Rissa; species Rissa tridactyla. The sequence goes on along the minus strand of NC_071467.1, from coordinate 12,882,898 downwards.
GGAAGAGGCTGCATGCGAGCGCAGTTGCCTGTAGCAAACTCGATCCAGCCCGATAAACCTGTCTGCTTTTTGTAAGTAAAACAAAATCCATTGCCCACACTGCCATGAGAGGCCACGTCTTGTGCGGGGCAAAGACAGCTCCTTCCCCAAAAGCCGACAGCCAAATTCCAGCTCCTTTGTGCACCCCCCCAAGGCATCTCCCAGACGTTCATGCACCACAGGGGTATCCACTGGAATGAGACCTGGAGTTAAAACCAAAGGCAAGCCTGCCTTTCAACTCTGGCCCTGGTGGCAATTTAATGTTCTCTACTTATCGTATTTTGAAAAAATACGATGTTTTTGCAGAGGGGTCGTGTGTGCGCCTCCCACACAGTCAGTGCACAGCAGGGCTTGGGCAGTGCCACGATACACCCAGATGCAGAAGCTGCTGCCGTTAAGGCCACTGTCAAGTGTACTAACTGGTACTCTACATATTTTTCATCAAGGGTTGCAGGTTTTTTGCTAAAAGGTAAAAAAAAAAAAAGAAAAAAAAACACCAAAAAACCCCAAAGTAAAACAGGTGTTCATAACACCTCGTTACACCTACAGATGAGGGAGCCAGGGGGAAATGCAGACGGGGAAAGAGAAAATAGCAGTTATCTGGGTGGCAAGACCTAGAATATGAAGTGCTTTGTGCTAAGTAAAAACTGTCAGACATTTAAAAAAAATTAAAGAAACCCACCAATTATTTGAAAGAGGCGGGGGGGGCGGGGAATAAATGCTATTTCCTTAAACCTATTAGTCTTACTGAAATCCCTAACTCCGAACCCCGTCTCCCAGTGTTTATCTGCATGCCGTATATGCATTATGCATGTGTATGCCAGGAGCCCTGAAAGCCCTGACAATTAACAGCAGGGCCTAAGGCTTTACTGGATTCTTGAGCAAAACGCAAGCCGGCAAGCGGAGGATACCAAAGCAGCCTGATTATGTTTCCATCTCGGCGGTGTATTATCCAGCTAAACGTGCCTGATGGCATGCAGGAGACTGACACCAGCCTGGCGCTTAGCTGCTTCACAGGGAAGCTTAAGACACTCCTATCAAAACACAGCTCAGGAAGAAAACACCTTCCTTTTTTTTTTTTTTTTTTTTTTTTTTTTTTTTTTTTTTTTTTTTTTTTTTTTTAATTGGAATAGTCACCATGCATTTCCCTTTAAGCCAAGCCTACGTGAATAAGCTTACCAGCTCACTTAAATAGTTACTGTATTTGTTTGGTTGAAAACAATGCAATCTCTTCACCTGGGCACTCCCACACTGGCCAAGAGCATCTGATCCCATTTTGAACAGTAGGAAGTTGCAGCATTTTTAAAAAAATGTCCCTCAATGAATAACTTCGGTGGTGGGTTTTGTTGGGGTTTTTTGTTCCGTTTGGGTTTTTTTTTCAATTGTTGAAGAAAACCTTTCAGCAGTTTTGCACCAGTGACACGAATTCCTGCATTATCTGCTCAGCTTGCGGTATCGTGATCTGTTTTCTGCCAACTCTGAACTCTCTCTAATAAACTCAGCTGAAAATTAAGAGGAGTTTATATTATCTGTGTTCCAATAGCATTTGCTTTCACTTTTCCCTGCTGAAGCCACATCCACAAGCTCATCTCTCTCTCAGTAACACACAAGTCTTGCACATAAAATCTGTCATCCCTTTTGAGCTTTTCCAAAACACACGTCCACCACCACATCCCTGCTGAAACCAAACCCCCGCAATGATTCCCACCTACAGCAGAAGTGCACAATGCCCACCACTTCACAGGACCTAATAACCGGGGGGTTTATCCCACCTCCAGCATCTAGGAAGCATGAAGCCATTTAGTGATGCTCATGGGCACAAACCAAGGATGTGACAGAGGAATCAGACTAGTGCTGTAAACACCCAAACTCCGGTACCCCGGGGAGCAGCTCCTTCTCCAAGGCCTCTTCAGGTGTCACCTTGAGCACGGCAGCCCCGCTGTTGCTCCAAGTCTCACCTCCATGTTTGCAATAATAGTTCCTTGCTTTTGTCAAAGCAGCCATCAAGAGAAATGGTAACGGCAGTAGAAACCACACACTGAGAGCGCCGTAAAGCTTCATCCTTGATTTGACATGTATTACTTTCTCAATTTAAACACAAAGAAACAGCAGGTGGAATTCGACGTCTTTGTGTAAGTGCTTTTGCGACATAAAGCCACTTTCGAACAGCAATAACACAGTATTTTTAAATGCTGTCTCTCCCAGAGCCTCCTCTGCACCTTCTGTAATTTCCGATTTCAAGTGGCTGATGAAGGAAATCAATTTTCTCCCCTTTAAATGTCAGGGTTACTCAGGTCCTGGCACTATCTGTGAAAGCAGCAGGCTTCCTCCACCTCCAGCCCCTTTCGGAGAAGAGCCACTATAGGAATCTGGGTCACGAATCCTCTTTTTAGCTCCTCATGGGTTAAAATAGAAATCGGTTACAGTGCGGGTTTGTTTAAATGGTTTTCTTGACAATCATTAATGGTTTAATCCGGGGACTATTTCCCCCAAAACAACTTTGTGCCCAACTATTTCTTCACCGTCGGATGAAGAAATTTGACGTGTGCTCCATGAAACGGGTGTTTCACCATTATGGTGGGGCACGCCGTGGCGCCGAGTCCCCTCAAGCTGCTCAGCACGGCCCAGCCCGCGGCTGCTCACCTGCCGAGGGATGTCACCGGTAAGCCATAACATGCCATTATCCTACCCTATTGCTTAATTAGTCGGTTTATAGGTGATTAGTCACCTGATCCCAGGGCCCAGCTCCAGCTAATCTACACCGAACGCAAGCAGGGAAACACCTTTCCGCCTCCGGGCTGAAAAGCAAAATGGTGCCTCGTGCCCGTCACCCATGTAGCCAGTCCGCAATTAGGGACATGAAACAACTTTCCCTCAGGGACAGGTACCACAGCAAGTGTTTGAAAGGCACCAGGCTGAGCTGGCAAAGCGACTGCAAATGCCAGACACCAACACCCAGACCCGCCAGCGTCCAGCCAGACAGCGTCCTCCATGGCCACGGCTCCTGGGGACGCGTCCTCCATGCCTGCCGCTGGGGTGGGAAGGAGAGGGGACACCACCTTCATTCAGTGACATCCCATCCGACATCCAGACCCATGGACGTGGGCAGATGTTTTAAATTTTTGTCTGTCTTTCTCACCATTCAGATCTATTTTAATTGGCAATAAATTTCATCTTCCCCAGTCAAGTCTGGTCTGCTCACGACTGGCTGGCTTACACGGGTAAGCGATTTCCTTGTCTTTGTCTCAACACATGAGCTTTTTACCTAATTTTCTCCTCTGTCCCGTTGAGGAGAAGACCGTCTGGATGGTCAGCTGGCCAAGGTCAGCCCAGCACATAAGGGAAGAGCAGGCAACGATCACCAACAGGCAGCTCTGGAAGGAGCATTTAAACCCTGGATGGATGAAGAACTTCTTTGTGTGTGTGTGGGTACAAACGAGCACAGCCACCCTACACCACACAGCTCTACAAGGGATTTATTGAAGTTTGTTTTTCCCCGTGCTTTCAGGCCAGCAATCCTGCAGTAGGAGTGAGAAGACACCCAGACAAGAAACTCAGCAATTTCTCAATAAAGGAAGGGTAGACTTGCAGCAAAGGATCATATTTACTGAAATTGTTATTGATTAAATCTAACGGCAAGAATAGGAACCCAGATTGTTGTATTTATTTAAGATTACAACTTGAGTATCAGCAGTCTTGACAGTTTAAAACTGTTCTGTCACTCCTTCTGCTAAGAAGTTATGATTCTTCTTTTTCCATTAAGAGCAAAAGACACTTCCTTTAATAATTTATTTCCATGCACCCCAACTCCCACAGACAAGACACATCACATCTTCTAAAAACCCTTGACAGCATTCTTTTAAGTGCCTTCATTTATCAGAGAGGCTTTTCAGCCTTATTATCAGCTCTTGCTGGGACATCGAGTACAAAGGCAGCAGGAAGAGTTTGGTATCTTGTTCACAGCAACAACCCATCTAAACTTTTGGGACAGGTGGAAAGAAACAGAGAGCCGTTCTACAGTGAAGCAAATTCCAAATCTAATTTTGGCTGTTCCAGCTAAAGAGGTAGGAGAGAAAGGGACCGGTCAGGCAGTGCCTTGGTTTTATCTCACCAGTTATCAAAGCAAGAGCTGTATGCCTTTCAGAAGAGTAATGAACAACAACTATCTGCAGACTTCAATAAAATGGGGAAAAAAACACTACAGAAGCTACAGGAGTTAGGACTTCTCCACCTCAGTGTAGTCGTTCAGCTATGACCAGCTAAAAAGCTGAGTCCCAGACATACATCACTGCTATCGAGCTTCACACCCTAGTAACACATCCAAATGCCATACATCTACCTTTGGAACAAAAATTGTAACTTTGCTCCTGTACGTATCCTCCTAACCCTGTAATGTAAATTATGCCAAAAACAAAAGGGTTTTTTTATATTGTTTTATCAGATATCAGAATCACAAGGATTATTATGAACATCTCATTTCTGTGGCATTCAGTACACAACCTCCAAGTAGCAGAGGCTTTACTGTGCTAGACACCACACAAAGTCACAGATGTTCCACACAAAGAATGGCCTGGATAAGCAAATATGATTTGCAAATGGACACCAGCACTTTTCCAAGGGGCCTTCAACAGGCAAAAACAGGAAAAAGTTGGGAAGGGAAGGGGACAGGAAAACAATGACAGCCTAAAAAAAAAAAAAAAAAAAAAAAAAAAGGGTTCTGGCCACAGATGTCTCAACACATGGGAAGATGCAATGGTTGACAATCAGTTTCCCTTCCCAGCTCACATCTGGCACTGGAAGTTTTTCCTTTTTTCTAAAAGAATCAGTAGTCAACTGGGGAAAAGGGCACTTGGGCAGCCACAACTGCAAGAGTTACAAAGCGCTACCAAACACTAATAGGTTCCTCTGTGCAATACACAGACTGAGCCAAGTCCATGACTCATTAATAGGATTGCCCAGTCCTTTAGTAAGCCACAAAAGCTCCTGCAACACACAAGTGGGCAGAGAATGAACGTCGCCTTACACAAAGTTCATAATTGCTCTTCTCCATCCAAAAAAATCTGCTTGTTGGCTCTGCCTCTTTCTAGGTTGAAAAAATAAACAATTTAAGAGCCTGATTCATGAAGCTTTCTAAGCTGCATCTATTTCCCAGTCACTCACCAGAATAGTCTCAATCTTTGAAGAGCCTGAAACATAAATTTTGCTGGCAAAAAAGACCTCACTTTTTAAAAAGACGCAGAAGTGTACACAGCACCTATTCCACGACTTCTTTGGGTTCATTTACCTCACTTCAAATATGCACAATCATAGAATGGTTTAGATTGTAAGGAACCTTTAAAGATCATCTAGTCCAACCTGCCTGCCATAGGCAGGGACATCTTTCACTAGATCAGGTTGCTCTAAGCCCTGTCCAAACTGAAGACGAACACTTCCAATGATGGAGCACCCACAATTTCTGTGGGCAACCTGTTTCACTGCCTCACTGCCCTCATTGTAAAAAAAATTCTTATGTCCAATATAAATCTACCCTCTATTTCTTAAATTCAAATCCAAACTGAATCAACGAAGTCCCAATACTGATTTCAAGAGCATCCCATAAACTGATGTAGTCCATCAGCTGTTCTCCAGTGGTGCAGGACAAGAAACAATCAGTTTTACTTGCAGCTGAGAAGTTTCAGGTCGGACAATCCATCCAATTATAAAACCAGTTAACAGGCATCTCTGAAAGGTCAGGCAGCTTCCTTTCACTGGAAGTCTTCAAGGAAGAGTACACATTTATATAGCGGTCTTCTAGAAAAGCGTAATACTCACACAAGGCAAAGAAAGGGACCACCTGACTGCAAATTCCCTTCTGTCTTCCTAAGATAAAGGTATTGCCGTGCACAGGAGAAGTTTGAGCTTAACTCCAGCAGCAAAAGGGTCTCCCAACTCATGCGGAACGCTTGCTGGGCCAGGAATGAAAAGTCATCAACAGATAAAGAGAAGACAGGAACTTTACAGGATTTCACAGGGAGAGCTGAACACACGCAAGACTGAACGGAAGAGACAGGTACAGACTCAGGGTTTGAGAGATTGTAGTGCATGCAAGTGAAAGTAAAAGCACGTCAAAGATCAGATTAAGACGTCATTTAACCTGTAACTACCCTTCAGGAAAGAAAGTGGGGATAATTAAAATCAAAGCCTTGTATCCATACATCTATTTCCATTATTTCTGCTACCTGTTTAGGGAACGGCAGGGTTAGAAACGAGTTTCCCTCAGCATGCAGAGTATAAATAGGCATGCCAAGCTTTGCTTTCACAAGGTGATACATTATCACAACATTGCAAATTATGCAACAAAACACTACTGAAGACATCTCATACGCTATTAAAAAAACTATCAACCAGATATTTCTTCTATGCATCACAGAACCACTTGTTTAGTATATTCAAAACTGTTTGGTTTTCAGCCTAAACAGAGCATTAGGACGTTGAGAAAAACAGATAATGGCATAATATCTTGCGAAAGTCAAGACTTAATTCCAATCAGAAAAATCCAGGAAAGAGTACTCACCCCACTGGGGAAAAAAACCCACAGATATCAGTTGTTTCTACACTCCCAAGACCACCTGAAGAACTCTAAAGAACGCCCAGTTGCCTGAGCACTGAAAGGCAACGCTTCTTAGCAAGAACATTGGTATTTATTAGGCCTTACTAACCATTTAAAGGGGGAGGGAACCTAAGCCTGGTACCATTCTGTTGTTAGAGCTGTAGAGTCTTTAATTTGTATTATAATAAAGCCTGCACTGCGCTAGCCCATATTTAAACATTGTCAGTGGAGGATACCAGTTGCCCCATGGCTGTGGCTTCGATTTGTAGAACAGCAAGGACCTGTGAAAACTCATCCCCCTCGGTCGCTGCATGGCATCCTGGCTTACAGCCCGGCTCGTGGTCCCTGCTGACGTAGCAAGGAGGCCCACGTCAAATGTGTACCATCCACAGCCCAGTTTCATAGTTTGTAAGATGAAGAAACTCAGCTCCAAAGCAGCCACTTAGTGGTTCAAATCCAAGATTAGGTAATTAGCAAACAAAAGTTATACTCATGCTGTGAGAAAATACATCATGCATAAACATACAATCTCTCCCTCTCTAAACACAGGAAGTTATTCACAAGGGGGGGGGGGAAACAACTAGCCACAGCTTCTAGAGACCTTTTATCCCATGCTACATTAAAAAAGCTGGACATTAAGTAGTCTTCCAGAGGAAGCATTTAGTTCCACATTCTTCCCTGCAGGTCTAAACAAGTTTGCAAGCCCGAATAGCAGATTTCTCCTCAGAGACTCATCAATACCGCCTTTCATCCACTCAATCATTAAGCGGCCACCGTGCATACTCGGCAGCTATTTTATAAACCCACAATATTTCAGCTGAATCAAAACGAAGATAATTAAAATATCAGGATGCACTCATTCGAGTTAATGTCTACAGAGGACAGCCTCAAGCCAACCGCTCCATGCTGGTAATGCTACCAACACTACTGTGGTCCCATCACTTCTTCCCAAGCAAGGAGAAACTTTCATGTCTGAGCATTTATTGCTTCATGTCAACACAATCTTCATGACACAAGCAGTCAAAGCAACCTCCAGCCAAGAAGTGGCAGTATCTGTTGCCAAAGTTCTGACAAGCATCTGAGTTGACCACAGAAGCACCTCATTGGGAAAAAGGCAGCAGCCAGGTAGCAAAATTTGTAATGCTTTATGAACTTCGACTCTTGCCAGACAGTGAAGTGCCAACTACACTTGTCCCAGGTTACTTTCTCTCCATTTCACTCACGAGAAGAGAAACAATCCCTTTCAAGCTCCAAGTTAGACACTTGCTTTGCTCATGGACAATGAGCAACCACGAGGTTTCCTCATGGACGATTTTGTTCAGAGGCATCTCATTACAAATAACGCTTTATTAACAAAAAATCCCAAATTAAGCCACTACACAAAGGGCTTCACAGACACTACAAAGCGTGCATGTGACTTATGTAGCAAAAAAACCAAAACAAAACAAAAAAACACACCACACACTCATGCTTGGGTGGGAAGCATGGTGGCAGTTTATGTGGAAGAAAAAACAGGAACAAACGTGAGCTTTTTCGTACCATGAACCAAATCTCTCTAATTACACATTCATTGCTAGCATTGTACACACCAACACAAGTTCATTCCTACAAGTGTTCTTTTTAAAAATATCCAAAGTGAATCGTTAAATGATGCAGCTAGCATCCTAGAATTAAAATGACCTCCTACACAACACTTATGGTTGTCGAGCAGATGAGTGAAAAAAAACAGAGCTCACAGAACCTCACAAGACAGACGGACAAATTCTTCATGATCTACCAGCCTATGGTTAAGATGCTCCAGTCAGACTTCTCCACTAAGAAACTGAGGTGTCCTGTAATCTCAGTTACAGAAGAGGAGTTCAAGACACTTGTGTTGAGAGTTGATCAGTCATTTGTAGATGTCATCTCTTCTGCCTGCAAACACTGGGCTACCACGGGGAGGGGGGGAACAGCAATATGTCTTAAGGAGGAACAACAAAGTGGTGCGTATGTGTGGACAGAAATATGTATTATACTGGGAGCTTAAAAACCATCCCCTCATTAACTCTGTGCCCTAGATGCACTCAATTCCTTCTTGTCCTAAGGGAAAGGAGTAGAAGTCACTGAACCTGCAGCCATAGCTTGCCTTTCTGTAAAATGGGAGCCATTCTTTGTCTCTAAGTCACACACAGAGTACTTTGAAGATGAAAGCTGCTATGGTCTTAACCACAAAGCTACCAGACATTTTGTCTCCAGTCCTTCGAAACATCTCAGCATTCCAGCTATCTCACAGCCCAGCAGGAAGGAGTCAATCAACGTCCTTGAAGGTCAGCACAGATGCCAGCGAACAGGGCAGTGCTCGGCATCTTAAAGCATCAAGGCAGACATAATTTTGACTTGGAAAACATACGTTTGGAGGGTGAAATGCATTTCTGTAGTAGCCTCTTTGTGGTACGAACTCAAATCCCTCTGTACCCACCTTTGCGTGCCCTGAAGTAGACCAAAAAACCTTTTTGGATAGAGTTCCTATTCTGCTCTCTGCCACGCACTGTTTTCTCCTCATCTTCAAGACCACACTGTCTCTGGGTAGACCATGAATGTTATTTTTCAGAAGCTGAAAACACACAAGCTGTTAAGCAGAAGATGCTATTTATAGATTCACAGGAGTACTCCATCAACCGTAGCAACTTCTATATTTTGGGGGGTAAAAAAGAAAAGAAAAAAAAAACCAACAACATACATAGCAAAAAAATTTGGGGTTTCTTAGGTATTTTATACCAAAGATTTTGGTACAGCTCATGTGCACCCAGAACTGAGGAAGGAAGCAGCAAACTCTCCTGAATTATCACCCTCTGTTAGGCATTAACTGGCGCCGAGCCTGTAATTACACAGACTTCTTGTCCTCCGACATTTGTTCAGTCAATTGTGTTTCACGCAGCGCTGCACAACTCCTTCCACGCTTACAACCTCGCAAACCCCATTATGCAGCCCCTGGCGTCCTGCCAGGTCCAAGAGGAGGACTCTTACAAGACATTAAAAATCCTTGCCCTGGCTATGCCACAGACGAAGACAGCCCCGTACACACTTATGTAGCGAAGGTTTGGCAGTTGTATGAATTGTTAACACTCCCACAAGAGTCTTTGGGTCAAGAATGCGTCCCCAAAAAAATAAATTATTTGTAAGCACGTTCCCAGCGACGCCCTGTTGCGTGAAGCCCAGTATCTAAGCAGGCAAGCAGTGGCTGTCTTCCGGCACCACCATTCAGCCTTTGCTGCACGTCAATCCCTCCAAGACATTTACAGTAAGAGACTGCAGCTGCTTAGAAAAGGCAAGGAATTTCAGTGTACGCAAACCATTGGGGCAGGCAGGTTGTTGGGAGGCGGCAGCAGTAAGAAATCAGTGCAGCCCAAAATGCCTTGGTGGTAAAACCTTTAAGAAAAAAAAAAAAATGGGAAGAAAAGCTGTGTGGAGTGGTCGTGAACTCATTTCATGCTTTTTGGGAAAGGGGAAGAAACGTCAATTCGCTAGGTTTGGAATAAATCAGTTGCCCTAAAGACTGTCGTGGGACATGCCAGTGGAACACAGGATGCGTGGGAAAGGGAGGACAGGCACGCCCTCTCCTCGCCAAGCCTGTACCTTTCTCTTGCACATGAAACATTTGTTTTTCCTTACAATAGTTATCAATCTCAACAGCTGGATTGAAACTGGACCTTAAAATCATTGAACTGAACATTCCTAATCTCCACAGAGATCCCAAGCTTCAAATAAAGCACAGCTGCAGAAGAGCAGTCGTATTACGACATGGCAGGGTAAACCAAATTTGCCCAGATTCTCTGATACATGTGGGCTGTCCCTTGGATTAATACAAATGCAGAGGACCTGCAGCTGTACTTGCTGTCGTAACTGTGTCAGCATTTCTATTTGTGCCAACAAATATTTTTTTTCCCCACTCAGTTTATATTATTTGTGCGAATAGCACACGGCCATCCCTCGCAAGCCAATCAGGCCTGCTTAACAAATGGCTCTTAATCGTTGATGTGACCACCCCCGGCTCCATCTTCCACAGAAAGCAAGATTAAAATGCTGCTTCTCACCGGTCACTTCCTAACTGGAGATAAGAGGCTGCAAAAACATGAATGTTTCTCAAGCCCATATGTTCATGTCTTTCTCTTCTGCTTTGACCAAGAGCTTTGCACGGCTGAAGGCAAAGATGCCTCAAAGCAGAGGTTACTGCCAAAAGCAAAAGGTTGATTTTGTTGAGTTTTCAGCTAAATGACTATAAATAAGGCACATACACTTAAACTGAAAGAATTTCTGAAATTTCACTCCTCCTTTGGGAACCTTGTTTTTATTCACCAACAGGACGACGTTTGCAGCCCCCCTCATACCTGCACATCCCTCACACGGGGGGAGATGAGGGAGACCAATTGGTAATCCGCACCTGAGCCACCAAAATTCAGTAAATCCTTCCACTTGGTATAAATGAAGTCACAGACAACCTGTGTTGGTTCCACTGCTCTTTACTCATCCTCCTGCCGAGCCCACCCCAAGCCCCTGCCCTGCCAAAACACACGCTGGCAGAAGAGGCGAGATAAATAAAGCACATACAAAAAGGAAAAGAACCAGCATCAAGCAAATGATGAACTACAAACACTGCCAATTTCAACGTTTTCAGAGGTGTTTTCTCGTTTTTCTTTCAAGACAGCAGAGAACAATGCAATTAAAAGGAATGTAAAATCAAGACTCGGAAGGAAAAGCAGCATTAAAGAGAATCTGCTCCGCATGAGAAGACAAGATCTTTTGAAACCCATCCGCAACAGGCCCTCCCAAAAATTATCTGCACTGATTTGCTTTGCACTACAAGAAATATTGAAATTAACAGCACATTACAGCATCTCATTTCTCAATTGCCAGAAATGAGTTACAAACCATTCAGATCAAATACTCCCTTCCCACAGGGAGCTACAGAAAGTATGACGCTTTCAAAGAGAAGCCGTTTGCATGCAGCACACGAAACTACTCCTCCGAGGGGACATACATGTTTTATTTTTGCTTTTATAAACTTTGATTGTTTTGAAAAAAGATCTTGCGTAAGAGCGTAACAAATTCTAAGTGCCACGTACTCGGTGATGTATTGTAGGAAACACCAGGGGCTCTGACAATGGACCAGAACTTAAGGACGGGATGGGCAGACTTTTTCCCACCTTTATGATTCTTTAATCTGATCTTGAAATCTCAAAGCATCGAAGCCCAATTCTGGAGCGCAATGGCCAAGCACAATTCCCATTGTGGACTTTTCCCAAACAACCCTGTCACCGTGTACACCACATACCACGCAACAAATGCGACCCTTGTTTTGCATGGAAGACAGGGACTTCCCTTGTCGGGAGACTGAAGGTCCAGATGTACATTAAAAGTGCTGTATAAATGGCATGTTTATTAGCCATTCTTATATTTAACTCCATAACATCGTTTCTCTAAATCAGTCAGCTTAATGTTGTATTATTTTGGAGCTTATTTCATCGAGCATTAACCACAACATTCTTTTTGTTAGAGGATGGAGAGAAATTTAGGGTATCTGGAGAAAACATTAGAAGTGGTTCAAGAGACCTCAGCCAGCAAAATATAATTGTGCTATCAAAAAATATGATGCGTTAGTCATACCAGCATGTATCGCCCTCATTGAGTTGCAAAGTTAACGCAGTACGGAGGCAAATGGAAACAATCACATTACTCAGGACTGTAATTCCAGTTCCTGTAACCTTGTCGAGATCAAGGAGCTCAAAATTAACAACAGGTACACCTGAGCTAGTTCTGTGTTGATGTGAACAAAGGAAAAAAAAATAATAAAGAAATCAGTCCACGCGTACTGTAGCTTCATCACCTCGGCTGCAGCACCCATCTGCATCCACTGGCAAGACTTCAGAGTAATTTTAATACGCTGTTGATTAACCCTGCCATCTTTACAACGAAGTTTAAGGCAGAGCAATACATATGATAAGAAGAACCTGCGAATTATTTAGTTAAATAAAAAAAAAAAATAATAAAAAAAAAAAAAAGGCAGGCGGATGCTGCAACAAAGCCTTCAGCACCGCAGGGCATGTGGGGCCTGGATCGCAGCCGGCAATGAGAAATAGGCACAGAGAGAGCGCTTGGGTACGCGTGGGCAGACTCCTACGCAACGTCTCCGAGATCCTGCCAGGAGCCTGCCCACGCAGACCTGACTACGTGAAACAGCGCTTAAAATGCTAATTTTCACTTTACTACTATAGGTACGATTGGTTGAAAAGGTTCTGGTTAGCTGTCAAAAAATAGCTACTTTTTCTTCGAAATTGCCACGCTCCTTTGCGCGCAACTCACGGAGAATCCTAGTGCATCTCACCAGCCGTACAGCATTAGCTGCATCAAAGTGAACTACGGGTAAAAATTATTTGTTCTACACACGCTAAATAAACCACCAGATTTATTTATTTATTTTTTAACCTTAACAACCAGCACGCTGCTGAAGATCTGCTGCGATTCCTTCTAAACCTCCCCCCCCCCCCAAGTAATTGCCAATTCACAAAACAGGTTCCACTACTACGCAGGATTAGGAAAAAAAATATTCACACCTGTGCCCATCTCCATAAGCTCATGTAAACATGTTTCTGATGAGCAGCATTCCCATGCAAGCAACAATGTGTAAAGGCAAAAAAAAAAAGAAAAAAAAAAAAAAGAGATAAATCCATACAGCAAAGGCCCGTTTGCTTAAGAGAGAGAAAAATCAACTGCATCACTTATGGAAAGAAGCAGAGAATAAACATACTGGGTGTCCCTCTGTGCTGAAAACCAAAACCACACTTCATCTGGAACAGAACATCTCCTGCGTGTTCCCTGCGCAGCCCACTGAAACGATTCCAGGATTTGTGAACGTTTCCTGCTTTTTTGGGGGGAGGTTGTTGCTTCATTTTGAAGTGCAGTCGCTATTAAAAATACAAGGGGGCCGAGAGCCCAAGGCCCGGCACTGTCAGGACTGCAGCATTGTCTTGACAGATACACACACACACGCTCCCCCTCCTCTCCGCAATCTGCCCGCTCCTGACAAACCACGCTTTTAATTAAACATCTCCTAAGATCTGTTGAGAGGAACGTGCACATGAACCCTTGCCAAAAAATAACTTCTAGTGCGAACAGCTTCTCCACCTCCCCCCCAAAAAATAACACTAGAAGCCATTCACCTCTGCCAGGCTCCTTCCTAGAGCAGACCCCCTCCTCCTCCTCCTCCGCCACGACTTGGTGGCCCTTTCTCCCGCAGCCCTCCCCGCTCATCAGCCCTCCGCCGATGAAAACACCCGAAGAAATCCCATGCCCCCGGCCGGGAGAAGCACAGCATGGATGGTTGCTGCTCGTTGCCTTTCAATTACAGCGATCCCCCCCATTTATCTGACATGTCCCTCAACATCTCCCGTCAACGGCATCCATCCTTCCCAGCCGGCGCTGGGAGAAGACAAGCTGCCCTTGTCCGGGGGAACACTGCAGTATTCTGCAGTACGGCCGCCCCAAGCCCTGGGGTCTGGGGCAGGCACGACTGGCAGAACACAGCGACGCTTTTACGAGATTTATTTCCACGAGCGAAGGGCGGGAGGCGCCCGCTCGCCCAAAGAAAACCCTGCAGAAGTGCCCTTGGCTGCCAAGGATAGATGGGGAGCGCCTCTCCCAAAGGGACCCTTGGGCAGGGATTCCTGGTGGCTGGCAGAGAGGGGAGAGACCGGGCAACTTGAGATCTTTAAAATTCATACACAGCAAGAAGCAAACACCACCTCCACCAGCACACACAGCGCGAAAATAATACCATGTAACCGACCCAGTGGCAATTTTAATCCAGGCACGCATCAACTTTTGAGCATCTCCAGGCTGAGATTTTATGATTTATTTTTTTTTTTCCCATGGGCACGGCACAGAAATCCTGACATTGCCCTTTCCAGCCCCACCCCAGGGCTGACAGCACTGTGTCCATCTCCTCCGCACCATGCTCGAGCCTCGCTGCATTTGTTCTGCTCACCATCTGACAGCCCGAAGCAACAAAAAAAGAAGGTGGAGGAGGACAGGAGGGGGATACTAAAAAAAAAAAAAAAAAAAAAAGACAGGTTTGGAAAATGCTGAGCCTGGTGGGAGATAACAGCTTGCATGTTTGATCAGAGAAAAGAGGGAAGGAGGGAGGGAAAGGTGGTGTCCTGCAAGCAACTCGCAAGCCCCAAACCATGGGGGTGAAGCATCTACATGGAGCCCCGTTTTTCCCAGGCTGCTTACACCGGGGTGGGGGGACACACACGCACCCAGCGCTGGGGACAGGGACCCCAAGAGCAGCCCAGGGGGTCACCCCGCCACCACCAGCCCCCCGGGGCAAAGTTTCGCCGGGGCAGGTGGGGAGAGGTCTCCTCTCACCTGGGCCCCCCAGAGCCATCAGCCTCTTACCTTCATGTCGCTGATGATGGTCTGGAAGAGCCCTCCGAGCGCGCTACATTCCTTCTCTATCACAGCCTCCATTTTCCTCGCTCGAGCACACGGGAGGAGGCAGAAACCGCTGCAATTTCACCACTAAGCTAAAAAAATTATTCAGACACCCCAATTTCCCACCTCAGGGGCGGGGGGGAAAACCGGGGGAGGGGGGGGAAACAAGCCGATGTAGGCAATAAGGGGAAAAAATAAAAAAAAACAACACACCTGAGCCCCTGTCTGCCTACACCTCTAAAAATTTAAAAACAGGAGGAAAAAATAAAAATCAAACGGGGTGGTATCGGCGCCCCTCGCCTACACAGACCTCCCCGCCCCGCTCGGGAGCGCCCGGGGGTTCAGAGCCGAGCGGGCACCGTCCTCCCACCCACCGGTGGCCACCAAGCCCATCGCCGCGCACGATGGCCCGAGCCCCGGCGGCCCCGGCCACCCCCGCCCCGGCCCGCTGAGGGCAGCGGCAGCCCGCCGGCTGGGCAGATGCGCACGCACACCCTCCCCCCCCAAAAAAATAAGGAAAAAAAATATATATATCTCTATATATAAAAAAAGAGACGGGATTGCGCGTTAAGCCGCTCCTCAGGGCGCAGCCTCGGGGGTCCCTGCCAGCCCCAGCGGAGCCGGCTGCGGCGAATGCGCCCGACCCGCCGCCCGCCCTCGCCAGGAACCACCCGGCCCCCCCCCGGCGGCGGCGACCGCCCCCCCCGCCCGCCGCCGGCCACGCCCCGGCCACGCCCCTCCGCGTCACCCGCTCCGGCCCCCGGTTCGCGGCCGGCTCCCGCCGCTGGGGGTTGAGCGCACGGCGGCGGGGCTCTTCTTCTGGTGACAGTCGCCCGAGTAATTGCCCAAAATTCGGCTCTTTCTGGGTGAAAATCGTCTGCCTCCGCCCGCCGGTTTAGAACCTCTCGAGGTGAACGCTCTCAGCAAGAACAGGAGATGCAGCGCTGGCGGGGCACGGCTGGCAGCAGCGTCAGTCGCAGCTTGTGTGTTTATTCACCCTGTCCCACACGTGCAAGACGATATTTAAGCGTGAGTTATATAAAACACGTTTTTTTAAAGTAATTCAGTTTTCACATCACACCAAATTTTGCAGAACACTGTGATCAAAATTACATATTTATACCCACCCAGAGGCTACGGCTCCTGTCCCGCAAACGCTCCTGCGTCAGCTGAACGCCAGGACACGAGCAGCTAAATGTGCTGAGGGTCCCCGAGACTCCCCGCTGCGCTGGAACGAAGCGCTGCCCATCTGTCCCGGAGAGCTGGGGTCCAGAGATGCTGCCGCTGCCAACCCCAGAGACCCCGCTCCTGGGGACACGGGCTGCATCGCCACCAGGTGTAGTAACGACCAGGTGTAGAACCAGGAAAACATATGGAATTATAGAAGTATAAAAGTATGGAAGAATAAGCCTTAGACCTTGAAGTATGAGGAGGGCGTGTGCCTGTTATCCTGCAAACTGCCTGAAAGGGCCAGTGTGCGCGCCATCGTATTTTGCTTCATTTCAGCATGTCATCTCATTCTGCTTCATTTCAGCATTTCATTTCATTTTCTAGGTACATGCATGTGATGGAGCATGTTTTCCGTGTGAATTCCGCACTGGAGGAAACAGCTGGACAGGGGCCCTGCCTCCAGCCCCGTCTGCCGTAGCAATTCCCCCTCTGCTTTTCCCCACTTTGTTGCAGAGAAGAAACACCCACCCAGGTCTGACCCAGCTGTTTGTTTTGTGGCTCTGTATGACCCTCACTGCCAAAGACGAGCCCAGCAAATGTCTCCAGTGGCTTGTGACGACAACACCGGCTCACCAGGCGCAGAGCTTCAGGTGCCGTCATGTAACTAGCGTGACAGTGGTCCCCTGGGACAGGGTCACATCCAGCAATTCGGCAGGGAAGGGTGGTGGCCTACTTTGCTTTACTTCAGCCACTGCGTTTCTGGGATGATCCTTGTTTTAGCACAAGCAGTATTTTGGCTAACCTCCTTTCTGGGAATGAGAATTTCCAACGTAAAATGTTGCAGAGTGCACAGTGCACCTGGGACAGGAGGGAGAAAAATCTCCTTCTATAACGAAAGGGTTGTCGTTAAAGGACTGCGTTAGTGCTTTAGTTAGTAAATGAGGGCTGTCTGCTCTGTATTAAGCAACAAGTCTTCATATGGTGATGAAACAGCACACGGGTATACAACAGAAAAATGAAACATTTCAAGCCTCAATAAATTGTAATGAGTGAATTAGGCATACAATGGAAGAGGATGGTTTTTTACTTTGCAAATTTGAAAGGAGAAACGGTGCACGTCGCTGGTTGTGGCGAGTAACTTGCTGAACCACCGTAACTCGAGTGTACCCAGTCACGACCTGGAGCGACCTCATCAGAACTGGTCAGGTGGAATATTTTTCTGTTCTAGGTGCTAGGTCACGAAAAATGGGGACACAATGGTTTCGACAAACTTCATATTCATGGGACAAAAAATCAAAACGAAACACTACAAACAGAAAAGTATTTCTTCTTGCCAATGTTTTTATTTCAAAATTTATTTAGTTAAATTTTCATTGTACATATCACTTAGAATAATGAGTTTATTAATTTTATATTTTAAAATTTCTGTTTGTTTATAGTATAACACAGCTAAAAATAAAGCAAGGCCATATAACTTAAAGCCATCCAAAGAAGGTCTTGGTAGCTGAAAGACTCATTTTCTTTTGCATTGAAGGAAATTTCAGACTTTTAATTTTATTCTGCCTTTTAGTGACTTGTAATGATAGAATTTTCTGCGGGATGACAATTCCGCTTCAACCAGCTGTAGAGTGAAACTTAACATTTTTCTTTTAAGACCTGAGTCCAAATGGTTGTTTAAAGTGCAAGTAAAAAATAGTTTAGTGATGTTGCGGTAACATCGGGTTACCATCTGTCACCTTATTTCTGGGATTCGCTTGATTGATTCCAAGCAAATCACCTCCTTCCAGCATTATTTGCAAAACTGTACTATGGGCAAAGGCTATTTCTGTGTTTGTGAGCCATCGTTACCGGGGAACGTTTCATTACCAAGTGATGACATTCTGTAAAATATCATGGTGCATGGGCAAATGCCAGCACGACTTCTTGACGGTGGGATGGCTGAGTGCAGCTTACTCGGCAACCCCCAACAGATGTCAACCTTAAAATTTGTCAACGGCGCAATAGTAGCCCGTGCTCTGACATCCTTCAACGCCTTGGGTGCTCTGCTGACAAGAAGTCTATTCCGCTGAAACCGCAAGAAGGCTGATGGTTAGGAAAGACTTTCTCCAGAGAGAAGTGGGCAGGTTGAGCAGTGACTTGGTCACTTTGCCTGGCCTGGCTTGTTCCTGCTGCTTCTCCCATCAGAGCACCAAGGCACCACGTACAGCCGGAGTGAACCAGGGGGCAAATCCCCGAGGGTCAGGAGTCCGCAGCTGCTCCTCAGCCTTGCCTTATGCGTATCCATTCGCATTCCTGTGCCTTGCTTTCTCCTCTGAATGGAAATTCCAGTTTTTAAAAGCATTTTGAGTGGTTTTGCACCATGCGTGAGTGTGACATGTCATTGCAATCAGGGCAAATGTATAATCTGTCAATGTGCCGTAAACCGTTTAACTGTGGTGCTTATTTAGGTCCTGATCTTGCAAAGATTTAAGACCACTTATGAATGTGAGTAGCCCCGTGGAAGACTAGATTACACGTGCACTTAAGTGTTATCAGATTGAAGTCATAGAACAACAATCACAAAAGGTACTTAATCACCTTTAAATTACAGTGTTCCTAATTTAGCTAATGTTATTCCCCAAGGAAAAATTGCCTCACCTAGCATACAATCAAGAAAGAATCAAGGGCTGTTCCTTCAAGTGGTTGACAGTTAAAAAGAGATACGATTTTTTAAAAATAGGTTGCTAAAGGCTGAACTGTTTAATTGAATTATCTCTTTAAGAAATTGATGCAAATTAATATTATAATACTCCATTACATTGCCACAGAATCTTTCATCCTCAAGCCTTCATAAGATATATTAATAAACTTGAAAAACAAACCATCATTCTGTCCCTGTTTGAGGCTTTCTAATAACGATTTACATTTTGAAGGATGACGGTGTTTTCCTCTTTATAGATTGAGAAAAAAGAGCCCAAGAGCCCATCATCAGCCCAAGAGACAGAGTCCCTGGCATGATTTCCTTCAGTCCTCAAGGTGTTCACCAGGTACAATCCTGCTCTGTCCAGAAAAGCAGATGAGCTCGCTTTACTAATTGGATGGAAAGGTACGATAGCCGGCAATGCAGCCAGAAAGATGACAAAAGGAATCGATGAAAAATGGAGCAAACCCAACAGCAGCCATGTGAGCCAGCCATCTCAACAGCATTACAAATATTAAATAGTGAACCCTCCTTATCACTAGTGAAAAATCTGTATTATATCTAAAAAGGCTTAATGATTCACTGGTCGTATGTGGAGGTGGGGACCTGGCAAAGCAGAATTCGCTTTTTTTCGCAAGCTGGTGTTTACAGCCGCTGCTTTTAGAACATGGGAAATAACAATGTTGTGGTTCTACAGCTTTATTCGGGTTATATTTATGTCCCAAATTGTTTTTAAATTACCAAGTAGCATTGCTGTAGTGGGGGTACCTCTGCAATCATTTCTGCTTGCTGGCAAAATAACAGCTGCTATTGCTTTACCAGGATTGATTTCCATAGAACAGCTCCATCTAAAGCCTACCTACAGGCAACAACTCTGCAGCAAAATATCAATGCGGTCTCATTTGCAGCTGTAAGCTTTTCTCAGAAGCAAAAAAAAAAAAACACATTTTCAGCAAAGTCCAACACAGGATGTCATTCATTCAGAGCACATAGAGGACGAGATGCTTGTTTTTAAGGGACTAAATTTGTCTTCCACATCCCCCCTCACCAACAAGTTGGACAAAAAAGTCTTTCCCCAGCGATCTCCGTGTACAAGGCACAAAAGCTGAGAATCGGGGCTTGCATGTTGAGTCAAGGGCTTTACAGATAGGCCACATTTTTCAGTAGTGGGAATGTGAAATGTTCTTGGTCACAGTTGCCATCTCAGGCTGGTAGATTCAGAAAAGGCTCTCGGGTCTATCACCTCCTTCCAAGCAACGCTCTTCTCGTCGCTCTGGAAACTCTTGCATGATGAACATCAATACACGGCCAGCGGGGTTCCTGTAGCCGAGGTCAGGTAGGCACTTCCATCCTGTGCACATCCACAGTAAGCACCGACAGCATATTTCCACGCTCGCCACTCAGCCGTGGCCTCCTTCCTACACCGTCCCATGTCACCGGGACCAGAGCTCAGGGAGCCATATGATGGGTCACGCAGGGACCCGATTTGTCTGAAAATGAAGCCTACAAAGAAAGGTTATTTTAGCCTTAGAGGAGGACCCTGCCTTTTGTGTTTCATGAAGAAGGGGCAGCCTGTATAACCATTCCCATGCTCATTCCCCAGTAGATACCTTCTTGTTTCTCATCTACAGCCTACACAGATTTAAATCTCCAGAACTGTTCATGTGAACCCTCTTTCAAACTGGCTTCATTACCTTATATCAGGTTCTGGTGTGGACATATTCACTCCACAAAAACTGGCCTCACTTCCGCATTTTAAAGCTGTTTAGCTGATGCATCTTAAAGTCATGCCCTAAATTAATTTGGATAAAATTTCCTGAGTGCACCTGTGTAGACAAGCAGTAAGTTAAAAAAAAAATAAAATCTGGTTATGCTTGCAGTTGCATACATGCTTAAATGCTCAGAAGAAGAAGTAAAGCCTGTAATAGGTGTCACTTTTGCAAATAGTTCACGTTCTCTTCTTTAAAGCAACATCAACTTTGACTTCAGTATAATTACACATCTATATCAAAGTTGCCTGTTGGGCTCTATCTTCAGCATGTCCAAGCCTTGTCGGCCATTTCCACCTTTAGGTGTGATAGAAAATGGATCTGAGTTCTTCTGTATTTCCCATCAAGCAACAATTTTTAGTAGGTCACTACTTCTGAAATCTCTGAGATCCGTATTTATTGGTACGCACAGAACTCAGTGTGTCGAACCACCTCAGGACATGGTCATGTGAAACATAATGCAACGCTTTCTCCTATAAAAGAAAACATTATTTTTTGCCAGTCCATAAATCCAGCTTTTAAAACAAGCATTACATTCACAAAGAAATGGTTTAGAAAAAAAAAAAAGTATTAGAAAAAAAATAAAACATGTTTCAATGGGCAGACTTCCAATTCTGTGAAAGCGTGGAGTAGTCAGGTTTTTCTTTTTGCCCCTATCTCTTTAGTTATGCTTAGTTTTCGAAATTCTGATGAAAACAACTTGAATGTTAACCCTCTTTTCCAGACCTAGACACCTGGGATGTTAGTAAGGAGAAGTCGTTAGGGAGAGGTTTCTACTATGAGTCCAAGTTAAAGTTCTGCTGCGAACTCCATGGCCAGAAAGCATTTTGGGCAGATCAGATCATGCTGAGAGCCTGCTAGCGTACAGTTTCTTCAAAAAGAAAAAAATAGACACAGAAGAGTTAGAAACAGGAGGAGCCCTTCCAACGAAGCAAAGAAGATGGACAAAAAGAAAAATCTAGTCTACTGATCCAAATAATACAGGCAGACTAGCACGTACTGGAATTTGGGACTGAAACCAAAGCGAGCTGACATGAGGACATGCTGCGGGGAGGGACAAGCACAGCCATGAATGGTGCCATTGTGTGACTGTTTTAATTAATTTTTGTAATGAAGCCAAAGCTCTAATTTATCACATCCCAAAAGTAAATAGAAAAGGTTATGACCTTAATTTCAGAGGTGGGGAAGGAAAACCTAATTGCAAAGTCGTCAGCTGTCACTCATTACTGCAATTGGATAGATACACTTGGTGTGTTACTATGAATAGTCCAGATTCAACAGTCAAAATAGTGGGTAATGACAGCTTCGTTCTCTCTCCCCTTCATCTTCTTTCCAAGTCTTTGATTAGTAACATTTTGTACCAGTTTTATCATGTGGATCGCAATACTCCAGACTCCACCAGACTCTGAGTAAACCTGTCTGGGCCACATAATAGCCTTTTTTTATTTTGTGTCTGCTCAGTACACAGATGTGTGCAGCTTGAGCAGGATGCAAAACATGCAGAGATTACAGGAGGTCCTTCCTGCCTTCTTACTTCATGCTAGTCCTGATTGAGTACATTCCTATACGGGGGCCAGTGATGGAAAGACAGTTTTTCAATGTAACAACCCTACAAGAAGAAATAATGCAAAAGCCACATCTGTTTCTAACCATGGCCGCTAAATAAATTCATTTAAATGTGCATTGTATGCTATTCAAAACACACCTCTGTTTGCATCACTCGGACTATGCACAACCATCCCTGCACTTAACTTGGGGGGTCATTTCGATGGGCCAAGGAAAGATGCACGGTCAGATCTGAGATTGATTTGAGGTCCTCACATCTTATCAAATGTACCTCAGGATGTGCCCACATAAAAAGAGTACAATACTGCGCGCTCGCTAAATGAAGCATTTTCTACTCCAGATCTTTTCGTTCTTTGCCCTACAGTGCCAGTTTGCAGAGGAAGTTATCCAGCATTAGAACATGGAGGATTTAAGCAGAAATGTTCATAATAAAAAATGCTGTTCTAGCAAGTTCTGCTACGGCAGAAACAAAGGAGTGATCTGCGTTAGGCTGACTAGTCCAGACAAAGCATACTGGTATTAGGTTGCATATTATTAGATTAACACCTATAATGTGGTAGCTATCACCCAAAATACAAATCACAGAGCGTTCCTGTCCCCAAATCCTTGTGTTAATAGCTGCCCTCCTTTCTCACCATATGCAGAAGCAGCTGCCTTGATTCTAGAAACAGGAGCATTTCTTCTGGCACTGTCCTCTTCTCAATATTCCTACTCAAAATCCTGAATTACAGGGCGCTTCATCTATAGTATGTTTTTAAATCTTCAGTGGCGAGGCAGGTTAGTGAGCTGGTTGGCATCACAGTTTACCACTTTAGGTCCTGAGCACAAAATTCCATGTATTCTTCTGCCAGGAACCAAGACCATCAGGAAAATTCAGCTGGTGCTTTCAACAACCAAGAATAAACCTCCTGAATGACTTTCTGAACTTCTGTCAGTACAGGGAAATAACAGATATTGCCTCTTCTGTGGCTGTCCAATCAAGAGTGGACTGTCTTTTTTTGAAGGACGTGTTTTAAGGAAACACAAATTAGCACAAATCCTGATGGCCTGTGCTACCTGACAGGATGATCTAACGGTGTCTTTTGACTTTGAAGGCCACGGCTGCGTGAATCAACCTCTAAAGAAGATGCAGGGTTTATCACAAATCTTGAGAGACAGCTGCCAATCTTTCTGATGCCGAGGGGTGATATACAGGGAAAGCACTGATCCTTTCGCACTCTTGTCCCAGTGGGTTGAGGCACAGCAGCGGGAGGGAGAAAGATCCTGTGATAAATGATCTGTGCGTGCCCTGTGGGCAGCGTGCTGGTCTCCAGAGCTGCATCTCTTCTGCGGACACTAAGGCTGTTGGCAGAGGTAACGGCTTTCATTAGACCAACTAAGAATCATAGAATCATAGAATGTGTTGGGTTGGAAGGGACCTTTAAAGGTCATCTAGTCCAACCCCCCTGCAGTAAGCAGGGACGTCTTCAACTGGATCAGATTGCTCAGAGCCTCATCAAGATATTTGGAAAAAACAGACAAGTGTTTGAGTGCATGAGCTTTTCCTAAAACCTGTGTAAAATGGAATAAAATAAAAAGCTAAGTGAAGACATTTAAAATATGAAAACGATTTCTGGGTAACATTTGACATTGCTCGCATGTGAGAAAGCAAAGCGCTGTTTTTCAGAGGAGAGCTTCCACATCAGCTTTGGTTTTAGGGCTGAAAATATCCTCCCTGGATATCTGGGTACTTAGTTGACATCCACATCTTTTGGCCTTTTGTATCCGAATCCCATGGCAACGCTGACTTCCCAGCCCGTGCTCTGCCGAGGAGCAATGGGTGAGCTGGGCCGGCGGGGGCTGCCGCGTGAAAGGGGGAGCGGATTTTACGCGCTTCAGTTGCAAAAGGAGCGCTCGGCTCCGCCGTCAAGGCTGGCCTTCAGCTCTGTAGATCTCAGTCATCTGCGAAGAACTGCCGCACGCTGACCTAGATACTCCATCAGCTCTGCTGCAGCGCTGGCTCGGCAGCGGGGCTGCCATTTCCCTGGTCTCTGCTCTGCCCTATATCCTGCCTTGTGGATTGGGAAAAAAAAAATAAAAGAAAAAAAAAAGAGGAACAAATTAATGTTAATCAGAATAGCATTTTCCTCCAATGATTTTTCTGGAAAAAAAGAGTTTCTCAGGGAATTCTGTTGCCTTAATCTTTTCCTGCTGCTCCCATCTCATTACATTGCTTTATCTCAGAAATCCTGCCACTTTTCAAACATACGCTGTCCTCAAGAGACAAGAAATGTGCCACCTCCATCCCTCCTTTCCTTGCATCTCCATCGTGTACTCCATAGTACATCAACAGAGACTGGAGAGGGCAATTTATTAGATAATTCATTAGATAAAAAGGGGGCCCCAAGCGAGGGCAAGCCTGGACCTCTGACAGCAGCCATCCGAGATGTCTGCATTGCACTCTGGTGGCGTATCATTAACCAGACACTTGGCCCAGCTCGAGAAGTACCGCCCATAATATGAAAGCGTCTTTGTAGCTGCTGATCTGTACAAGATAGGAAACAAAAAAAAAGCCGAAACCCAAACCTTTGATTGCCTCTAAAATTTCACTAGAGTCAAATTAGATATTGGCGAATCTAATTTTTCCTCTAAAAAGAATTAACAACTGTAAAGGTCCGCCTGGGATTACCAGTAAAGGGGAATGTCTATCCTTGCAGCCTCGCTGTAGAGGGCCACCAGGGCAATGCCAGCAGAGCATCCCAGAAGGCAAACTTTCTCCTTCTTGTTTGCTTCATGGGGCAGCGTTCGGCCTTGAGCAGACACGGCATCCTGCAGCACGATGACACGATGGAGTGCGGTACTGCGCTGCCTTGCCTTCCTCCATAGTTCAAGGAGAAAAGCTGCCTGGACCTGGAGACCCCTTGGTTGAACCTGATGCACTACAGACTGCTCTGAATAAAAATCCCTTCCCTCCTTTCTGCTCTGAACCACGCAGAGCCACAGGCTCGGCTCTCTGCTCCTGCACGCCGCTTTCGTGCAGCTTGAAATGAAGCATTTGGACTAAAATGCTCATACTCCGTCCCTTGGCTTCCCATCTTCGTTACAAGGCTACTGCAGCCTCGGAGGGACTGGCCACCCCTGTGCACTGCACCACAGCTCTGGTGGCCTCTGTCTGGTGGGATGGAGGACGTGGTTTTGGCTTGGTGCCCGGTGGGACGGACTGAGTGAACAGCCCACCGGTTGTTCAGCCACGTATGACAGGAGGAGAGGCCATGGCCGACAGGTTTTCTTGCAGGTTGTTCAGACAATTGGGAAGAAAATACTGCAAAGCACAGTAATAAACGTAGTAGTTAACTTGGCGGGATTTGCAGGGCAAGGTGAATAATGCAGAAGCAAGGGGAAACAATGCGACTTTATTCCAAGATATATAAAAATACAATGGTGGAGCCTGATAATTTCTTAGAATTTAAAAAAAAAAAGCCTGTAAATGCCAGCGTCTTGAGAGAAGTGAGGGATTCCTTGAATTCAGGAGACACCTTTTCCTAAAGAAGAGGGAAGCAAAAAGGAGGTGAGGTCTGACAGTCCTGCCCTGCGCTCTTTGGCTGATGCTTTTCTTCTTGAGGTAATAAAAATAACCGTGTTTTCAGAAGTGCTCTGATGGAGGGACTGTGACAAGGGCTGGTCTGGGGAGATGTCAGCCCCATTTTCACCTCATGCCACTTTTTCCTCCCTCACTAACCTCTGATTAAAAGGGATCTTTCTTTTACATCCGCGGTCTTGCCAGGGCCAAATCCTCAACCCCACGGTGAAGCCTGTGTGACAAAGCTGAGTGGGAAGAGGGAGCGCTGGGGAAGCTGGGTGGCAGCAGGACAGGGTTTTGAGAAGAGCTCCCCAAGGAACCCTTGTGTACCAGATGGTTTCCCACTCCCTGAAGGCTTCAGGGCATTTCTGTTGTTAGGGACAGGGGCTGGACTTCATCAGAAGATGACCAGCAGCCTTGAAAGCCAGTTGCCTGGCTGACTTTTGCTAAGATTGTGAAGTGCCAGAAGACACAATGTCCTAAAAATTTTGTGCCCCGCTACTCTGAGGGAAGGCTTTGACATCCCCCATGCCACGCAGCTACATTTTGGCTCAGCAGAATCAAACTGGGCTGGAACTTGCCCCAGGACAAACCAGTTGGGTCTTTTGTTTCCATCTTTCCCACCAAGGGCTCCTGCAGCGGCGAATGGACTTGCTTTCCCCGGCTCTCAGCGCACATTGCAAAGCCCACCTTCCCCAGGCCGCAAGGCGGACAGCGTGGTGTCACAGAGATACAGCGCCGGGGGCTGGAGGATGTTCTAAGCAGGTACGTGTGATTTGACAGCATAGACTATATTTGGGATGTTCATTTTGAGGGAGGGCCTATTATTCGAAGCTTTTGTATTCAAATCGTTGATTTAGAATAGCTCGCTGAAAAATGTAGATGTTTTATTTCTGTATAAAAAATACAAAATACACTGCAGAGGACTGCAGTGGCACCAGTGGATCAAAAACAAGGTAATACAAGAAGCCAGGGAGCTGGTTTGTCTGTCACCTGCCAAGAGTTTAACGTTCAGTTGAATTCAGCAACTTTGCTCTTAAAGGTACTGAGCTTTCCAAGTAATAAAGTAAATGCAAAGATGGCAAGCAGTGCATTTAAAATATTTATCAGGGCTAGTGCAATAAATATATTCCATTCCCCCATTTCTATTTATGAATTTACTTAAATGCAGCGAGATGAAGTAATTTTACAATGAGCATAATATTATTCCCTTGCATTAATCATGCATTGATTGCCAATGCAATCTGAGCTAGTGGTACCGAAGAACAAATAGGAAATGTGCTTCCAGATTTTGTTGTTTCTCTCCCACTGTGATCACTCCTTGGGCTTGCCTTCCTTCTCCGTCCCATCCCTCCATCGCAGGCAAGAAGCTGAGTGTGCCAAGGAGGAATGGTGGTTTGCAATGGGCCAGTGCCACGCTCTTGTGCGAATGCCGGTCCTCCTGCTCCCACGTGGCCCGGACACAGAGGGCACATTACACGCGTGGCTGCGGCAGCACAAGCTCTTTGAAACACTATGTCAGCCTGTCTCTCTGATACACCAATAAAGCAGAGCTTTTGGAGCATTAATTTTTCAAGCTGCGGGTGGGTATTTATACCATTGCAGTCTGTGTCATGGCTGAGCCTTGTTCGGCCAGGTGGCTATTTTACTTCTTCGGGATTCAGTGCACTTTCTGCTGATGCCAGCGGCAAGTCTCCCGCTTGTGTTGCTGGGAGGGGGAATTGGCTATTGTGATAATAGCATACCGTATGTGAGATCTGATAGTAAGGATTTGGTAGATGTGGCACTCCATTGATTTAATTGATTTAATGTCTTTTCCAGGCATTGATCCGGAGCAAGACCCTCTCCGCTAAACTTAGTCCTTGAAACTAAAGAAGACTTTTATAAAATTATTTTTTTGCAAAACATAGAAGGAAATAGAGAAGGGAAGAAGAAAGAGAGGTGGTTTATGTGCTGGGGGCTCCTGCATTTCACAAGGGCTAGGAAAATTTCTGTCTCGAGAGACACTGAGGCTTTTACCTCCAGGTGGGAGCTGGGAGGCAGGAGCAGGTGTCTCTCCCTTTGGCGAGCTCTGCGAAAGCCTGTATCCACCTCTGCGTGGAAAGCTCAGCAGGCGTTCCTGCAGCCCACAAATTGTTGCCAGCTGCCAAAGTGAAATGGTTCAGCAGTGAGTCTCCCGGGCTGTGTTCTGGCCAAAATTCAATCGGATTACAAACCCAATTGCTCCAGCCTGTTCCAGAAGCAGGAAACCACCTTCAGCTGGCTGGTGGGATCTGGTCCCGGCGACAGACAGCGCTTCTCCTTGCCTGCTGCAATGTGTTTGCAGGAGCTCGCTGGGAGCAGTGGCTCTCCTTGCAGGTCTTAACGGTTCTCCCTCCTTCCCCAAGCTGTGGGAATGATGATTTCCTGAAAAAAATTTAAAAAAAAAATTTTTAAAAAATAAAAAAGAGGAGGAGAGAGGACTGAAAGGTGCACTGCTGTAAGCAGCTTTTCTCCAAGCAGTGATTTCTTGGCAAAACGTCTTCTGAAACTCCAGGCGCCACATCCTCCCAAAGAACTACCACGCACGTGTAACTGAAATAGCAAATATCTTTCACCAAAATAAGAAAATTGCTTTTGTTTCATATACAGTTTGGCTGTGGACACAAATCAAAGAGGCCCAGCCAATTCTATAGGCAGCAAGACTATCTAATGATAGTTTGTAATCAAAAACATTTTGGAAAAGAGAAGTTTCCTGTTTGGGGACTAAGTCAGGCTCTGATTATTTGTGATTAAAGGCAAGATGTTAATGAGAAACAGGTTGTCATACATTCACCCACCTGTCGTGTTTCTTCCCTCTCCCTCTTCAGCACTGCCTACACCTACGACACGATGAAGGACTTGGTGACGGATCTTAGCAGGATGCCTCGGCTAAAGCCCCACGTCAGCCTGCTTGTAAGCTGGACCTTCAGCAGGACTTGCTTGGGAAAAGAAGTCATCATCTTTTCTTCGCTTGTGGGTGCAAAGCAGGGGAGCAGGCATGTGTCAGTCTTGCCAATTTAAGGCTACGTCTAAACGCGAATAAGGGAGCAGGATGCTCTTGAGGCTCTTGGCTGATCCTGCTGGGTAAGAAGTGCCAGCGGTGGAGCATTCCCAGGCTGGGGCAGTGGGCTGCCTGTGGGCTCCTTTGCACCGAAGGGATGAGACCTGTAAGAGCGAAAGGAAGAGAATTACAGGGAGATGTGGACGCCTGAGGGTGTAATCAGGAGCTTTGCCCCATGAAAGGGGTGAGGGAGGGAGGCTTTGATTCCTCTCTCTCCCACGCACCTTCACTTCCCTTTCTTTTCCTCTCTATTTCTAGTCCCGTGGGGAAAACATTGCTATTAAAGCAAAGCTCCAGGGAGCTAAAATATACTTAGGGATTCTTTGGAGGAAAACTTGTCTCTGGTGAAGTACACAGGAGTTTTGGAATCAACTTCAATGGAGCCTGAATTTCACCTTGGCAAAAAAAATAGTGTCCTAAAACATTTCCCAAAACATTGCCTGCTTGATGCTGACCTTTCTATCACAACCGTACGGAGCCTGATACCGTCCTGTGAAATTCACCACTCTTTTGTCATAAATCACATCCTTCTTTCAGGAGGTAACAACAAATAAATACCCCTTAATCGTCCTGAGAACGGGATCAACAGTTTCACGTATCACTGGGCACCATGACCAGACCTTTGTAGTTTCAGTGGGAAACTGCTGGAAATCGAATGTTTCTGCAGAGGCTGTTTATTTGAGGGACAACTGGAATATTCCAGTGATCCAGATTTAGTTATTTTTGGTGTCCCTTTCCATAGGGAGTTGGCAACCTATTTAAATCCAGGGGACCATGACTAGCTATTCAAGTTTTGCGCTGCTGGATTTGTGCTGTGTATATTTTGGAAACAATGTCTGCTCTGAGCAGCAGATAGAGCGATGCCACAGCCCACATCAGTCAAAAGCTCTTGTGATTATTTTTCTTTTCCTCTTCCATTTTCAGTGAAGGCTGTGCTCTGTTCTCCCTCTTTCTGTATTTTATTGCCAGTGTGGAATGCTTTAAAAATGCCGTTAAGGAATGTGTTACCCAGTAGGATCTTTTCAACAGCAGTGAAGCTCTGAATCTACGATATCATTCTGATGATTGAAAAAACACAAGCATTTTCTGTTTGGTAAGTGTAACTCTGGGCTATTGACAACAGGCTTCTAATGTAACATGCAGAGCCTACGTTTGCTTAAATGCATGGCAATTTTGACATGATTGGCCTGATTTTCCAAGGTATTCAAACACCTGAGGGTCCCAAGCTTCTGGTCTTCAGCTTCTCAGCAAATGAGACCAGGCACTGGAGATTCAAAAGTTTGATGCAAAGAATGAGCCACCCAAATCTGTGAAGCCCGGTGACTTTACCTTTTTCATCATCACCCACTTTCCCATTCCTGGGAGAATTCAGCCTGATTTCTTCACTTGCACTCTACCTTTCACAAGCACTTCTGGAGCCATTACTTCACCTGCCTGGAATGGGCCTGGGATCGGGGAGTGCATCGGGGTGACTCAGCGGTGAGAAGCGGTTTGCAGTTACAAACCTGCCTCCCACGGCAGCTCCGAGCAGGGAATAATCAGCGTGTGTGAGCAAATACCTGGGCTCAGCATGATGAAATGGCAGCCGGTCCTCCTCCAACATCTGCCTCCGCTGTCAGTCTCTCACGTGTGCCCACGTAGCACCGTCCTCTCCACAGCCAGGCACCCAGATTGGATCTCCCCATGCGATCCTTTCCCAGCTGGCAGCAAAGGATCCCTCACCTGCCTCCTCCACATCTCACCCCTTGCCCAGCTCCAGTCTGTGTCTCCCTCTGCTATTTGCTTTGGGAAGCCCCTGGCAGACGATGGAACCGTATCCTTTTATACACGGTATCCTTTCATACACGGTATCCTTCCATGCATTAAGATGATGTGAGGTTTCCCTCTGCACTGCTTTGTCGCCCCCAAACCCTGCCTCGGGCAGGTTTGGCTTTGTCCTTTGGGAAAAGATGGCAGTGGGACTGGGAACAGACTGGCTGCGCAGGAGCGGGATGCTCAGGGATGTTCCCACTTCCACCACGGCCTCACTGCATGAGGCTGCAATGCCAGGTAACTTCTCTGTTCTCTGTATTTAAAGACTGAAAAAGCAACTCTGACCTATCGAGATTAAAATAACTTAAGAGCCTGGGCAATGCCTTATTAACTGATCATTGCCAGGAAAGGAAGAGAAAAAATAAGCTGGAAAAAAAACTTATTTCACTTGCCTTGTTCTGTCTGCAAAAATGACATTTGATAACAATGTCACTTGGGCATGTAGAGTTCAGCGGCTCCGCTGCCATCAAATTCCCACAACCGCCACCTGCCTCCCTGGGCCCTTGTATCTCACCTAGGACAAGCAAAAAAAATTGGTCGTCTCACCAAGAGACAGAATCCTGGTGCAATGCACAGAGAACCCTGTCAGGTAGATGTTGTTAAGAGCAAATTTCATTGGTGAAAGACAGAGGAGGTGGATGACAAACCAAGGGCTAGCACAGAGTGTGTCCTGCCAAAGGCACTAGAGCTACTTTGGTGTCTTCAGCAGGAGTCAGACTGGGTGCGGAGCCTGGGCCATTTTGTGGACCTCGATCTTCTACTCTTGTGAGCAGTCCTGGAGGACGATGGCTTTAAAGTCCCTTTCAGACAGTTTTTGGCCAGAGAAATGTATGCATCCGAGACGCTACAGATGATCAGAATTATTTTTGCTAGCACAGTTTATTAAGAAATGTCCTTAGTGATAAAGTTGCTCAGTTCTTCGTTCTGTGAGTTATAATGTGAAAATAAACATTGCTCTGCAAACAGAGGAAGGCTGGTTAGTCTCTACTAAATTCCCAATGAGTAGCACCAAAGCTGTGACCTCAAGAAGCTACAAAGCTCTTGTCAAATAGGGCTAAAAGTGTCTAAAGACTGGCCTCTACTCCTGGAAGAAGCACCGGTGGGATGCTGTATACTTTAGCGCTCTGGTGTGTTCCTTCCAGATGCTGTCTTGCTCCAAGCAGATGATGTCCTCAGTTCAGTACCTGACTTTTTATAGTCCACAAGGTAAGCAGAGCATTTCCAGATTGCTGGGGAGAGAAGAGATCCTCATTCAGCAGTCCCACTTCACCTAGCACCACCCCGTGATCTCCTGGAGCCTGCTGGTGGCAGCCAAAAGGAGGGAAGACAACAGGAACTGTGTCCTGCCTTGGTTCCAGCTGGTGTCATGGCCTTTGCTATGGACTTGCTGGTTTCCATCACAGCTACTCACTCCTCATGTGCCGCTGCTGCTTGGCCACGCTGGCCCCGTATTGCAAAGACGGCAACTGGTGGGGTAACATTTTCTGCTTTAAGAAACACAGGCCCTTGCCACTTGCATAAAGAAATTCCTGCAGCATGAGCCTATTTGCTTGTGCTTTTCCCCTGTGTACATAACCTATAACTATTTTTATCTATCTAGGCACAGACCTTTTATAGTTATCTCTGCTTATTTTCAAAAACTTTAACATTTGGCACGTATCGTATTGGTCCCGCTGAATTTGTGTTGCTTTTCTTCCCTTTTCCCTTCATTCCTTGCCCCCTCTCCTCCGTGGATCCCAGCCCGTGGTCTCCTCCCAAACAGGCACAGGCTGGTTTCAGCCCTGTCTGCCCCGCTCTGATTTAACCCAGCCCCTTCCCCCAACCCAAAATTCATAAAACCTTCTCACAACAATAAAAACATTTTTCACAGTGCTGGTGGCTTACTTCCAGCTCTTAAACTTACAAACCTATTTATAGCTCGAAAGGCTTGAAAAGAGATCATTAAGGGAATGCATTTGTGAATCTAGAACAAAGATCTGATTCTGGGATTTTCTTTACGCAATTACTTATTGCGAATAATTATGTTTGACACCTGCTTCCCTCTCCCAGCGAAATCTCCCAGCAGTTTACAGCTATGAATTCACTAAGCCACTCTCAGCCTGAGCGGAGCAGAGAGAGGAGCCATCCTTGAAGGTCTTAGACTGACACCATGTTCAGATCCACTAATGTTATTTTTCTTTTAAATTCACTCACTTGCTCTTACTCTGTCTGTGACCCCACTCACACACCTCCTCACTTCAGAGGTTGAAGCATGAGTGAATTAGACCTTCACAGATTCGAATTATATCAAAAATACAGCACTACATTGCTCAAAGCTGACATTCAATGGAGACTCTGAGCTCCTCTCTTTATTCTGAAGCCATTAAGCATTATCATTCGTCTATAAAATATAGCACAGTTACACACTGATGCAGAGAGATTATTTTTTCCCCTGTTTCTTCATTTCCCCTCGCTGTTAACGTAATGTGAATATCAGAGTGTGGGTCTCAGGAGCTCCATCCTAGCCCTGCTCTACAGTGACAACCTGAATACATTTTTGTGCAAATTATGTTTTCTTTACCTTTAATTCTGATGAGAACCTTAAACAGTCGTTTGAGGTTGCTAAGTAGGAGAAAATCAGTGCTAAGTAGGAAAGTCCATGCGTTACTCATGGAAATGCACTTCAAAACCAGATTTTCTCTTCTGGATCACGTTTCCACCCAGAGAAATTGAGACTCAAGTCAAAAATGGCAAACCCCAAACAAGACTCAAACCGAGAATGCAGCCACTTGAGCTTACCATGGCTTTTTTATTCCTGAATTCATATTTTTTCTGTTTCCCTGTTACCCTTCAGCTCTAAGTGCCACTTTGCTGCTGGTCACGAAATCTCAGCTGTTTGCAGTTTCTTTCCGTACCGTCAGGCCAGTGTTACAAGGACGATCACGTTGACTTAACCAAGCAAAGCCACCCACCTGCAATTGATACAGGCCGACAGCCAGTGAAAACACAGCAAGGCCAGATACTTCAAACACTAGATACATACCTTTGTAACCATTTTTCACAAGATATTTTCTTTAAGTTTCAAGCCCATGTTCTCCCAAAAAGTGTATTTTGGTGGAAAGGTTGATTTGCTCTGAAAAATTTCTTCTTGCCGTGAATCATCCTTGTCATTGAATCTTTACTGTGGGCCTTGACAAAGGTCTCAAAGTCCATTTTGTTTTCCCGGAGCCAACATCGACCTGCAGATCAGAGGCTTCATTCTGAAGAGTGCTGGCCATGCTTGGGCAGTGCTGTGTGTTCAGGACCTCTGTATTACATAGAGGCGCTCCCCTAAAAGACACACCTCAGTGAGATTTCCCCTAAAAAATAAGGGGAAAATTAGCTTTATTTATGAAGCACTTTTTTATCCAGGTCAAAATATTAGGCCTCGACTCTGAGAATTCAAGTGTATTTTGTTGTCTTAGGTACCTTCTGGGTGAGGGAGTATAACATTGCGATAAAACAGGGACATGGCAATTTTATATAGTAGGTGGGGTAAGGAGGGGAGGAGAGGGGCTAGAATCACAGTTCCTTAGGGCACCGCAAGGTATGACTTGGGGGTGAGACCAGAAATGTCTCTATAGACATCACACACATGTCTAAACCTCGTCAGGTTCCACAAAGGTTTTCTTCTGCTCATGCTTGACCAGCTTGGTCTTCCCACAACTCATGTAATGAGCTGGATTAAAAACCCTCTTACCCTTCTACTCCTTCAGCCTATTTGTGCAGGGCACAGTCACTTTGAAACCATGATGGACTTGGCAGAAAGACTCACTGAGATTCTTTAAATTAATAGATTCTTCTTCATTGTGTTCACTGGGCTGTGTTTACGTCTTGTCCACACCATGTGCCTCACCATTTTTATTTCACCTGAAATGTGCCTACACTTAGTCTGAGTGTTCAGAGGTTCGTGATATCCTCCCATGTCTCATCCTCCATCTTCGGCCCGGCTGCACCTTCCTTTACACTTGAACAGAAACGCCTTGGAGCAGAGACCTGTTGGCTCTGTGGAGGTGCCAGCTGCTCTTTAGGGCATAAAAACTATGGCCCAGCATGGGGCCAAGTTGCTGATGAACAGCAGTTGTGGGTGCCAAGTCGCTGATGGCTCTCGGGCCTGTTGGTGGCTCCTCTGGCTACACCTGTACCGGTGAACTGGTGCCAGTGCCCACCCTTTTGTCCTGAGGCCAGCTGGCATAGTCTGGCCACGTTGCTACTTTCAGCTTCTCTTAGCTTCCAAAACAAGTTTGCAGACTTCCTACTATGAGTATTACCTGGTCCAGGCTAACTCCTGAACCTTTGTTTAGCAGAGTGCTGCCTGCCCTGGGCCATAATCATGCCCAAGACCACTCCAACGGCTTTACGGTGTTGATATTCCAGTGTCTGAGCCTGGTCTCTGCGTGTTCATGCCAAACAAATGACAACTTGCTTTGTGGTTTAGCAATATCTTTTATCCAAACACCAAGGACTCTTTTCCCTGCTTGTTTGGTGATAATTTCTGTGAATTCGCTTATTGTCTCCCAGTTTTCAGTGCATATGTGCCCTTGGCAGATCTGCAGTGACACTATGTGCATGTCTTCACTACAATTAAAGTGTGGCAGCAGTCTTGCAGAGATATAACAGAAATCTCCTGTTTAAAGTAATCATAAATCATAATTCAGCACTCACCTTACTTACTCACAGCAAGATAAACTAACCCCTGCCGAATCCCAGGCTGCACATCCAGCTGGCATTTCTGCAAGGTAGACACAGCCTATGCCCCAGGCCTTCCAAGGTTTGAAAAGCCCCGAGGATCAGGTCCTAAAAGCTCACTAAAGGTCACGAGGAAAGTCTGAACAGGATGTGGAAACAGCTCTTCCAAGTCACAAGCTAGCACAGCAGCCCCTGGAGCACATTTTTCTCAAATTTAATAGGCAATGGGGCCTTTATGTCATTTAAATTTTCTTCCCTCTGTAATAAGGCACAGGACCAACCTTAGTTCATATAGGCCAGGGTCATAGCTCCAAAAGTAGTCAGAAAGCAAGTCTCAGGGTAAAAGAAGGAGCCCCGTAGGCAGGGGAATGCTAATTCAATGGTCCAAAGGCCTTAATTGTATGTGTGTTCATATATTACAACTCAATGGTGAGTAAAACAACTTCCATGACAGTGATATACCTGAGAAGGCTGAAAAAATTAATCCTGGGAAACAGAAAGGGTGAATAAAACACAGACGAGTAGAAGAAAATGGGGATTTGTCTGTTGTCCGTGGCAAGCTCAAAGTAGGACCTTGTTAAGGAAAGGGCTGATGGGGAAAAGGAGGCCCCTGGCAGCAGGGGGGGCCAGGAGGGCTTCCAGAGGTTCCTGCTCAACAGAGGGCTGGGAGGGCAGCGCACCAGCAGCGTGCGAAGAGCAATGGAAAAAAGAGAAGGGAAGGCCAGGTATGCAACACGTTGTCTGCAGAGAGCTGCTGCAAAGGGAAGTCCACACAGTCTTTGCTAACTCTAGCTTGGTGGGTACTCCATGTGAAGACAAGAAGTAGCACACGTAGCTCTTTGGAACCCAAGAGCCCCATCTGCACAGCCTGTGGGTGGATCTCCAGCATCCGCGGGGGACAGACACACTCAAGGGCAAAGCAGGTCACATCAGGGACAGCTCTGGTGGGTCCTGGAGCAGACGCTGGCAGGTGCTTGTCACGTTCAGAATGTGGTTGTTCAATCTGCCTGTATTAACACGGGGGTAAAATTAGGGGAACGCAATCACCATCTTCATAACACAGGGTTCACCAATCTCCCCACTCACTAAAACAGCAATATTTTAAAACAACCTTTTTATTTTCATCCATGGCTGGATCCTGGGGTCTTATTTTATCTGTCACATCCAGCCTGCTAAGAGAGGCAGGTTCTGTATCTTAGTCTGCGATATGATTTTCTGTTTGTCCTTTTGAATGACTTTGCCCAAAGGGGTGACAATAAAAAAATGTGAAAGCTGGTGTCAAAATAATTTCTCTGAGCCTGGAACATGCATTTTTTTCATTATTCTTGACATTCTCTTTTATTTGTGTCTTGTCTCTTCCTCTCTCCACTCACGTTCAGTATTAGAGCAAAGTAAAGCACATAATACAGATGATTCTGCCTTCAGATTTCTTGGCTAGCATTGACCCACTCTCATGTGGATATGTGGGAGCTCTGCACACCACATATGGTCTTTATATTCCTGCAATTTATGAAGACACATAATTTTCCATTCACAAGTGCACGGAGCATGGTCAGATGGAAGATCCTTTGACTCCTGCTATTGGGAGCTCTCCTGCTATTTAGCCAGAGCCAAAAGCTACAGAAGCACCCCAGAAGCAATCTCATCCAGCAGCAAATTAAAAGAAATAATAAAAGGAAGTGCTTCATGTTGTCACACAGATTATCCAAAATAGACCTTATTAGGTCCTTCCATTCTGCTGGCCAAGTGGGGTGATGTTTCCAAGACGAGGGGAGCTAAGACAGTGCTTCCTGCTTGTTATTCATTTGGGTGGGAAGCTGGGATGTGGAAGGGCTTTAGGAACAGACCCTCCCTCTGTGATATTTAGAAGGATGTCAGGGATGCCTGGTGCTTTCTTGTTCTGTGCTGTGGTGAAGGACTGAAGGGCAGAGGGCCCATGTTGCAGAAAGGACGGTTTTATGTGCTGTCGGGCATTAATTGTCCCTGGTAACGTGGTCTGTAACGAGGCGCCAGTGTTAATGCTCCCACTCCGTCTGCGTGGCTCTCAGAGGCCCTTATCGTGTAGGGAGCGGGAGCCAAATGGCAGCAAAGTGAGGTTGGAAAGGATCAAGAGCAGATGACATTGTTTCAACGCTAATCCCCAAATAAGGCTGTTTTAGGAAGAAAGTTCGTCTCGTGGTGATACCGTATTAACACATAACCACTGGCACAGCCGGTGGGGTGGGTTCTCCCCCTTTCAGCCTTCTTCATCCCTTCCTAAATTCTTTCCTCCCTACCCCAGATTTTATGCTTTAAAGCCCACTGTAAAGGACCTGGCCTGCTTCTAAACACATTGCCGGGTATTTCATGTGTTTAGCAAAAGCAGGGGCTGATTTCTGAACGGGTGCCACCGTTTTGACATTTGTGTTTGGGAGATGGCATCTCGGAACCTGTATGTCAAGGGTGACATCTCAGGATCAGACGTGGTTTGGCTGGCATCACGGCTTTGTTCCTGGGCATGGCCGCTTCTCCTGAAGGCAGTGCAGGGTAAGCATTTGTGCTCTCCATCTAGATAAAACATAAGCTGACATGTTTTTACCCTTTATTATTGACATTACAGTAACTCTTCAAACAACATATAAGATGATGTACTGACATGGAGGACACAGTGGTCCAGCTCCCACATCAAAGGCAATGAAAAAGGTGGAAAAATGTCAGATGTGCTATGTGGGGTTATTTCAATCCATCTGTGTCTTTAATAGCCGCAACTAAAAAATGGTTAAAATGAAAATTATTTCACACTCTGGGATTCCTGGCAAACCATAGTGCCACAAAGCTTGTAAAGATGAATTGGATGCTACAGTCAATTGGTCTTAGTGAGCTACTGAAGTCGCTGCAAAAATAGGATTTGCCTCATGGCTGAAATAAGGGACTGGGAATCTCCTGGCATTTGTTACAGTCTCCACCACGGATTTGAAATGGTGGCTTAGGGCAAGGCTTTGTTTTTCTGCCTCGCTGTTCTCCTGCCTGAACTAAAGAGTATTTCCTCCCCCTTACAGAAATGCTTGTGCTGGGAGATTAGCAAGGTGTACCGAGAGCCTGGCACGGCGTGGCCACAGCTGGAAAT
Organism: Rissa tridactyla; assembly: GCF_028500815.1. Classification (NCBI taxonomy): domain Eukaryota; kingdom Metazoa; phylum Chordata; class Aves; order Charadriiformes; family Laridae; genus Rissa; species Rissa tridactyla. Next base: position 12,844,350 of record NC_071467.1, on the reverse strand, counting down.
TCCAGGGACTGTTTGCTGCAAGGGCACATGTTAAATAATTGTGCTTTTTCTCTTTCGCCGTGGCTGTTGCTGTCCATCAGCAGCAATGGGGACACAGCGGCGAATGCATCATCACTGTCCTCTGACACAATGGAGGAGTTGGGCCACGGGCTGAGCATGGGACATTTATGAAGGTAGGGTGCACAAATGGTTTTTACATGAAGATATACACATTTTCCTGGCACGGGTGATGCACACAATGTGAACAGTTTGGAGAGTCGCTTTGAGTGGACATGCTTTGCAAATAATGTTTGGTTTGTGTTGAAACAAACAGGGAGTGATCGAGACGTGCAAAGGTGTCGGCAGTGCCACAGTGGGAAAATTATGAAGGCACTCACACATGATGTGTCGACTGAATTCACGCACTGGGACACCTCCGGAGCTCGGATTTGCGGCAGAACAGAAGAGAACTGGGTCTTCAGGTCCAGAGGGGTTTAAGCACCCAACTCCTTTCAGTATCTAAAATATGAAAAACTTGATATGAATTTAATACACAAATGGGCATTAATGCACTTTCCTCAGTTCAGGCCAACGATTCCTGGCTTGGGCTGCAGAGTGGAGGAGATGCTGTCACAGAAATTCAGAGGTTGCTGCGGGGAGCTACAGTGTGGCGGCGGCCAAGGGCCCTGCTCCAGACCAGCTCCCACGCGGTGGGGCTGCCAGGAGCGGCCAGGGCTGCATTACAGTGGAGCAAAGGATCAGGTATGCTCCAGAGGAGAATAAATCAGCCACCTGTAATTACCCATAGGCAATCAGGCACGGAGGGAAACTGCTTCCTGATTGCACAGCAAACCATTTATTTTTTACAGATTTTGGGTTGATTAGCTCCTTTCTCAGTGTACAGAATTTCCTTCCTACTTTTCTTCCCAAATCCAGCCCTGTAGTTCACCAGACCATTCCTCCCAGCAGGTAATTCTGATTAATAGAAAGTGCTGTGAGGTCTCTTCAGGACACAAAGATGACTAACTCTCCAGCAAGTATCTCCGGCATAGATCAAGCAATGAGATTCAACCGAAGGACCTAGAAGCCGGTTCTGACCTCCTTTAGACCAGCTGAAGTCTGAAGTAACTCCAGTAGCTTCAAAGGATTTATCTGTCTTGTTTTAGTATAAATAGTCTAAAATCTAAACTGACCTCCCAGCTGTACGCAGCAGCAATTATTTTATATTGGCAAGGGTGGATCCTACCACAGCTGGTTTGGGAATGATCTCCATTTTTTACACCACTCTCGCAAACGAGGTGCAATTTGGGGTAACCTGGCCCACTTTCATTTGTGCCTTACCATAAGATCAGCTTCTTGATCGTTCAAAGTATGAGGTTCTGCTATGCAGCCTCCCATCCTACCTTTCTCACGGTATGGTGATTCATCAATAGACCAGGTCCACCCCTTGCTGGCACACAGGTGGAGGGACCAGTAACTGGTCAGATTGACCAGTCAGATTTAATGGCCAATTTAGGCAATTAAATCTGACTGGTCAATCTGACCAGTTACTGCCCTTCATCACCTCTTAACCAAAATTGGTGACTTGGATGAAGGAGGGAGAGGAGGAGAGCAAATGGGGGGAAGGCTAAATGAGTAAATGTAGGAAATTTCAGTACATAAGTTAGGGTTTACTACTGCTATATATATTTTGGACTGGGCACCCACTACTCATCCCTCACTGCTGCAGTCTGTAAATGTCAGGAGCTGTCTTGGCACATTAGAGAGGGACAGACCACACGGGATGTTGCTGCATTATTTTTTAAAACAAAACTGACCTTTTCTCTTTTCCTCCTGTATTGCCTGCAGGAAGACTTTGGCCATGCCTGGGTTTTATCTTCTCTGCAGAATGAGTCTTATTTTCCACCTCAAGTGTTACATGGCAGGGTGTGATTATCAGACACTGCTCCACTTGCTCCGTGCACACTCTCTGACAGCACTGACATGTTTATTATAATTAATAAACATTATTATTCATAGCACAGTGGCAGCTAGAGAGTCTAATGATACATTAGGGCCCTGTTACTCTAGGCTTGGAAGAAACTCCTAGGAAGAAGCAGTAATTTAAATAGACAAAGAATGTCATTACTGTTTTACAGGTGAGACCCAGAGAGATTTGAGAATTCGTCCCGTGCCTCACAGGAGGCTTTGCAGAATCAGAAGCTGAACTCACATCCCCCGAGCTCCAGCCTCTAATTTTACTGAGACAGAAACGCAGGAGGAAAACCACTGTCATACAGCCAAGTGCATCACAGGATACACACTCATTCTCTCAGCCCCAAAGAGCTGCAGCACTTCTGGGGGTTTTGTTTTTGTGTTTTGCTTCCCTGGTGATCATTTCTTCTTTTCTTCTTTGACTTGCAGCTTATGAGTCATCATTGTACAGAGAAAATTTTCATCCAAAACAAACGGAGACCAGTTTTAATCAGAAAATCAAACAGTTTTTTCTTCTTTTTTTTTCTTTTCCCTCCCCTTTTTCTTATATCAAAACAGTACAAGATTGTGCCCTACAAAAAGAAACCCAAGTTCCATTTAGACTAACGTTTGATTGCCTTTTACTGCACCTGATACCACTTCACTTTCACAATGGCTGGTGTGGAGCATTTTAACACTTCTTTACAGCTAGATTTACTCGTCTTGCTGGCAGTGGTGTTAATCTTGTCCTGTACAGGACATTTGGCATGATCCTGTACAAATAGCTCAATATGTTCGCTCTCGTCTGCTTGGAGAACGAAATGATGCCTCCGTGATCTCTACCTCAACAACTCGGCTGAGATTCAAATTGTTCCTGAAAACGCAGCCCCGTCCTGATGTTCCTGAGAAATCTGCTGACCACTGTGTCCTGCCTGGGGGCTGGGCTGTGTCTGACCATGACTGTGCCATCATTTTTCTTCATCTACTCCTGCTTCAGCTTATCTTTGCAGTCACCTTAGTGCAGGTGGTGTGTTTTCTGCTGTTGGAGAACTCCGTGTGTGAATACTCCTATGGTATAAGTACTACCAGAAATCACCTTGCTGTTGTATTTTGGGTGAGGAAGGAGGTGGTGAAGGCTTGTCTTCACATCAGCATTTGCTTTCCTCTTTAACTTATCTGCCATGTTTCATTTCTCGGCATTCTCAGCCCAAAGGTTGTAATTGTAACCTTGCCAGTCTACACCAAGCTGTGGATCCTGTCCCAAATCCCCCTAAGCTACAGCTTCTTTAAAGCCTTTGGCAGACCTGTGGGCCAGGTGGAGACATCCAGGCATTCAGCACATAATCTGGGACTGCTCCTGGTGTTATTCCATGTATGGGATTTCTGTGGATGCAGAGAAGTCATCCCCTCTTCCTCCAGAGAGGCAGCAGCTTTAGGATACCCAATACAAGTATCATCTCCCACAGCTGATCAGAGGAAGGAGGACTTTTTCTCTGCCTCTGCAGATAGTGAGTGCTGTGAATTAGTAAGACGTGGGCCTGTGATCACGGAGGCTTTTCTTCAGCAGGGGAACAGGTTAGCAGAGCCGACAAAGAGCATCTTCTGCTGCAATGGCAGGGCCAGATCGGTGGGTGGAATAGCGATGCCCGAGCTGGAGCTGGCTGGGGTACAGAGGCTTACAACACTCATCTCCTCCAGAAAGATAAAACCACACAAACCTGGCATACAGGCAATGACTCGAGATTTAACAACATGCAGTTACTAATGTTCCCACACTGAAAAGCCTACAGTACCAACTCCCTCTGGAAAGATGACCCTTCAGCACGGAGAGGTGGCTTTACAGCACCGCTGCTCCAGCTCGCGTATCACTTGGTGTGGATACCTCTTAGTGGTTACAAATACATAGATGCTAAGGCACTGGCAAATTTATTCCAGGATGTGGACTTGTGGATCGTTTTGCCTCATGGAGTACTGCAAACCAGTACAGTGAAATGCTTTCCTTGTTACTATCTTAATTTTTGCAAGGTAGGTAAAATGAAGCAGACTTTTCCTCAGAGGAAAGAGAGCAGATGGTAAAATCTCAAGGCATGCTGAGTTTTGAGTAGAGAGAAAGCATCATGAATGGCTGGATTTGAAGGCAAAGACCAGATATGATTTGGTCTTCTCTCTCCCGTTCCCTTTATTTAAGGACAACAGCTGACTGCATTTCCACTGTATTTCAAAGGGCTGCTTCAAATGGCACGTTTCTACTCCAGGCATCCGCGCCCTCCAAAACACTGAATAGGCACCGTGTTTCATAGCACCGTTTAGAGCTGTGAATTTCAGGGGCACTAAGCACCAGACCCAAAAGGCTGCCAGGTGGATATTCAAGTGTGGAGACACTTGAAAATATGTGACATCTTGGAGACAAGGGACTATTTTTTTTCTCTTTTGAGAAATGAGACTGTTTAACTCTTCCTGCTCAGTGCTGAGCAGGTCAGACATCCACGGATTTAACCATAGATGCCAAGTAGCAGGACAGTATAATGGCTGTGAAGAAGCATGTTCGTTAACACTGTTCAAAGCCTTCAAGCCTGTTCATCTGTCCTCTGAAGACCTGCTCCATGGAGAGGTTGACATTCTTCCTGCATCTTCCATCTCTCTTGGGTATGATAGACTCACCTCCTCCTGAGGTGAGTGGGTCCAGAGGAGGCTACGAAGATGATCAGAGGGCTGGAGCACCTCTCCTATGAGGACAGGCTGAGAGAGTTGGGGTTGTTCAGCCTGGAGAAGAGAAGGCTCCAGGGAGACCTTAGAGTGGCCTACCAGTATCTTAAGGGGGCCTACAAGAAAGCTGGGGAGGGACTTTTTACAAGGGCATGTAGTGATTGGATGAGGGGTAGTGGCTTCAAACTGGAAGAGGGTAGATTTAGATTAGATATTAGGAAGAAATTTTTCACTCTGAGGGTGGTGAGACACTGGAACAGGTTGCCCAGAGAAACTGTGGATGCCCCATGCCTGGAAGTGTTCAAGGCCAGGCTGGATGGGGCTTTGAGCAGCCTGGTCTAGTGTCCCTGCCCATGGCAGGGGGTTGGAACTAGATGATCTTTAAGGTCCCTTCCAACCTAAACCATTCAATGAGTCTATGATTCTATGAGTGCAAGAGAGGAAGGGAACTCTTGTGCCATTTGCTCTCCAGCCTCCTCATGGATATAGGTCCTGATAGACTGGAAGGAAAAACTGAGATATTTCTAATTGTAGCCTCGGCTTGCAAAGGCCGTGTTTCACAGCTTTATGTTGTTTGCATTTACCTTGACAACAGTTGCGTTGCAGTTCCTGCATCTTTGTGGTTTTGCTTTCTCTGTGCTTTGGCTTTTTAGACCAACCACTGATGTTGAAATAGACTTGGGCTTTCCCGAATTTTCCACTTTTGATGGCAATCTTGTCAGACCTCTCAAACCACAAAGACGTATGGGTGGTGAGGGAGTTCTGTGAATGGCCAGACACTGCGGGGAGCGGTGCTGACTGTTCGGCATGTCTCACTCTGAGTCACCGCTGAGCCCATCAACAGAGATGGGGAAACATGGCCCTTGTCAAGGTACCACGTACTGAACAAAACAGAAAAACATGCCTTGGATTCGCAGATATTAAAACTTCTTGGGAGAAAACATTGCTATTTGAAATAAAAAATAATAAAAGAGCTGTGCTAGACCAAGAAGTCCTGTGGGGAGTAAGACTGAAACATTACCTGGTGCAGACCCCTTAAAACACTAAATGAGGAGTCCACCAATTAGCAGCGTCTGTGAACAGCTCTCTGACCTGAGCTCTCTGTACCCGGCACACATTATCTGATGGCTTGGAAGTGAGAGGGAAGTTGTTGTCCCCAGGAGGCAGAGGGTCACTGTGATCTAATGTCTGCATTTGCAAAGCCAAGACTTGTTACTCATCCCTTAAACGTCTATTTTAAATAGTATTATTTTAAAAAGTAGCCACGAGACAGACTTGTAAAGCAATTCCTTGTAAAAAAACATTGGTTCAAAGACTAGTATCCAAGTAGCCTTTTCACATTGTAAATATAGTCTGTGCATTTCAGATTTCCCCTGCAGTAAATAATGGATTAAGTCATGAAAATCACATTATAATGAGAATGACATGATGCTTTAATGAGACCAGAGCTAGGGAAATTAACCCAATTTTCCATTCTCCTCAGAAATCAGGCTAAGGTTTATCATTAACATATCATGACCATCTTTAATGGAGTAATTAATGACAGTAGCAAGATAATAACAAGGTGCTTGGCAGTGTTATTCTAGCTGGTGTATAGACACATCACGAAAATCTGAGCTTTGTCTAGAAAAGTTTACAACTCAAGAGAGACTAGAACAGAAAGTCTACTGCTGCCAACCTCAGGAACACCCTAACTACAGGCTGATGACAAGGTGGACTCTTTCCTACCCTTTCTGTTGAAGTTGAACCCTACACGAAGAAAGAGCAAGGAAAAGGTCTGCCACTAGTGAATAGCCAGTGCCACTCCTCTCAGGAGGAGCAAGCCCAGAGCTCTGCTCCTCACTCCTATTCCTAGTTATACATTTCATTCCACGAAGAAGGACCAAAGAAGTCTCCGGTGCAAGGAACAACCATTACTCCTCGTTCCCCACCCCAGAAAAGCCCAAAAAAGAGGGCTTCATTCCCCACAGAGGCAGGATCTCTTTTGCTTGCCTTCTCTTGCAAATGCAAAGTCTTCTCTCCTTTTTGCACAGTAGCCCTGCTACAATTAGGGATGTGGAGTGTGGGGAACATTTCCTTCTCTCACTGACCCCCAGCAAACCTGCGATGACGCTCATGTGGAAAGGGAATGAGTGACTTTGAAATCTCTCAGATTGAGGGTGTGAATGGGCAAGTGCTTGAACTAGTAGGTTTTTTAACCAAAAAAAAAAAGGCCCCCAAAAAAACCAACCACCTCAAAAAAGGAATTATCTGTTCCAGTTATGTTCGGGAAGAAAAAAAAAGCTAGCCGTTAATCTCTACCCAAGGGGAGGATTATGGTTATGTATGGGAGCGCTCTGCAAATCCCCAGTTTGGATGATTGCTCTTGCCACTTCCTGACTGTGTGCCATGGGGACACCAAGGTGTGCAGTAACCTTCCCCTCTCTTCCACTCTCCAGCTTCCACAGGAAGAAAATGTGGGTGCACAGGTTGGACGCCGTGACCCGTCCCAGCCAGGTCCTGGCTTGGCTGTATGGAGGACTATAAGGTGAATTGTGGATCATGGGTATTCTGCAGCCAGACAGCTGGATGTCCCAAGGTACAAGCTGACACCTAATTTGGGCTTTCAGGTAAATACCCAAGTCCAAGAGAAAGGTGGCATTTTCAAGATTGACTTCACATTTCAGACTGTCTTAGCAACGTTCTGCTCAGCACCCTCAATGTCGTGGGCCCCATTCTGGGATGCCAGCTCTCCTTCTTGTGGCATGGTGCCACAGTTGCCTTGGCCCATGTAATGCTAAGGGCCTTCTAGCTGCCAGTCTGGAGCCTGCCTTTCGCTTGCAGCTCTGTACCCTTTCTCCCAGGCTGCCACAAGGGTGTTCCCAGAGCTCCTGGGACAGGTGTTTTCCTCTGTTGTTCTCACAGTGTTCATAGAATCATAGAATCGTAGAATGGGTTGTGTTGGAAGGGACCCTTAAAGGTCATCTAGTCCAACGCCCCTGCAGTAAGCAGGGACATCTTCAGCTAGATCAGATTGCTCAGAGCCTCACCAAGCTGTTGTTCACGTGTCGTTATTCTCATGGCCTTGAATGTGCAAACCCTGACACTGTTGTTATGGTGGGTTCTCACGGGGAGCAATTGCCACTGGGGTGAGACTCATACCTCCCCCTTCCCTTCGCCTTGGTGGTAGCCTTCAATGAGGGGACCCAACAATGCACAAAGATTAACAACCAGCTGGCATGCAACACCCACCCTGATAAAAGTGTGCTCCCAACTGCATCACAAGCAGGAATAAAGCATAAATTTTCCCCACAGGGAATTTGAACAGTTCCTGATGAGAACTGTGTAATTATGGAACGTTATAGTGGGAGACCCTGCTACCCTGGAGAGGACAACCAGCTGGGGGGCCCCATCACTCATCTTCCCAGCTGGCTTCTCAAAGAACTTTCCCTTTCCCTTATCTCTCTCTCTCTGCTTCAACACTCGTGCCTTGTTGTCACTGGTAGGTTGGTAACAGCAAGTCTGTTTGATAAGACAATTGCAAACATGGCACCCTAACTCAGGATGTGGTTATGACTATATCTGAGAAAACTCATACATCTAGGCACTTGTCTTCATAGTTCGTTGTTCTTTCTGCCAGGCTGATTCAGAAATGTACTGAGCACTTTCCAGGAAAGGACTCGTGAGAGGTTCAGCCCAACTTAAGATCAAATCTTCAAAAGAAACTTTGTCCCCCTATTTATTACAAAAAAGATTATCAGCATTGCCAGTTCTACAGTGATGGCTTGTGTTAAGATTTCAGGATGTTACAGAAGTGTGGACCTACTTTCTTGATGCAAACAATGAAGTCAGTTCATGACTGATGAGTTTTTTTAATCGCCTTTATCTTTAGACCTACCCAGTAATTAGGACTCAGAAAAGGACTGTACTAATATGTTTGCATGCAAACGATGATGCTCTGCGTGGAGTAACTGATTATATTAGCAGCTTCAATTCTGTCTGAAGAGTTCCTTAGCCTTGCCAAAACTCAGGAGTCAATCCAGCTAAGAAAGACATGATTTCTTTTTATCTTTTCAAAATGCTGTTGGAGATTGACTTCAGCCAGAGTCCTTACCAGTGCAAACCCAGACAAAGCACTGGGAACACACAGAGGCAGAGCAGGCTCAAAATGAAGAGAGTCTAACTTCCCAGCATCCTGGAAGATAGCTGTGAGATGTTTATTAGCCGTGATGATACGTGAGATAGAAGGAAAGATGACTAACAAGCCTTTTACTTGAAATTGTGGCTGAGTGTCTCATAACCGGTAACACTCAACCACCTCTAGGCAAAACCCTCCACCAGTCCCAAAGAGCAGACAGTGCAGTGAATGAGTAAACTGAAGCTGAGACACAGCGATTTCTCAAATCACTTGCCATTGCTGACTTCCACCCCTGGTGCTCTGAGCTCCAGTATGCAGCCAGCAATGCCCTTGCTCCAGAATCATTGTTGGCTCAACGATGTCTAACATAACTCACCCATTACACATCGTCTAGGGTTCGGCTGTCATGGCTATAAACAGTGGAATAAGGCAAGATAAGAGATCACCCACATTACTGGCAGGAGTAGAAGCTGTAGAGCAACCTTGGCAAGGCTGCTTTTGCTATCTGGCAGAAAGCTGAGTAGAGAGGAAAACCAGGGTCTGCCCGTACTGGGGGCATGGTCCTTGGCATCCTGCTAGGAGAGCTTGACACAGGCTGCCATCACCCAGGATTTATGACAAGCGACCCTTTCAGCTCTACGAGTCTCTGTATGGGCTTACGGCACCTCCCCATGCGCAATGGTTGCGCTAAAGGTTCAGATTTACAAGGGAGTTACTAAAGCCTTAGGAGGCATCAGGGACCCTCTTCATCATATGCTTACTCTGGTAAGCTGGCGGCAAAAAAGTTTTATGCTAACACGCTCTGCAGCTCCTATTTGCAACAGGCTAACCCTCATTAGAAAGGGGTTGGGGTGATTTCCCCCGACCCCCATTTCCCCATGTCATGGATTGAGAGCAGTCCTGAGGAGAAGGACTTGGGGGTGCTGGTGGATGAGAAGCTCAACATGAGCTGTCAATGTGCACGTGCAGCCCAGAAAGCCGACCGTGTACTGGGCTACATCAAAAGAAGAGTGGCCAGCAGGTCGAGGGAGGTGATTCTACCCCTCTGCTCTGCTCTGGTGAGACCCCACCTGCAGTACTGCGTCCAGCTCTGGAGCCCTCAGCACAAGAAGGACATGGACCTGTTGGAACGGGTCTAGCGGAGGACCACAAAGATGATAAAAGGGCTGGAGCACCTCTCCTGTGAGGACAGGCTGAGAGAGTTGGGGTTGTTCAGCCTGGAGAAGAGAAGACTCCAGGGAGACCTTATAGCGGCCTTCCAGTACCTAAAAAAGGGGGCCTACAGGAAAGATGGGGAGGGACTATTTATGAGGGAGTGTGGCAATAGGACAAAGGGTAACGGTTTCAAACTGAAAGAGGGGAGATTTAGATTGGATATCAGGAAGAAATTCTTTACTGTGAGGGTGGTGAGGCACTGGAACAGGTCGCCCAGAGAAGCTGTGGATGCCCCATCCCTGGAAGTGTTCAAGGCCAGGCTGGATGGGGCTTTGAGCAGCCTGGTCTAGTGGGAGGTGTCCCTGCCCATGGCAGGGGGTTGGAACTAGATGATCTTTAAGGTCCCTTTCAACCCAAACCATTCTGTGATTCTATGATTTCAGAATGGGAGCCCAGTGGCTGCTCAGAGAGGTGGTGGATGCCCACACGCTAGCTGACCTGTGGCAATTGTTCACGTACGCGCTCTCACCCCTTTGCAAGTAGCAAGGAGAGCACGTTCATCTAACCCTCTTCCACTGAGGCTTAACATAATGTGTTTTACCTCATGGCTGCCGTAGGCGAAGTGTATGAATCAGCCAGCTATTGCAGCACAGCTGACATGTAAGAACTCAGCCATGTGTCTCAGCCCTCTGGGCTAGCTATTGTCACAGTGTCCTTCCTCCTGCATTTGTCTCGGCTTGTTCATGACCCTGCGCGGTTGGGTCACATCAGATTTACTTTGTGCCTTCCCTTAGCAGGGATCAGGTTCCCGTTTCGTTTTTGCAATGCAGCGTTCACTTTTCTGGGCTGCTGTGGTTTAGACTCTTCTCCCTCCGTACAGAGGGTGGTTCACTGAGCTTTAGAAGTAGCTCTTGTGATTTTACTTAAACCCCCCATTGCCAAGCCTTTCTATTCATATTCAGACGTGTTCCTCTGTTGCTCTCCATGCAAGTAATAAAGCTTTCTCCATAAGCAAGCAAACAACAAAAAAAAATTAGCTTAGCACCAAAAGCTGTTTAAAACAGATAAAGTTTAAAGCCTTACATAAAAAGTGGAGCTGATTTCTGCAGTCCTCATTGTACTCAGCGGAGCATTTTGTCATTATGACTTTGGACTATAGCAAAAGAACCTTGCAATAAAAGGCTGCCATAAATTGACCTTTTGTTGCAAATTCTGCCATTCAAGCATAAAGCAGGAAGAAAGGCTACATAAGCTGTGTTAAAAGTAGGTCACTGTACATCCACTGTTGCCACGGCTGGTCCTGGCTGTGTGTTCCTAACTGGGTTTCTTGGTTTGAGCTGCGATACACACACAGGCGAGATGGTGAACTTGCTACACAACTTCAAAGGGTGTAGAAAGGCCAGAGTGGTGTTGGGGGCGTTTAAAAGCCTTGTTCCCAGGTAGGGCAGGCCTGCTGCAGACCATCTATAGAGCTGCTTTCTGAGAAACGGGGCATCCTGGTGGCAGGGATGGTGTTTCTGCAAAGAGCCTGGTGGCTGGCACTGCCACCCCTTAGGTAGGTCTAGGACTGCCTAAGTGACACCAGGAGCTGGTGGGAAGCTCTACTGGCCATAGTCTAGATGCAGCAACCATACTGCAGGTCTGCATTGCCTCGCCTTGCTGAGCCTCTCTCTCCACACTGTGCTCCCGTCCAGAGCTGGGACAACGCTACCTGCATAGGCTCCCTACCACAGCTGTAGTCCTCGTCCTCCAGCCCAGGGTGTCTTCCCTTTCCCCAGGAAAGTGCTCTGGCAGGTACAAGGTAGAGGGAAACAAAAGGGGTCAAGAAATTACCTGCAGTGGGGATCTCATCTCTTCTAGTCTCATCTTTTTGGTTTCCACCATGGCATAACGTCACCCAGTCCACTGTAATATTAGCTTGCTCTCAGGTAGAGAGCAACTGTTTGAACTGTCATTGATTCTCTGGTATTGGTCCTCCAAAACATTCAAATGGTCCCAATCTTTGCAGCTCCAGAACGGTCCAAGCAAAAATAACAGAGGTGGCTTAACTCACCCTGTCCCCTTCCAGGGCTACATACTATGGGTGATGCCAATTAGAGGATTCTTGATTTTTTTTCAGCATTGTCAACATTACTAAAAAGAAGTTGAATTCAAGCCTCCAAGATTCAACAGGATCTTTGTCCATTAACTCCAGTGGGATGGCTACAGACATTACCTCAGAAAAACACCAGGCTCCAGGAAAATGCTTAAGCGCACAAAGCTCTAAAATGCCTTTCTGAATAGAAGTCAACAAAGCTCAGGGTCAAATGTTTCCTTGACTCAGAATCTACCCAGCATAATACAGATAACAAAAACCAAGTAAGTCATAGTAACTTCTCAAGAAAACAATGATAACATCCATGTTTCCCCTGACTGTCCAAGCTGATTTGACTCAAATGCACTAACTGGCCCCAAACGAGACTGGATTCAAGATCCAAGCTTCTCCTGGAGATTGACAGCAGAGCCTGGAAGGTGATGGAAAGCAAGAGCACTTCCCCAGGACAGGCAGTCCCAGTGCTGGTTCTGCCTGGTCCTCAGCTCAAGGGTTTCCTGTTAAAACCTTTATTCAGCAACAGAGATGAGCCCTCGTTTACTATCCTGGACATAAAATGACACGATAGACTGAAGAGGAGAAATTGTTTTCCTTTGTGTCTCCATTATAGACTTACACAGCACAATAATACACAGCCGTTGATCTTGTTCTGCTTCTGTTCTGCATCATCTTTGCAGCTGATTGAAAACTAAAATATAGGATGTGTAGATTTAAAGACATTCAAAGTAACAGACTAGCTAGAGTTTATGATTTGTGCTGAATTATTTATCACACAATAAATGACTTACCTGTTTTAGTAGACAGTCCATCCATGCATGCCCTTCCATGGGCTGCTGTTCAAAAAGGCTTAAACACAGTCAGAGGAGGGAAGAAGCAATGGAAGCAAGCAAGATGCTGATGCCTAGTCAACACAGGAAGGAAAAAAAAAAAAGTGGAAGTTGTTGGCTTTCTTTTAAATTATAGCTTTGCATAGACACTAAGCAGGAAGGTTCTTCCTAGTATTTCTCTTCCAGTTCTGAGTGGTCACAAATGGAAGTATGGTTCCCTATATTGATTAAACACGGGCTAGGCAGAATGGGTGGCCCAAGATCCCACAGAGCTAGAACACCACAACTTGGTGAGGGACACTGTAAGGCAACCAAAACCTGGTCTGACTTGCTTACTGACATATGAGGGGTTGCATTTAATGTGCATTTTCTACTAGTTTTGAAGAATTTGCACCAAAAAAACCATGTACTACACTTCTAGATATCATATGCTAAAACGTCTGTGGCCTGTATTGCACAGAAGACCCAAACCTAAACACAGACTGATTAAAAAAATGCTCTGCACATGAGCACCAAACTTTTAAACTCCCCCTGAAACAAGCATCACAGAATTTCTGTTATCTCTGTAAACCTGATTTTCTGAAGAGTTTATGGAGTCTGTGTGTTCACACACGTATATACATATAGATGTGCCCACCCCACAGAATCACAGATCAGTTGAGCTTGGAAGGCACCTTTGGAACCATCTGGTCCAATCCCTGGTCAAAGCAGAGGCAATTAGAACAGCTTGCTCAGGACTGCATCCAGTCATGTTTTTAGTATCCCAAGGATGGAGACTCCATAACCTCTCTGGGCAACCTGCTCCAGTGTTTGACCACTGAACAGTAAAAAAAGTTACTTCTTATGCTCACACAGAATTCCCTATATTTCTATTTATGCCCATTGCCTCCCTGGTGGCATCACTGGACACCACCACTAAGCATCTGGCCTGTCTTCCCTACTGCCCCCCTCCCATCCAGTCAGGTATTTATATACATTGATAAAGTCCCCCGCAGGCTTCTCGTCTCCAGGATGAACAATCCCAGCTCTCTCAGCCTCTGCTTGTGTCACCCTTAATCACCTTTGTGGCCTTTCACTGGACGCACTCTGGTATGTCCATGTCTCTCTTCTACTGGGGAGCCCAGCAGTGGACACAGCACTCCAGATCTGTCTCAGCAGGGCTGAGCAGAGGGGAGGGATCACCTCCCTTGACCTGCTGGCAACACTTTGCCTAATGCACCCCAGGAGGCTGTTGGCCATCAGGGCACATTGCTGGCTCATGTGTCATTTCTCACAGTTTTTTATCGTCTGTGAACATGCTGAGGGTGCGTTTGGCCCCATCATTCAGGTCACTAATTAAGAGATTAAACAGTACTGGCCCCAGTATCAACCCCCTGGGGTACCTCAATGGTGACTGGCCTCCAGCTGGACTTTGAGCTGCTGATCACAGCCCTCTGAGCCCAGCAGTTCAGACAGTTTTCAATTCACCTCACTGTCCACTTATCTAGTCCATACTTCAACATTTTCTCTTGAGGATATTCTGGGAGACAATGCCGAGAGCCTTGCTGAAATCAAGATAGCAACATCCACTGTTCTTCCTTCATCCACTGAGCCAGTTATGTCTCTGTAGGAAGCTATTGGGTTGGTCAAGCACGATTTGACTATTTTAAGTTCATGCTGACGACTCCCAGTTATTTGGGATTATTTGCTCCATCACTTTCCCAGGGATCACGGTGAGGCTGACCAGCCTGTAGTTCCTCAGATTCTCCTTCTTGACCATGTTGAAGACAGGAGTAACATTCACTTTCTACCAGGCCTCAGGAATCTCCCCCAGTTACCACAACCTTTCAAAAATAATTGAGAGTGGCCTCACAATGACATTGTCAAGCTCCCTCAGCACTCACAGGTGCACTCCATTAGGTCCCATGGACTCATATATGTCTAGTATGGCTAAATGTTCCCTAAATTAATCCTCATCCTCAAGAGTAACTATTTCTTGCTCCAGACATTCCCACTGGTTTCAGGATTCTGGGATTCCTGTAAGCAAATCTTACCAGTAAAAAACAAGGTAAAGAAGCCACTAAGTACTTTGACCTTTTCCTAGTCCTTTGTCACCAGTTTCCCCACCATTCTCGTCTCACCATTACTGCAACCAAGGCTAACCTTGACCTTCACACTGCTGACCAGTTCTTCCTTGATGGTAAGCGTCAGGTAGAGCAGAGCACTTTCTTTTGCTGGCTTCTCCATCACCTGTGTCAGCAAGTGGGTTATCACCAATGCACTCCAGAAACCGCCTTGATTGCTCATGCCCTGCTGTGTTGTCCTTGCAGCAGATATCAGGGTGGTTCAAGAACCAGGACCTGCAAACGTGAGGCTTCTTCCAGTTGTCCGCTTCTTCCCAACCAGGTGATCTGTAGCAGACACCGACCACAGGCATTCACATCGGTCTGCCCTTTAATCCTGCCCCATAAGCTCTCAGCTGGCTCATCATCTCTCCCTAGGCAAAGCTACATGCACTCCCACTGCTCTTTCACATGAAGCTCTCACACCTTCAGAGCTTTCAAATCTTACAGGTGACTTCAGAGAAATACCTGTCTCAAGCATGTGAAGTTCCCCCTACATTTTTCACGGAAACATCTCCATGGGGACGGACACACACACAGAGTGGGATGCAGGAGGTGCTCAACCCTCCTTAGACACTGGAAATCCAGTTATAGGACCCAAATAAATGGGAGTGAGGGGAAAAATCAGACTACATTATCTCAACTGCATACAAAGCAGTTCTGTATTTTTTTACAGAAGCATTGTGAGGCTCTGGACCTTCTAAAATAGAAAAATTCTGAATGTTATTCGCAGAATAAAGGAACAGCTACATCATAGGACACCCCAAGGGAACTGAAGGAAAAAACTGCGATGTCCCTTACACAGCAGGAGCCCAGATCACAAGTCGTTATCCAGTCCTATCATTGCCTGTACTTTCCACCAGAATTTTAACTGAGCTGCAGCCCCTTAAAAATAATGCATGGACTTAGGCATTTTGTACTGTCAGAGAAAATATGAAATATCATTCATTGGGTCACACACATTGGGGCTCCCACTTCTGAGTATCTCATGAGCACTGGAAGCTCCCACTAATGTCAGTCATTTTTATAGTTTTGTCACCACACAAGCTATTACCACTTCTTTATTCTTTACTGAAGGCCAGAAACACGCTTATACCAAGCTTATAGAGAAAAAAGAAATAAAAAGCCATGTAAAGACACAACATAAAGACCCAGCTCCCAAGCTCCCACTTGATGTTTCAGAGCCCCTCATCTCTCAGATTTACACAGGAAGGAGAGGGAACGAATCCAGTCACTGGATGAAGTTACAAACTGCCCTTCAAATTCTGAAGAACTATTCTGATGGCTGTTGACAATATGCTTATTAGTTTCCTGGCGTAAACAGACATATGTTCTGTGAAAAAAGTACACTGGATTAAAATACACCGGAGTTCCCACAGCTTGTTTACAAATACAAACTTCTTGGAATTGTTTTAAAGCTTATCACTATTTGCCTGCTTTCTAAATAAGCAGGAATGAGGAACAAAAACATCAGATGTTACCTCAGGCAGGTATCTCCTCCAGCAGGGCTACTCTAGTGCCAAAATCCAACCTTGATTCGGGGTTGCTGCAGGTCGGCCGTGGAAGGAGCCCTCAGCACCGGTGTTCTGCTGAGCAGAGCTCGGTGCTGCTCCCAGCGCGGAGAGAGCAGCCCTCACACCAGGGAGCAACGGCACAGCTGGCCCCGTGCTAGGGAATTAGAAACCTCTCTTTTGAAAGGGTTCTTTGTTCCCATTAATAATGGGTAAAATTCTTAAATGTGCAAATCTTCTTTCTGAAAAGTGACAGGAAGCCCTTGAGCTCGAGTCTCCAATGCAGCTGCAGCCGAGTTACCTGATCACAGGGATCTGTAGGATCCAACAAGCCCAAACACTTTTGAGAATCTGGGCCAAGAGCTTAAGTTTCACTAATAAAAAATGGTACAGGGACGTTATTTTTTACTATTTTTTTAGACTACTTAGCTGTCCTGATGTGTCATTGTGAAACACATCAGTAGGACCAAAATGCCCTTTGGTCCCTTTGGTAGACAAAAATACAGCTTTTATTGTGTCTAATCTTTGGTGGTTTTGAAAAATTTACCCCAAAATGTGCAGCTACTCAGCCGGCTGTCCAAAAGCCCAACCATTCTTGAGAAAGATCTGCTGTCGGTTACACCCTGCAAATCATCTCGGTACCAACACACGTGGTGGCTAGGTGCCTCCGTCAGGCCGGAGCGGTACTGTGCTAGGAGTGCGTATGAAGTAACGTTGCACAGGGGCAGTCCTGCAGAACCGTGCGGTCTCTCCCCTCTCCATTACGATGTGACCAGCATTAAAGATGATTGCCGGCTGAAGTAAGAGAGTGTCAGATGGAGGCTGAAAAACAGCCGCCCAGGCTCTTGTAAATCTGTCTTGGAAATGCAAGCTGGTGTCCCACAGGGATTTTATATCCCCCCTGCAAGGGGACCACTTCAGGGTCAATGTCAGGAGATTTCTGCACCACAAACAGTCCTCCTTAGAAGACCTTCTGCAGCTCTCAATCATTTGTAATGAATTATCGCCGCCACCCCGGTCACAGGACATCTTAAGCACAAATGTCCTTTCTACTCTTACTACCAACATTCAGGATGTCAGTTTATCATGTGTTTCTCTAAACCCGGAGCAAAGGTTTTCTCTCAGGTACAAAGAAGCATTTCAAGTATTAAACTTGCCTCCAGTAGAATATTGCATTTTGTCCTCCAAAGAGTTCTTCTGATATGAAACCCTACACTCAGCCAAAAGCGGTGAATAGAAGAAATTTTTTACTGAGGTATAAATATTAGCAATGTGTAATATTAAAAAAAAATTAGAAAAAAACCCACTGAGCTGGTATTTTCATTCACTCGCATCCACCCACACTGCTTCCATATGAAAATGACAAGACTATAAAATTACATTCAAAAGTGATATAAAAGAAATTTCATCTAGGTTGAACTATTTGAGTTGGCCTGAAGTTGACCCGGCCTTTGTGGATTTTTTTGCTAAATCAGAGGTGTTATTTTTATTGTTGCTGTGTGCGTGGTCCAGCAGAAGCTCAGGGCAGCTGCCTGCCATCCTTCCACAGTGATGTGCCAGAGACCATTCTGCAGGAATGCCTTATGTTAGCGTTACTGCAAACGACAAGATATGCTAGTACAGATGTCAGGTGAGAATTTCACAGTTACGATAAAAATCAGTACAAAGCCCGTAGCTGGCCAGCGTACCAGGAAACCTCTGCAGACTTATGCAATCCTGTTTGTTCCAGTTATGTCGATCAAAATTGCCCTGGCTCAGGAAAATAAAGCAACTACAAACAATTATTTTCAAATAACAAAACTCCTAAAATGTAGTTGAAGAAACTCTGAACTCTGCTTTATTCCCATGTAAAAAAACATTCCATACATATCAGGGATTTTTCAGAATTCCCCCTCCTCCTTCTTGCCTTCTTGTAAAATTTGCTTTTAATAACTGTCAGCTTCCTGAACCACAAAGCCCTCCCTTCTGTTTTGCTGTTATTCACTGGGGCAAAATAAAATGCTAAGGCAAGAAGAGAATGCAGGTGTGTTTATCCTGGGTCAGGGCAAAAGGAATTTGCACTCCGGCAGGAGTGCAAACACAAGCAAGGGGCTAATGGGTTGTTTCCAGCCTTTTCCTGCTGCAGTGGGAGGTCTCCTAGAGGGGCTTGTTAGAGGACACCAGCCAAAACTGCACCTCCATCTGCACCTCCTCCTCCCATGTGCTGCCCAACACGATGGCTTGTCTTGGAGGGAATGTGATTATCCTCTTCCTATTGTAGGAAGTCCCAAACTTGCAGAGAGCAGAGGGGCAGGAGGCATCTTAAACCCTGCAATTTCGCCCTGAGAAACCATCCCGCTTCCCTTGCAATCTGGAACCTTATCATTACAATCAGGGAGTAAGCGCCAGGGAGAGGTTTCAATGCCTTTCATCCCGCCGGTGTCTCCAAACTGGGAGCTTGGAAATAAGTGCAGTGCAAATGTTACAGTGCCGCCACTGAAAAAGTCTCCCTTTTACTGCAGTGCTCTTCTGATGAGCCACAAATGGCAATACCCTTAAGGAAGAATATGATGGCACTGCGCAGAGGTGATGGGCCAGGTTTTAAGAAGCATTGAGCTCACTGCAGAAGTAGATAGACCTTGGAGAGAGACTTTCAATAGTGTTTAAATCCCTTCAATTTCCATGGCAATTAGGTGTTAGTCACCTTTCAAAAATCCCACTAAGCATCACTCCTTCGTACCTTGGCTTTTAGCTAGCAATGGACAGTACCTATAAAACCACATTTTCTGTGTGGGAAGAGGGTAGAGGCAATTACTTTGCTGAAAAAGTACAGGGAGAAATGAAGCTTAGGAAACCGAAGCAAAAAGAATTACACTGAACCTACCATGTAGAATTCTATATAAAACATAAAAATACGGAGAATATAGAGGTCAGTTCAGGCAACTAGCTTTTTTTTTTTTTGCTATACTTTATAGACCTTGCTATAAAACTCTCGTACAATTTCATCTAACACCCAACAGAATTATTTCCCAGACCCAGCTCTCTATTTCTTCAACACACACACACATTGTGTGCCAGTGCAGTAACAAGCTATTCCTGCTGCAGGATGATGAGAAGATACATCTTTGGTGTATCAGTGTCATATTGACCCGGAGTATTGACTACAGACCCACATCCCATTATGCCAGGAGCCGCACAAAGAGCAGAAAGAACTGCAGAGCAACCAGGGAGGGCCTTTGTAAGAGCAGGGAGGGAAACGGAGCACATGGTGCTTTTATGATCGCTTTGCAGTTGGGTAGAGAGCAATCTCTTTCCAGTCCTGGGAGAAGGGAAAAAAAAGCGGTTGTGAGACCTGCTTCACATCCACTCCCCCCATTACTGACTGCCCAGTGGTAATTGTCCTTCTCTAACGAGAGCTTTTCCAAGGTAAACACATTTCCATAAGCCAGTGTAAGCACACAAACACCTACAATGCATGCAAATTAAGCATCCTCTTCAGTTTTTAAACATGTGACCAGTTAGAACATTCATGCTAATTCCTGGTTGCAAACAAAATCTTAAATTATGAACAAAATACTGTAAAGGAATTCCTCCATAGATAATGGACAAATATTAAAAACACATGAGAAAGGGGTTTGTTTTCCAAAGTAAATCCAGTAGTTGGTTTTCAACTAGAAACATGGTTCAATAGTTTATTATATCACTTTGAAGTTCATTGCTTGACCTACACGTATACCATATATAAACTTATTTGAAACTGTCTTAGCATAAATGCTGGCATTTCTGACCATATTTTAACACTCAGTCTGCTCCCCAGAAGATGTTTTTACTTGCTAAGGATATTCTCGCACAGGAATTTGTTTGTCAGGAACATCTGCAGAAAGTTTTCCGCACATATTGCAGAGTACTACATACATAACCCAAAGCCAGCATCCTGCCAAAGCAAACACCTGAAAACCAGCATTCTCTGTGTATACATGGGCATAGTTAGGACACTCATCAAGAAAGCGGGAGCTGTGGGCTTGTACCCTATCAGTTTGCCATTAGGCTAAATGGGAGAATCTTCCTCCTCTCCCCCAAATCACACTGCCGCCCAGGTACATTAGACATAGATCTGAGTGTATTTGACTTCCCATCAATGCCTTTGGGAATGAACAGGAGCACTGACCTGCGCTCCCAGGCAACTTAATATCTCCATTTTCAACCATCGATTGATTTTAAGGTTCATTTAACTTTTGAGGGCACATGAACAGCCTGAATAAAGACTCAAATTAAGTGTCTCAAGTCATGACTAGGTGGAATTTAAGTCCAGTGTAGCTCTATGTATTCAATAGGAGTAGTTCAAATGTTGATTGATAAATGCTTGTAATCAATTTTGCACATCAAGGAGAGAACTAGTAGAAAATATTTAATCAAAATGTTAAAAAAAAACCCAAAAAAACAAAGTGCAGAAAAATGTCATCTACTCATGAACAATTTACAAGTAATAAAGTTACTCTGTAAGAAATTTGACAGGAGCCATAGCTGGAATTATTCCACAGATGCCCTCAAATGCTCTATTTTTCTTCCCAGCTAGAGCAAAACGCCCCCTGCTCCTTTAATATCAGAAGACAAGGGAGTGCTCTGTAGACAGACGTGAACTGTACCTGTCATGAAAAATCACAGTCTGGCACTTCTTCCTGTACAACAAAGGGTCCTGCACAACCCTTTTTCCCCGTCCCCTTTGTGAGTCAGGAAAGCCCTGAAGAAACCCAACTCTCAACCTCCTGACTATAAAACATGGACCGAGGCAGTCAGCATGCCTGAGTAGGCGTATGCGTGACAGGAGAAGGCAGCTCAGAGACAGGGGAGGAGAGGACTGGGACAAAGGCAAGGTGAGTAGGCTGGCAGCAGCAAGACTGGGCAGGCCCAGCTGTAGCAAGGGTATGAAGTTCAAACAGGGTGATGCACAGCGAGGTGCAGCTTCTGGCCTCCTATACACACTATGTGGTGGCACCAGGGAAGAGTGAGGCCTCCTGAGATACACCAGAGAGAGAAAAGCCGAGTCAGGAACATGACCTGTGAGCAAATACCTTCTAAAGGTTAGTGCTTTAACAAGAAGACAATGGTGGTGGCAATGGTGGTGGCTGATGGGGAACAAAGTGGACTCTAAACCTTTTTTTATGCCTTGCTATAAAAGTATCAGCAGTTAAACTACAGACCATGGCTCAGATTCTTCTTTCCAGGCATTATCATTTACAGACATTTTTAAAAAACACCCTCAAGCTCCATCACATTATCTATTAGGCTATGAGGAAGCACAGAGAGGGGGATCCATCATTTCCTGGCCTGCACAAAGCTCATCTGTGAGCAGAAGTATTAACTCAAACTGTCTAAACGACCATGGACTCTCAAAACAACATTTGTCCTTCCATTAAAAGAGTTAAGCAGCCAAATGGCAAAACCCCTAAATCCGTTAACATAGAGGCAAGCTTTTCCGGGGGTGCCTTGGCCCTCAGAAACTGTTTTGCTAAATTATGCATCAAAAAGAGAGAGAAGCCTGCATAACTAAAACCTCCCAGGCAATGGTAAGCTGCTCATCTCTTTCTCTGCCTCACGTCCGTGCTGACTGGCAGCAGCACACCCCTACCAAATGGACAACGTGGCCCACTTCTACTGCCCTTGCACAGTACGCAACGTGCCACCCTGCGTGTTACGCTTTTTAGTTCGCAAGCAGTAGGCCACAGGTAGTGCTTTCCCATTTCATGCCCTGTCCAACAAGGCAACTGCTGGCCCATGCACTTTTTCTCTTTATTTCCTGCATTTTCAGCAGTTTGCAGAGTTAAAATATACTCAGTTGCTTAACCGGGGCCATCATCTGGAACACATTCAAGATTGGGAAATCTGCATTTTGTGTCTTTCTGAACGAAGTGCCTTTAGGTATCCTGAGATAACACACTCATTTTCAGCTCTATGTCAGCAACAATTTTGTCTCACTCCCTCTATATTTTTTTTTGATTTAATATGAAAAGCTTTCAAACAGAATCCAAATCTTTCCAAAGCTAACAAGGAAAGGATTTCTTCCTCTGATTGAAGTGGAGTTAGCAAGGTTGTGATGAAGCACTGCATGCCGAGACCTGTACGATGCTGACAACGAACACATATTAAGATGAGAGGAGTCATTGTAAAACTCTGGGCAAAGGGGTTGGGCCCATCTCTCCGCAGCCTGATGTACACCTCATTATTTCAGCAGCAGACAAACAGCAAGACCAGATTGTTTACAAGAGCGTGGAGGTAAATCTTGACAGTATTTTGTTTCTTCTGTAGTTAGTGATGACAGAATAGGTGATTATGAAAAGCAATTGAAGTATTTCTTCCCAAATTGGATGATTCATAACTCCTTGTTCATGCCGTTGAATCCAAACCAAACGTTGTTGAGGATGGTGAGAGGAGGAACAAGGAAGAAAAGAGAAGGCACAAAGAAGTAACACGGTGCACTTGCAGCAATCTCTCTGCAATCCTGAGCCATCCCTACCTGCATTCCTTAAGCTGCACATACAAATGAGCGTGCAGTCCAACACACGGGTAGCAACAGGAGTAAAACATTAAAAAAAGCACAAGACCAATGCCTACATGGAAGGCAGAAGATTAAGTGTAAGCAATAGTCTAGACACTGGGTCATGCACTTAAAGCCCATTCATCATTTCTGACATTAAACCATCACTTGCTATACCCCAAAATGAATAAGCCTGAGTAAAGCTCGGAAACATCTTTGTCAGAGCACAGGGACCAAGGCAGGCGTAGGTTAACATGTGCTACATCCTCACCTGCCGTAGTCAGAATAACTAGAACAAAGCCAGTGCAGCTGTGCCAGTTTACACCAGCTTAAGCTATGACCTGTTTAAACATTTTTGGACGGAGTCCAGCGGTAGAGTCTAGACATTCAGAAATAACTTGATCTTCATCTCTTGCTTTTCTACAGAAAGGAAGAGGAAATCTATGTCACAAAGCAACATTTCATGCAGAACAGCAGGGAAAGACAGGATGGTAACCCAATTAAAGGCAGATCAGAAATCTTTCAAAGCCATTTATAAAGAAACATAAACTATCTCCATCCTCCTGTGACTGAATGAAAAGAGATTGCATGGAGCAAGGAATCAGGTGATCTGCCTTGCAAAATCTTCTTCGCCTCAGAGAACAAAATTCAAGAGCCCATTTCATCAGGTTTGCCCCTTCGGTCACTGTTGCAATCTTCTGCTTTTGTCTTCCTCAGTTGCTGATCTGGCAGACCCAGCACTCAAGAAAACGAGTCTTGCTACTGTCTGCTATCTCATGTCTGCAAGGAAAAAATCTAAGGAGCTCGCAAGGTCTTCTGTGTTTAGGGGCTATGTCAAACAGCACTGGGGTTTTTTTGCCCCTAGTTGCTTACTAGAAAGATTGTCTGAAGCAAAATACCTTCTCTAGTTCTAATATTTTATATCTCTCTGGTTTTCATTGCCTCTAGGTCTCCTGGTCACAAAGTTTTATTTTTAGCTTACTTCTCTTTATGTAACTTCCATGGAAGAATTCAGCATGCCCCTTCCACACAAATATCTGCACTAAGAGCAGGGAGATGAGGGATTATTTGAAAGGAACATCTGTGAAGTCTTTGTGCTCCAGCTTCCCGAAGGCCCTGACATTCTGTCTCTTCCTTTGCTTCTACATCAGCTTCTTGTCTTTTCATATGCAGCTTTCAAGTATATTTTTAGACAGTTGAACAATTCAAAGTTTGCCTGGAGCCAGCATTTAAACTTAGACCTATATTTTCAGAAAAATAGACTTAAAGTTAGAATGATTATTTAGAAGTTTCAAAAAGGTCCATCTCCTGCTGACATTTTTACATACCTTATTTTTGTAGCTGCTTATATTTCAGATGAAAAATTTTTACAGTATAGAGAAACATATCTCTTTCGAGAAAAAAAAAAAAGAGGTCACTAAATTCTATCATAAAATGTCAGACTTTTATTTATTTATGTGTCATTCTCAGGCGAAGCTCAGTGGGCCTGCTTTAGTACAACCCAGACTACAATTTGATGAGATGCTAAAGTCTGTGTTCGAGGTCCTAGTACTGCATCTCACACATCACACACACATCATGGAAAAACACTGATTCAATAAAAAAACCCTCAATTTGCTAGTTCTTTTTTATCAAAAACATTTTTGTAGATTAATGTGGCAGGGGTAACCAGTATACTGCATTGCGTGCTGTCTATTCTCCAAAGAATGCTGGCCAAAGCCAGCATAAACATCTTATTGGAAGCCCTTGTGAGTTGCACAAAAGCACACTCAAAGTCCACACACTAGTCTCATCCAACAGGGCACAGCTTGTACTTGCAATTGAGGAACCACAGCCTTGGAAGATACACGGAGATGGAAACCAAATGATCTCAGCAGCTATCAGAATGCATACAATGGTTGGATATCTGTTATAACTGTGACATCTGTTAAAACAGAGTCCCTCATTTCACAGGTGTGCCCCATCTCAGATTGCAGGATTCACTGGAAGGCAGGAATCGAGCTTGACACAGAGATTATTTCTCCTTTAAGAGAACTCCAGCTATCTCCACCACAGCCTGTCTTTCAGTTCCAGGGAACCCAAACTTCCCGACCTTACTTGGGTATCTGATGAGAAATTATCTCCATCAGCCATATGAAGACACTACAGAGAGATAAGGATGGAGAACTCCAACGCATTTTGCCTGGAGAAGAAAACATTGGTTCCAAGTGGACCTAACCCCTTCCTTGCCAGACAAACCTCTCTTAGGTACCCGGCTGGCCTCTGGATGATCTGACCATGCCAACCTCAGAAGCTGAAGACTTGCTTTCTCCCATAGATCAGATCTATGATCAGTAGCAGCACCATGACATTACAGGAGTTACGTAGGAACTGCTGGAAAGCCATGTGTGGCTCAAGGGTCACAACACAGTTATTGCTGTCTTACTCGTATCTGCTTACCATTGGGATTGCTGCTGTTATTGTCTGCCTGCTACTCCCCTCTATTGCTTGTATTTCATTAAGGCTCAGTCCACTACTATAAAACTGAATAAAACCAAACATTGCAGTCCCTTGCTTTCTTCCGGTGGCACTTCTGGCCTGACCCATCCACCCATCACCTCTTCCCTTTATACTTGCTATTTCTGCTGGTGCTTCATGTCCCTCTCGTGCCTCTCATACAAATGATACCAGCTACCATCCAAACATCAGCATCTTCAAAGACTGCCACAACTGCAGTCAGTATTGATATTGGGATACTTCCCTTCCCCACACTGCTAGCAGCGTACCTTTTCCCGGCAATTACTTCGGATGTAGCCTGTGATGTTGAGTTAGAGGATACTGAGCAGAAGGAAGACCAGAACACCAGTGGGGAGGCTTGACCTTGACAGTCAATGAAAATACTATTTATGTGACTAGGAACAGCAGATGGAAGGGTTCAGACAGAATGGGACTATGTAAAGAAAAGTATTTGTGATGGGGCTGTACTGGAAGGACAATTTAACACTTTTCAGCTTGTCTCCAGGTTTTCTCCATGGTAATGTGTTCTTATCCACAGCACTTGTAAACTAAGAAACTTAGTCTTCTCATGGACACAAAATGGAAGTCCAAAAACAACTGGATATCTTTGATACTTGCTTATCTGGGCTTCAGCTCTCCCTTGGTAAACAAGGAGTTATAGTCATCTCTAGAAAGGTATGGAAATTAATTCAGTAATATTAATGATAGTTCTGAGAACCACAGAAGAGCCCATTAGGAAATTAACATTTGTGACTTTGGCATAGTGTTAAACAGAACCCACTGGAACATGGTCCGAAGCTGCATAGTGAAGCTGTTAAAGCTGATCATTCAGCTGACATCATCCCTCTTTTGCACTGAACAAAGCGAGCATCATATGGAAAATACAGCATGTAGTCATGCAATAAAACCCTGTATCCTAACACATAGAAAGGGTATAAACTAAGGTAACATGGCAAATATTAATTCTAACACTTACATTCCGAGTTACTGTATTTGTAACTCAATTTTCTTCTAATACAGCTTCTTGGATGAAATATTGTTATATGCTAGCAAAGAAGAAATTCAAACCAAACAGCAGCATGTCATTTTTTTCCCTCTAAGGAATGTCACGTTTGGAATGGCCCAGTGGGCAAAGGCGAATACATAATGGTTATTCAGAAAGCAATTAGATTCTGACCGCAGGGAAATGTTTTCTGAATGGATTGAGCTTTAATAGAATAGACCCAATAGTCTTTTTTGTTCCTCTATTTCTTATATAAGGAATCTTTTTTCCTTAGAGTTAAGATCTGGGCTAAGGATGAACACACAATTGTGCTCTTCACACAGTTCTTCACTATGAACTCATACATATATCTTGATAGTTACAACAGCTGCATTTGAAGATAGTAGTCAGTGTTTTGGGCTAATACAAACAACAAAAGCAAGCAGTAACCCAAGCCAAAATTAAAAGGAGTTTATTTTCCTTTGAGCAAATTCTAATGATTTGGAAATCTCACATCTTCTTGTGCTGTTTCTTTCAGTTCTAAGACATGAGAAGTGACACTGTATTTAGAAAGATAACAAATAACAGGCCTAATTCTGCTCTCAACAACACAGGCACATCTCAAAGCAAGGGCAAGAGGGTTCAGGTAGGTTATGTAAGCCAACGCTGCTACCAGATCTCATCAAAGGCTAATCAGCAGCAGAAAACAATAAGGCTGCTATAAATCAGTGTTTGGTGTTTGATAACATAAGAAAAGTTAAGTCTTTACAATATCTAATCTCATACCTCTCTAATGACAAACGGTAAATATCTACATTACCTGAATAACCAGCAATAGGCAAGATTTGGCAGTAACACAGCACGGGCAGTACAGACACTGAAGGAGGGTGGAAGGGAATGAATAAAAAAGTTTATTCTTTGTTTTTCTTACAGACATCCTCATACCAAGGACAGGCTGACAGTTTGCCCAACCTAAAAGGTGTGATGCACTAAAGAAGAGAAATAGCTTTGTTAAGTAGCCACAGAGCAAAACATGCTCTTCTAGGTAGTGGAGTCTTATCGGAGCGGCTATGCTTTTTGCTACATAAATTATGATTACTGTTTTTGCATTATTTCCAGTAACACTTAGAGGCTCCACTAAAACAGCACATTACTGCACCAGCTCAAAAAGCACTGACACCTTACAGACTCATTTTAATACAGGGTCTGTCAGTTCTCAGTTTTGGCAATTAGGTACACCAGGGCTGCTTCATGCATGTTCGAATATACCAGCTGTTGCTGGTTTTCAGACAGAATCAATTCCAAGTTTCTCTAATTAGCCAGTGAGATCAGGTGCTCTCATAAAAGATTGCAGTGTTGGCTCAGCTTCTTGGTGCTACCAAGCTGGTCTTCTGTGTTTGGTAGCGATCAACAGCTGAGGTGTGAGTGAAAATGCCTGAGGTTACATCATCTCCTTTTTTGATACCAGGTGTAACATAAGGTGGATAAACCCCTTTTCTCTCCATTTTATTATATTATTTCTTCTTTGTAATTGAAAAAAAAAAAAAGGTCTTGTCATTCTAGTGGGAGGTGTCCCTGCCCATGGCAGGGGGCTTAGAATTAGAGGATCTTGAAGGTTCCTTCCAACTCTAACTGTTGTATGATTGTATGTATAATTCAATACACTCCTATGTCTGAGCCGCCAGAATACCTGTAGATCTGTAGTACAACATCTGTAGTAGTTCCAATTTCTGTGATGATTTAAAAGATAAAAAGACTTCCTTGATTTGGTAGCAGTATCTGTAAGAATATTAACTCTGTAGTGAACAGTATCTAGTTATTAAGTAGAAGAAAGGGCTTTTTTGTTATTAGCGACATGCAAATAGTGAATTAATTCTAATCATGAAGGTTGTTTGTAAGAACGATAAAACACCTGCTTGGATAGACACCAAAGTTAAAACACATGAATGGTATCACAAGTCATCAAGTGATAAGATCTTGATCTTATGAAGTGTTTTTCACTGGTATGCTCAGATCGCAAAGCACAATTAAATTGAAATCAATACTAGGGGAAAACAATGGGGAAGCTGGTAGACAGAGAAGTGAAGGAAGTGCTCTGCCAGCCAAGGGATCAGTGGGAGCCGTGGGAAGAAAATCCTTGTCTCTCAGTTCCCTGCAGACTGCTGTCGTTTAATGTTGGGGATTTTTAAGACACAACGTTATAGAGACAAGTGCAAAAATAACCCTTGTGGACTGTCCTTTCATATTATTACAGTAGTATAATGGGAGTTTGTCCACTGAAACCCCACATCCTCCACATCACCAGTTCAGACTTCCAGGAACACATGGGAGAACTATGTTTTACTATGTTCAAATAATGAAAGAAAACGTATGCTGTAAATGTTTTTACAGCTACCCTGCAGCATATAACCACCTTCAGAAAGAATTATCAGGATTATGTTCTGGTGTTTTTGAGAAGTGTACATATTGTCATTGTCTTCTATAGAAATCATTTTTAAGAAATGCTGGAAGAATATGGCAACTGGATTTTCATTTATTTTCTGGCTTTATGTGAAACTGGTTTACTGCCTCTTCCTTCTTTCTCTATAACGGATCATTTAACCAGAAGTTGATAGTCTAGTGGATGAAAATGTTAAAAAGCCCATAGAAACATATTCAGTCTCCTGCCCTTTGCAGGAGAAGTTGTGAAGATGTGAGGGCAACAGATCTAGAATTGGAAAGATGGAGTTTCTCGAATATTTTTGACACATAAAATATCTGTGTATTACAGATGCTGAAGTTTATCTGGTTTATGATCTTCCCTCTGAATCTCTCTGTTTGAGCTCATTGGGTTGGATCTGTGAAGGGCTGTAAATGCCTAAAGCTAGACTTCAGTGGTGTTTAGGTACTAACTTCAAAATATGCAAATATCAAAAATTTCACTTAGCACTACGGACATATGAAGTCTGCAGACACCTAAACTTTCACTCATAAATTTTCCCAGCAACTTAAAGTTCTGCTTCTGGGCCTGCTCAGAAACACCAGTCAAGTTCTATAGACAGGTCATCCCCCTTACCTACATTTCTTGAAGGTCCTGATCCAGTTGGTGTGCTCCTTTGATGAACACCTATAGCATCCTTTTCCTCCTATGACAACTGCCACTTTTGATTGGAAACATGGCTAGCAGAAACCTTCCAGAGCTTATACAACTTGTCTTGAGGCTTAGATGCTCTCAGGGAAGGGCAACAAGGGGTTGCTATAAGACATGAAGAAGAGTGGGGCAACCATTTCCTGCTTCGTCAAAAGTACATTGGGGTATTCCCACAAAGAATATTGTTAATAAAGAATTGCTCTAAATGGGCCTTAAGGGTGTTTCTTCTTTTTCTTTTTTTTTTTTTTCAGATGGTCTGCAAAATTAGTAATTTCTTTGTTTATGTTTAGAAAGAGCAGAACAATATTTCTATTTGAAATTTTTTCTTCTTTCCTGGACACAATAGCGAACATCAGTGATGTTACGAAACCTGTATAAAGTGTTTCCACAAAGCTTCTTATTAAACAGAGAGAATAGCGGAGAAGGCAATTTCATATCATCCATAGGATATAGCTACGCAGCTTTCTTTTTAAATTGCTTTATATTGGATGCTACAGATATAGACAGTTTTAAGAGTGTGTTGTTTTAAGAAGTATGGGAAGCTCCTAAACCAGCGTCCTCTGTTCCTTCCTATTACAAGCTCAGTCTCAGTTCTTCTTTGATGCCCTGGAATATAAATCAACAATGGCACTTAATTCGTATCTGTTTTGAAGACAAGGAAAACCTTGAACAACCAACAAGCCTATTGTCTCATGGTATGTAAATGCATTAGCTGAGTAACTACACCATCATCTTTGGTGTAAACCTTGCTTACTGTTCCTGACTCTTCTTTCTCTAGTCTTCCTGACTCTTCTGTATCTTATTCTTAGACAAAATCTGAAATTTAACGGATTCTTTCAGTATACTCATATTTCCAAATTTAAAGACAAAGTTTGCAAGTAGGTTCTTCATAGATTATAAGCTGCCTTTCACCACTTTATACATGGTAAAATATTAAATTAACTTATTATAAGAATATATTGCTACAAGAGTTAGTCTTGAAATCATGGATCATCAACCAGAGGGCACAAATTAGCCATCTAATGTACTCTGTGGGCTTTATCTTCTGTGATAATCCTGGAAAATGTTTTACAGTCAATTTTAATGCACTCCATGGGTCAATTTTGAGCTGCGATTTGCCATGCATCCTTAATTTTCAAGTCTAAATGAGACCTGATATTAATTATTACTTCACAGCAGCCAAACATTTTATAAAGCTATAGTGATATTCCTGTTCTTCATCTCTGTAAGTGTCTGGTTGCTAAATATTTGGTAGTCAGTGCTTATTTCTTCTCATACTTTGAATTTGTTAGGCTGTACTTACTAGGAAAAATACTGCAATATAAAGCATGCAATTATGATATTCATTCTTTAACCTTCTGTGTGGTATTTGACACCCACAGAGATTTTCCCAGCTCTGGGAACTGTTGAGTCAATGTTGTCTCAGCTACAGACCAGCAACCATAGCAAATGTTTTCAAAGCTGTCAGAAGCTGCACTCAAATCCATTATTTATAACCTTAGATAAAAGTGATCTGATTTTTAGAAACATAAAAAACCCAACTGAAATCAATGAAGAGTAATTATTAGCATTCCTAATTAGCAAATAGAAACACTAGTCTATATATACTCTCATGTATTTGTGTCTAGTCATACCTCCTTCACCAGGAGCAGTTTGGCCCATTATACAGCCTGTTATATTAGAAAAGCGGTTTCTTAAGCTTGGGATTAATATTTCACAGCAGTGGCCAAAGAGACAACATAATCCAGGTCATACTAACAAATGAATTGTAACCAGTATCTCAGAGAACAGATGTCTAATGGTTTGGAAATTAATGTGAGTGGATAAAAATACCGAACTGTAACATGGTTCTAAAAATTTTTCTTTACATACTTAAAGAATTTGAGAATGTTTTACATCTAGAGTCAACCAATAGCTTTGTAAAGGCTGATAAACAAAAGAAAGAGGGGGAAGACCATTGTCAAAAAGTTTTCCCTTGGAGAATTGCTTGGAGGATACGGTGGGAGAGGTGAAGACTCCTTCCCCTCACACAGCTAAGAGGTGGAAGTTTCTTCCTTCACTGCAGTGACTTCTTGGCCTTCCCTGTCACCCTGGCCCTCTTTCCTGTCACTGCAGGATGCTGAGATGAAGGCTGCAAGTGCCACGCTGATCTCCCAGCCCTGCAAGCGCACAGCTCGCAGCCCCTGCTGATGTTGCAAGGGGAAAGGAGGGGAGGAGGAGGAAAGCACCCCAAAGTCAAGGCGGGTAGTAGCAAGAGGAAGACAGTCTTCTTCACCCTGTATCAAAACAGCAGCTGGCAGGAGCTACCTTCATCCTGCCTTGGAATTAGGTCTCTGATTTAGCCCACCCCACCTATTTAAGCTGCCTGGGTTTATGTTTCCTCTGCAGCAGTAACGCAGCCGCTCCGGGCTGGCTGACCTCAACTGGCAAGCCTACAGCTGAGAGTCTCATTATAGCTCATGGCGATATGCTGTACTTTTATATCAAGAGCTGAAATAACAAACTCGGTTCATGCAGGGGACAGAGCTTTGGACTCATCCCTGCTTGAGAGGCCTGGTTATTTATTAATTATATTTAAAATTTTATAACAGCTTAAAAGGAATGTGAGCCAGAGGCAACACTTCCAGTGAAGCCTCCCTTGTGCAATGCTTGTGTAATTCTCTTGTTTCAGTGCTGATTTGTGCAGCTATGAAAGGATCCAGTCTGTTCCCTTCTCTAATGCCTCCACTGGTCCTGGTGATTTCTTCATCTTTTGACATGGGAGCGTTCTGACACACAGACCCCAAAGCACTTCTTTGTTGTGACATCCCAGTGCATGGGAGTCCAACAGGCAGACCCGTGCAAAATCTTGCCCAACCACTTTCTAAGGGAAACCTGTACGATTCCTGCCTTTTGATACCCACTCAGCAAGACTGGAGAGAATGCTTTGCAGCCGCTTCCCTTATCCTTGAAATCCCACTCACCATAACAAGGCAGGTGTGGTTGGTAAACTGCAGGATCCAAGTTTCTCATCCAGAGCCTGCCAGGATTAAGAGTATTAAAGGGTGGTGTAAGTGAACAATTTCAGTTTAGCTAAGGATTGATGTATAGTGGCTCATTGAGTTGGGAAAGGCCTTCATAAACATATGTCTGATTTGCCATGGCCTTTTACTTGGCGCGAACCAACCATTTACTCGATACTAGGCACTTCTGAAGTAGAAATTCCCTGGTGAGAGTGGCTTGGACTTCAAAACACTGCATGGAGCAGGAACAGGGGAAATTTATTTTGGCTGAGCCTATTTGGGCCATGGATAACTAAGGACCAGACTCTGCCATAAAGCCGCTTGTAAAGGTACCTGTTAATGACATCAGTGAGGCTACTCCGGGTCTCCTCTGGCAGCGGACAGCCACGCTGGGAGCCTGCCCCGCTGTGGGGCATCTGCAGCTGGCATCTACAGCCACCTGCTGGCTTGTTCCTGCATCCCAACGGCGTCTGTGCTCCCTCCTGCAAGGCACAAGAAGGAGATTGGGTGTCAATCTTTCTTACCACCAATGTCTTTTTAAACAAACTTCACCTATTTAATCTGAGACAAATTTGTCGTTCTGAACAGGTCTTTTTGGGATCTTTATTGCCTTTGTGTTATCTCTCTTTTTATATACATTCCCTCTCTCTTTTATACAAGCCAAGAATTACTTCCAGACATAGTGCTAATGAAAACGTGGCGATTTTGCAAAGCAGATCAGTATAATTACGCCCATTTTGCAGCAGAGAGTACTGAGAAGTAAGTCAGGTGAAGGTTCAAGGTCTCTCAGAAGCATTATTGGCATGGGCTCTTGTCTGGCTGTTCTTGCCTACAGTTTGCTATTTGCTGGTGTTTCTTGAGAAGCTGGCCCCAAGGAAGGAGAGGCTGGGAGATATGATGTGCTGTGCCCCATTAGGAAGTCTACGAGGAGTCCATAAAAATCCTCTCACCCTCTGTCCTTCCCTACTGCTGAATTTAGCTTTGCAGGAGTGCAAGCAGGGAAAGGCAGGCCCAAGAAACCTGACATAAATTCAATGTATTGTGGATGAGCTGTGGGTTGTACTTTGATTAAATGAATTTGCATAGTCAGTATTAGCTATATCCTAATGTATTTAAAAAGATGTTAATCAATTAAGAAGTGCTTAGAAAATGATATGCAAACTAAACAATCTAAGGCATTGGAAGGCATGCTTAAGGGAGTGGTTCCTGAGAGGTTTCTTCAGCTTTCTGTCGGTGGGTAAGATGCCATCCTGCTTCAGTGGGGTTTTATCAAGATAAGCCAGTAAGTGACTGCTTTGATTTTAGTAATAAAAGATAGTATCTGTGCTTCTTGATTTCTTTTAAATTAACATGCAACTTTCTGTAGTAATGTTACAGGTTTCATAAACAAACCCAGCAAAGGTTACAAATGTTAATTGGGCCTACTAACCTCAATTTAATATCATAATCAACATCTTTTGTTTTTTCCCTTCCTGCGTTGCTGACTGTGTAATTTCTTCCCTATTCCCCTGCTCGGTACATTAACCCTTCAGTTACCCTGTTGATTTAATTTTTCCTAGGACAAAAAACATCTTCCTGGCCCATTATGCGTCCCTTCACATCTCTGGCCTTTGGTGCTATCCAAATGACTAAAATTGAAATGCCTTGTCCTAGAGCTCTTTCTGCCTAAGACTGTTACAAAAAAGAAGTGGATGAACAAACTGACTGAGGTGGCAATAAGGGAGTAAAACAGATGGCTGTGATCTAGGGTCTCAGACCAGTTTCAGTCTCTTCCTGCCGGCTCCCCTCCACTGATACCCCTCAAGTAGTATCACTGAAAGTCTTCTTCCTAACCAAGGTTCAAGCCTGCACATCATCGTCATCCTCTCTGACGTATCTGTTGCCCTTGACACTACTATTAAATACTTGTGCTTTGATACCTTGTTGCATTGGACATCATGGCTTTTCTATGCTCTTTTGCTCTCAGTCTAGACGTTCTCCCAAGCATCTTTCCCCAAAGCTTTTCCTCCCACCTCAAAGTGGAACTCTCTCAAAACTTCCTGGTGCCCCTTCCCTGCCACCCTCTCTTCTCTGTCCTTGGATGACCTCTTCTGCTGATGTGGATGTAACTATTACCTCTATGCCACCTACCTTTAAAATACTTATCTACTGCTGATCTTCCCCACATTGGTTTCACATCTCACTCCCTCTGCAGTGCTACATCCTGACAGACAGCTTGCTACCAAGCTCACCGAGATCCAAAAAGGAGCTCATTAAAAACCAAACCCAACAACACAGCTTTCCCTAGCTCTCTGGCCAGCAGCCAGCGTGTGTGTCAATTTAAATGTCTTTGATATTTAAATTTAGCTCTCCCTTACTGCTGATACCATTTGGCAGAAGGTGTACTTACAATATTATTCCCAAAGCTATTCACGAGGCATCTCTGCTACACTCAAACCTTCCCAGGAATTCACTTCCGTGAATAAAAAAATGTAGGGATGAGAGAATTATCAGCGCTGTCCTAATTGGCTAAAGGGATGTTTTTCTTGTTTCCACTCTCTTCTTTCTTCTCCTTGTATATTTGTATGCCGTATCAAATATTCCCTTCTAGCCAAGGACCATCTTTAATTGTTCATGACATATCTTCAGGTTTCTTGGAAAATTAATGTGTGTTTGTGCGCTTCTTTCATAGAATTATAAGGAAGAAAAAAGTATTTTGGTAACAGGACAGTATGACTATACAGCTGCAATGCTGAAATGTGGTATCAGAGGCAGATATATTACCTGTCTGAGAATGTTGTAATTTAGGTGCCAGATTTGATGCTAGTCATGCAAGGTAGTGCAGATTGGACTAAAGCTTTTCACTTGTTAAATGTCTTGGTTTAAGAAGAGAAAAAAAATTAAGTTACCTGACAGCTAGACTCAATAAGACTCTTTTGATTATCTCTTTTTTTGTTTGTTTTTTTTTTGAAACTAACACTTCAGAGTTGTGCAAGTATTTCCTTCATGTATTTCTTAACTTATGAATTATTCTTCATTGGGGTTCCTAATTTCTCTTTTGAGAAGAACCTGAAAAATGATTACTCTTGGTTTACTAGGACTCAATTCAGTAAAATTTTAAGAAATTACAGACCATTGAAGTTACACAACTGGAATTCAAGTGATTCTATGTCATTTTAGGTGGTTTTGACCAAAATATAGATGGTATTGGTTGTAATTTTTAAATAATTGTATATTTTTAAATAAGAGAAATGTAATAAATTCTTAAAAAAGAGAAAATTAGTGATAGTTACTCAGATGTTGCCAAAACCTGAAGATGTTTATCGTGCCTTGATACCAACATTTATGTCATTACAGCACCCAGATACTTTGAATTTAGACAGAAACCCCACTAAGATTCAGGGGACACATTTTTCGCCTTTCCTGTTTTGCCTGCAGGATTTGATATGCTGTATGTGCTGCCGTGCAATTCCATACAGCCATGGCTAAAAGAGTCTGTCTTTTAGCTCAGCAGTGAGGCATTCACCTAAACCTAATTCTTCTCCACTTTTTATTCCAGGACAATGCAATAGTCTCGGTAAGGGGTGTAATCACTCAGCTATTCAGAGAAGTTCTAAACTCTGTTTTCCGTAAAATGCTTAAACACTAATAAGAGTTGGGCACAACACCCACTTCACGAATGCTCTAATGACCATATTGTAGTATCATACTCATTTGCTTTCCTTGTCCTGCTGAATATTCAGGTATATCATACAAAGCAGAACTTCCACAGGAGACCAGAATAACCTGCAGCAGATGGACAGAGTGACAGCAAAGATAAGGGAGCTCTGGATTTAAACCTCCTCCAGAATAATGGCACCTGGACTTTGTCATCCCACATCCTGGGTGCCTTACCCAGGCAGATGGATAATTGCCCTGAGCATTTAGGTAAATGGTCAGTTCCTGGCTGTCCTTTGAAAGGGCTGATACCCTTCATTCTACTCAAAGGAGTTCTTCCCAAGAGGAGAATTACACCTCGGTATGTGCAGAATCAGAACCCCAAGTGCAAATGCTTAGACAACAGAAGGTACAGTAAAGCTCCCATTGATAAAGTCTTGTAACTAGATAATTAAACTCATGAATGACTGCAAAAAAGGTCTCCCATTTCTCTTGCCCCCTAGCTTTTTTATGTTCATTAAAACCTTATTATTAAGCTGTAGAGAAGACCTGCTCCTTTTAGACCTGCTTCTTAAAACTACCCAGCAAGAAATTTAGCAGGGTATACTTAAAAATGTAAGTTACATTAATTTTATGCAGTAAATTTGACAGATATAAAAATTCATCGGTTCCTCCAGCAACAGCTCAAGAATAGTATTTAACGGTGAAGTTACCTGTGACTTGTCCTGTATCGCATCTTTTCCTTACATGGTTTTTGTTTACTATATAATCCAAAGCCTGTTAAATTTAGTGGGAACTGTGTTGTTGCTTCTGTTCCTAAACTGGAGAGTTTTTCTCATGGTGCTTTAAAAGCTCTGCAGAAATACAAGCAGGAAAAGCTTCAGTCTGAGAAGACTGCTTGCCATAAATTAATTATTGAACACATATTAATATTCATAAGGGACTCAATTATCTGGGAAAGTCATAGTGATCTTATTTGCTGATTAGCAAAGAAATCATTGACATGATATTTTTCTTAAGTTCACCTTGTTGACTAAAATTTGTGTCAATGAGCAAGTGCAAGGTGAAGATGGAATAAGAGGATAATCACACTGGCGAGATAATAACTGCTGACGTAAAAGTGATAAAAATGCAACTGAATGATTTTTCAGCAGGTAAGAATCATAGTTATATGATAATTTAGTTTGGAAGGACCTCTGGAGGTAGGTTGGTCCAACTCCCCCGTCAAAGCTGGGCCAAATTCAAAGTTACATTCCTCAGGCCCTGCAGGGGACACTGCAGTGTTAACAAAACATGAAATGTGAAATGCTTGAATAAAGGAGGTAGATATAATTGGGTATAAAAAGCATACTTAAGGGTGGTTCTTTGGAGTTTCATCCAGGGAAAAATGTTTTTTGAAGTCATCAAGCTGTCCTGTTTGGCCAGGCAGTGTTAAAAGTAAGCGAGACAAAAGGCTGAAACCTTAACTAAAAAGAGTGCTTTAATTCTGATCTCAACTTTTGCTAAAATAAACCTTAGACTTCCTAGAAAAACAACAGTGATTCAGGACAGCCATGAATGTAGTAAGTACCAGCTAGGCCTTATCTAACAATTTAATTGAATAGTCAGCATTCCCCAAAACTCTGGATCACTTACTGAAGGTCCACTGCAGAAGTGGCTCACAGGAGACACCTGCCACAGGTCTCCAGGGATGAGAAGAGAACTTCACAGCACAAACATGTAGGGAGAATGGCCAAGCTGTACCAATGTCTTCCTGAGGCCTGGTGTGTGATGAGGAGCAGCCCTACAAGCACAAACATCACTGTGTAATGAAGAGCAGTGCTTCCTGCGCACATGCACGCCTCCTGGAACATACTTACCCTGCTCTCTGTCACATATATGAAAGCCAGAGAGTACTGGTTTATTCCCATTCCTGGGAAGGGTCACCGCCTTGAGATTTTATCCAGGATGCATTCAACCTTGTTACAGCTCTGCCCGCTGCTGTTTTTCTGACTCACGTTGAGGGTGAGAATCAAAGGCAAGTGAAGTTCTTGCGGGAGCTGACCTCGTTCAGCGAGGCTCTGCCATCTTCAGACAATTTTCAGGTTGCCTCTATACAGCAGGGAAAGGCTGACTCATTTGGTTGTTATGATGCAAAAAAGGTACTCGATATCTTCTGGGAATTTTAAAAATTGGATTTTGGTTTGTTATTTCCACACTGAGAATGTTGCCATTTTTGCAGCTGAGACTGGGCTAATTTGAAAGCTGGGGGGGCGAAAAATGATAAAGACCCTTATGGAGCAACTTGGATTTTTTTCCCCTATATCACTTACAGTGTTTTTGAAAGCCCCAAAATTAAAAGATTGGGAAACTTACTAACTTATGTGAGACTTTGTGAATGCCTAATTTCTCCTTACGTTTGCTTCTTATTTTTCTCCCCATTGTTTGCTTTCTGTTTTGAACTACCCATGCACAGCCTTACATCCTTGTGGATGTTTCATTATTCAGGTCTGATGTATTGGTGATGAAATTTTTGGGATCTGCCAGCTATTGTATTGTGTCATGAAGTTCTGTAACACTTGCTTTAATTTTGCAATGAAGGATTAAAAAGACTGCCAGTCAGAAAAGCGTGTAAAAGTCTGATTAAAAGGTTGTCTTCCAGTGGTAGCTTCTGGGTTTATGTAAGAGCCATAGACTGAATTATTTGTCCTTTCTGAAATGTCTACCAAAACATACCATTATTTTTGTAACATGATTTCTCCAACATAAGATTTATCAAAAGACTACTGTGGGTAAGATTCTGAATAATGTTAATTTGCGATTGTAATATTACCAAATTAATCTCAAATAGTGTCTTCTCCATGCTGTTTTGAATTTAAAGCATCAGAAGTTCCAGACTACCTCCCTGAGAAGATCAGCCCCTCAGTCCAGATCTGTTTTCAATTGAACAGAAACATGCATAGCCAGAGCTAAGGAAGATAAATTCAGAAACATTTTAGCGGTTGAAAAAAAAGAGGATGGGGTATGGCCTGTAAACTATGAACATTAACAACAGAAAGGCAGAGGAAAGACTTATGGGTGTGATCTTGAGGAGAAGCTGAAAGATGGTCTTTCGGGGTCCAGGCCCTGGAGTCACCCACACCCGCTTTTATGGGCGATTAAACTTCCAACTAATTTTGCTGCTTCTGCCTACACACAAACAGGATTTATGCACTTTTTTTTGCAAATAAGCAAGATTATACTAAGAATATATCTAATTTGTATCAGAAATTTTTATTCAAGTAGAAAAAAAAT
Organism: Rissa tridactyla; assembly: GCF_028500815.1. Classification (NCBI taxonomy): domain Eukaryota; kingdom Metazoa; phylum Chordata; class Aves; order Charadriiformes; family Laridae; genus Rissa; species Rissa tridactyla. The sequence goes on along the minus strand of NC_071467.1, from coordinate 12,804,875 downwards.
CCTTGCAAGGCCTTGCAATTTGATGATCGACTTGAGCAAAAAGGTCAACACTAGTCAATAACATCTCAAATGCAAAACTCTTCAATAGATCTTGAAATGCTTTGAAGAGCTGACTTTTAGTCAGCATTTTGCTCTGTGACAGTCACAAAGTAAACTAAAACATCAAATTGCATTTCTGTTTTTTCTAATACTGAAGAACAATATGTGTGTGATTATGCACAATAATACAAGACTGAAAGGAGAATTGCTCAAACTGATCTTCAAAGCAGGCAAATCTGGACACAGCAGACAAGAAAAGAAACTGAAAAGGTTTGGGAAAGAAATAAATAAGAATCAGCAAAAAAGTCTCAAAATGGACCAGAAATCTCAAACATGTTTGGTACTGCTACAGCGAAGGCAGGGTTTTATATAATGGGAACTTCTACAGAGATAACTGGAAATGCAAAAGAAAATTTTAGGAAAATAAATTTCCAATTTCTTGACATTTATGAATACTGGACATTTGTGAGATACTGAGATAATTTTTTTTTCCAAGGCAAATATATGCTTGTGTGTGTATACAGATATGGTTTATTTATAGATGGAAAATTTCAAACTGTGCAAAGCTAATAAAACAAAACATCCATTTACTTCAGAAAAAAGGACTGATACAGAGTTTTCATAAATGACAATAAATCAGGTTAAAACAGGATTTTCTTGCAGCTGCAGATTCACCTTTGGGTCTCTGACACATACGCAGTGACAGATTCAATCTGGTTGGCTGAAATTGTTGTCTCTCTGGCTATCTGCCAAACTTTTACAGCAGCGCTACTGCCACAGCGGTTTAAATCTAAGATCCAAAAGCGAACTAACCCTAAACACAACTTGCCTTATCACAGTAGCCTGAAAACTGTGGTGGTCCAAAAGCTGCTTTACTTGCCACTTACTTATCCCACGTTAGGGTGAGGCACACATGTGGGGTGGGCTGAATCCGCCATCAATTTTAATCTGCCATCACATCGTGCTCAAGCATTAAGTACAGTTCTGCTGCTGCCAGGGAAGAGCAAACTTCAGCCAAGAAATGTCATTGGACAAGACAAACTTGAGAAAAAATGTTCAGTTTGATCTGTGAGGAAAAACATACTGAAAACAAGAGCCAGAGAAGCTGAAGTTTGTGGGTGAGATCAGTTCTGTAAAAGGTGTTAATTTATCTTTAACTATTTAGCCCATTACCTGTATCTTGGAATAGGATGCAGAGGAAACAAGAAATACCCTTATTCATGTAGCTAACTTTTTCTTTATAGCACAGTAGCATGAATGTGGCCAAAACCATTTTGACCTTAGCTAATGACTTCTTTCACAGCAGAACTGCCCACTAATTCAGACACTCCTTGCATGGTCTGCTTGTCATTACAATCCCTTGCATGGTTTTGAATGTGAAATCAGGACTTCTCCGGGACCTTCTCTTTGGCTCTGGCTCCAAATGACAAGAATGCCTGCTGGTATCCCACGCAGGGGAAGTTAATGGAGAGACCTCACTTGACTTGACTCTAATGACCATGTTTTGTCTTTGTCACTCTCTCAGTAAAGTCTCAGCCCTGTTTTCTCAGACCAGATCTCCCAGGAATATTTGCATTGCTACAGACCATTAGGTAATTATAGACCAGGATTCCTCAAATGCCAGAACATGGTCTGTGTTTGGGCTGTGTGTAAATCAGCTTATCAAAGCCTGGCAAGCCTGAGGAACAACCGAGACCATAGGGAAAGCTCAGTCAGCAGCGTGGTATGCACTGTGCATAGGAGAACAGGCTGCTTGGGCAGCAGGAAGCATCCTGTACCCGCTTCCCTGAGGGTTAAACTCTGTGATCCCTACTTGTCCAGACCTGGCTCTCCTGTCAGAGCATCCTGAGCCCCTCTCTCTGTCCCTCCTGTGTTTGGCTCTTTGGTAAATAGTGAAGGATGAGGCTCATCTTACTGAGACCCACTTTTAGTAGAAGCACTTCAGCTTTGGCACAGAAGCTGTTGTCCAGTAGCACATCACTTGCTTTCACTCTTGAAGCATGCCAGCTACTAGCCAACAGGACTAGAGGCAGCACAGGCAACAAAATATTAAAACAACAAAAAAAATTGGTTGTAAGGGACCTACAACAATCATCTAGTCCAACTGAGCCTAAGTATCTTCTTGACTTTGGCAAGCTTGAGGAGTGGGCCCATGCAAATTTCATGAGGTTCAACAAGTCCACGTGCAGGGTCCTGCACCTGGGGCGGGGCAATTCCCAATATCAACACAGGCTGGGGGATGAAGGAATTGAGAGCAGCCCTGTGAGAAGGATTTAGGGATACTGGTGACAAAAAATTGGACGTGAGTTGGCAATGTGAGGTCACAGCCTAGAAGCCAACCACAGCCTAGGCTGCATCAAAAGAAGTGTGACCAGCAGGTCGAGGGAGATGATTCTGACCCTCTACTCTGCTCTGGTGAGACCCCACCTGGAGTGCTGCATCCAGCTCTGGAGCCCTCAGCACAGGAAAGACGTGGACCTGCTGGAGCAGGTCCAGAGGAGAGACACAAAAATGGTCAGAGGGATGGAACACCTCTCCTGTAAGGAAAGGCTGAGAGAGTTGGAGTTTCTCAGGCTGGAAAGAGAAGGCTCTGGGGAGACCTTATTGTGGTCTTTCAATACTTAAAGGGGGTTGAACTAGATGATCTTTAAAGGTCCCTTCCAACCCAAACCATTCTATGATTCTATGATCCTTCACATTCAAGCCCAGACTGTAGCAACAGAGTGTAGATGGAAAACAGATGTTAGTAAAAGGGAACTGCTGTAGACAATAAAATCGAAGTTCCCCTTTTTCTAGTCTCTTATTTGTCTCTGTGATGCATTTGCTTCAGACTTGCCTTGGTTTTTTCTCATCTTCTTCATTTACTGTATGTTTGGGAATTCTCTTTACAAGCTCAGCTCAGGTACTTGTTCATGGAGGAAGCATTCCCTCTCTTTCATTCCACTGGTAGAGTCATAGTCATCTTCATTTCATTATGTCAGCTATCAAGAAGTAACTAATTTTTCCCCCTGAGAGGCAAAGCTGTATTTTGCTTTAAGGTTGCCAGCTAGCATTTTCAAATAAGACGTTGTAACACCCACCTGCTACTCTGCTTGTGCCACCAGATCTGACGTTTACACGTGTCTCTGCTATAGTCGAGCACTTAGGGCTTGTATTTGGAATTCTTCCTAATATTTCATTTAATTAGTATCCTTTGGCGTTTTATAGATGCTCCCAGGGTATCTCAGGGAGAACTCCTTCCTTCATTAACCCTACTTCCCTCTCACAGTGGTAAACAGCTGGTTTTGAAACCACAAGAGAATACAAACTCATAGAATTAAGTTCCAGGAGGGGACACAGTCATTTAAATTATCACATGTAATACAAACCATCTTGTGTCAAGCAGTTACCTCTGTATTTAACCCAATTACTTGTGTTCAATAAAAGCATAGCTTGTGGTTGGCTAAAATTTGTACAACGTGACACCTGATTTACAGACACAAAGAGATGGTTCTATCATCTCTCCTGGAGATCCAGGCATTAATCACACTCAGCATTAAACATTTGGGCCTTACTCCTCATTTGAATGACCCTGGAACCATTGGCACCCACTGCCTTTGAGCCACTGCTGCTTGATTAAAGAAACCATTGGCATACAGGATTTATTATTTTTTTTTTACCCAAAGGTGTTTCTCTGCCATAATCCAGTCATTTCTCAGTCATTTCTTTGACAAATTCAACACAATGAATTTTCTAAATATCCTAGTGAAATGCATTTGCTCCAGTCCAAAAAAATCAGGTGTGGTGCTCTTTTGCTCATCTTCTTTTTCAATTTTTAAGGCTGATTTTTGCCCTTGAGACCACAAATTCCCACAGGCCATTCTGGTATCATTGTCAGCAATGCCATATACCACAGTAAAATCATTTTACTTTCCCTACTCACTCTGCTCATTGATACAGATTACTACTTTAATACCTCTTGCTACAGCACTGTCATGGATATGCATGTTTAGTGATTTTCACAGTTGCTTCCTTCCACCACACAGTCCCTCATTTTACAGTGACTGAAGTGTTGTGAGAGCTTCCAAGACCTGTGACCCTAAAAATACATAAAGCATGAGATGAGCCTCAAGTACCCATTAGGTTTTCAAAAAATTCTACATCAAGCAGTTAAAAGAAAACTAAAAAGGAGAAAAAGCTAAGGACACAGATTGAGAAGTCCCAATAAACAGAAATTAACGAATAAATTTAAAGTAAGTTAAATTCCTTCACTGTAAGCACCTCCCGTCTAGCTTTGGCCCGCTTGTATTGCAAAGTCGGGCACGCAGGCAGCAGCGTGCCTGTGAATCAGACCTTAATTTAGAGACAAAATATGGGAGGGTTTTGGCATGTAATTTAGCAAAACTCCACAAGAGGGGGGTAGTAGCCACAAGCAAAGACTGCTCGGGAAACGGGAACGTGATCTGGCTGCGCTGGGGCTCTTTGGAGATGGAGACCCAGCCCCGCTGCGGTTACACAGCCCTACCTCAGTTGTTTTTAGGAGCCTAAAGCAGCTGAAATACTTTCTATATAAAATAGTTGATAATTACATGTATTGAAGTAAATGTTGATTGGAAATATCCTGTTGATCATTTCAGCTTTTGAGGTAATAGGAAACAAAGTCTGACTCCAGAAAGAAATACAGCAGCACCTAACGGTAGAATTTGTTCCTATGCCTTTATAAGAAAGGAAAAATCCCCAGATAACCCTTTTTTGACAGGGAATGTACTGAGTCAAAACTACGTATCTCATTTAAGCTAGCACTGTTCACATAGAACTGCACCACACAGAGCAGTACTTAAATCCATATTTAACCTGTTTTTTTACCTTTTGGCCCTAGATAATTTGTGTGAGGTTTTTTCCAAACTTGAGAGTTTGAAACAAGAAAGTCTAAAGCTTGGGTCTTGTAAAATCTGTTTTACATGTTGATTTTCAACACAGCTCCATTCTCTTTTTCTGAATGCTGCATGCTCAGCAGAGAAGTACTTCTGCAATCAGGACACTGTGATAGCTGTGTATCTGCAGAACAAAAAGATCAACCTTAGGGTCCTGTTGAGCTCATTTCTGGACAATCCAGCACGTGTCAATTTCTACAGCACTGATGGAAGCTGAAAGTAACCAGCATTCTTCAAAATTATCCCAGTCTTAGCTAAGAAAAACAAACTTGAGATTGTAAGTGAAAGAACCTTTCAGGAAATGTGTAATTTCAGGTAAGTTCAGTGAGTTTATGTCTCCTGATATTTATGTTTCCTCTGCAATACATCTGTACTCATTACACACTCCTTTCTCCTTTTGAAAGCGACATGATTGCTGGTTACCTCTGCTGTTGTCTGGAGATTAAGCCAACCCACAGCTGTTGTAACTCAGACCTATTACAAGAGATTTCTGTGTGAAATGCAGTAGCTGTAGCCTAAACTCCTGATCTGGAGGAAAGGGACATGTGCTGTTGCCCCACGAGAGGTGACTATCAGCTCATCAAATGCAAGTAGAGTCCTGTAGGAGGCAACAAATGTTGTTAAAGTGCTTCCTACAAGGGTTCATGCGGGAATATTCATCTACGTTTAGACAATGTGGCTTGAGAGCATCTAGACGCTGACGACGCTCTACCGTGAGTAGAGCACTTTTGGAGTTGCTGCCTGCCAGTCCTTGCTGTGTACCTGCGAACCACCGTGGTTTTTCTCCTTGCTCTCAGAGAACAAGCCAGGGAACAGAGGTTACCCAACTAGAATGTGAGTCCTCCTGGCCTTCCACCAGTCTCCAGGGCCTGTGTTCATGGCTGGTTGTAGTGGGCAGCTAGAATACAGATAGGAGCTCTACAAAACCTTCCCTCCTCAATGGCTGCATGGAGGATGTCCATCACCTGCCCCACACATTATTTGTGAGGGACCCAAGCTCTCCCTAGAGGAAGAGGCAGGCCAGGAAGAATCATCAGCAACAGAGGTCAGCCTCTCCCCACTTGCCTGATGATCTTATAGAAAGCAAAGAGTCACAGGGCGTCTTACCTGGGCCAGTAAGCACATGCTTAGCCCAGTAGCTCATCAGTTCTAGCTCTGTATTTGTTGTGTGTTTTGGCCAACAAATTTTTGGGTTTTGCTCTTCACTTGTGTTTATCTTGCCTGAAGAGCTTTTGCTTAGTAGAAGTTATTCAGTAAAAGTTACCTGAAAAAAAGTGGCCTCTGATACCCTCATCTGGTTAGGGTGAATCACCATAAAACAGTATCCTTAAAGAGGTGAAATAAGAGATTAGCACCACTAAATCAAGCTTGGATTTCAGAGGAAAATACTCAATTCTATGACCCAAAAGAGTATTTTGCCTAGGAGTATCTTTTCCAATCTTTAGAGATTAAGAAGCAATTGCAGCTCCTAATGAAAAATTTGAGTAGATGCAGAAAAGACTGAAAAGAAAAAGGGAAGACGGGTAACAGGGAAAACATAGAGAACTGAGTGGAAGAACTTATCTGCACCTTGAGATGATGAACTTTCAGAAATTTTTATCACAGTCTAAAGAGACAATATTTGGTTTACAAAACAACCAACCAAGCAAACAGAAAACCTGCTAAATGGAACTTGCCAGCTGCGTGGATTCTCTCCATCAAGTTTTGTATGTCAGGCATCTTGCTGTAATGTGCCCCTTCAGAGCCCCTAATTACAGGCTGTCCCCACTTTCACTGACAGTTCCAACCCATGATTTTCAGTCATAAACTTTACCTATCCTTGACATTTATAGATGTTGAATGATTATATGTAAACCACTTTTATTGGCAAGCAGTATTTTTTGTTATGAAGTCATGTGGAATTCAGTATGTGGCAATTAACCCTCTTGGGAAGCAAGTTAGCTCAGCAGCACGAAAAGTTCACTCACAGCAAAGTTGATGTGAATTAATTCCTGTCTCTTAAGATTTTTTTTGGTATTTGCTAAGCACTCTCTGCTGTTACCTTCTGGTCGTCTGGCTTGTCCTTTCTGTCTGCCCTCAAGACCTCACCTGTTCTGAAATTCTAATGCATGGATGGATTATTGTCAATGTGTAATTTGCAATTCCAGCTCATGGGAATTCACAAATATGAGCTGCTTTCTTGTTTATAGAGCTAGTGCACGTCTTGCTTCAGCATTGCTCCATACTGAACTTGATGGTCTTGTGGGTGAATCTGAGCTCCAGCTATGCAGAAACAAACTGCTCTCTGAGCAAATGATGGAGAGAAATGGCCTCTGGGATCCAAGCAAGGTCTGCCATAAAGAGAAAGAACCATTTGGATTGTATGAGACACGGCAGAGGCTGCATTTCGTTTAAATGCTGCGTAACTGCACAAAAAAAAAGACTTTTTTAATAAATGCCATTGCAACATTGATATGCTGCTCTACCCTACCTCTGTCTTCTGGTTTTTTAACCTCTTTTTCCCTTCTTGGTATCTATAGTCTGTCTGCTAGCTATTAACCCTATTCCCACATGGCCACCTTCACACCTCAAGCCTGAGGACTGTATATGCCCATAGTGCCTTGTGAAAACACTTTGCTGCCTTCAGCAAGGCACGACTAGTAAACGTCCATGGATCAGAACTTCAAAATCAGATTAAAACACACAACTCTGTCACCGCTCACATGAGGATTGTAATTTTTTAAAATAATGGACTAGCCTTTCCTTTTCCTTCCTTCTGTTCCAATCAGATGACTTGTGATTATGGATATCATTGACTGAAAACTTGCCCACTCTATAGAGTAAGAAAAAGAGGTAAGCACATTGATAATATATTGAAAAATCATGACATGCAATCCAAGAGATAAAATGATAGAAAAATGGACAGCGTAATTCCAAGCTTATAGGGAAAACAGAACCAAGAAGGGGATAAGTGCTTATAGATGTAGCTGTTGGGGCTGACACATGGGGCATGTGGCCACTGGCTATACCACAGCCTGTATGTTCCCTGTATTCCTCAAGCCCAAATAACTTTAAATTACAGCCTGGACTCCTCAGGCATTACAGCTCTGTCCTCAAAGAGGTGCCCTCAAATATTCTGTACTATCAGACTGCAAAGAACATAACAGCTACTGGCTTTAATTCCCTAATTATGCATTAATAAGAGACAAATTACTTTACACTCTTCCTGCTGGCACAGAGAGAAAATATTGCTAAACATCCCTTTGAACATTTTATAAATACAGTATGTCATCAGGATGAACTTTCATGATGTGCTGCATAATATTTTAAACTTCTTAGTGGAATTCCAATTCATGCATTACATATATATTTGATAACGTTTTTGCTGTTGCTCAGATATTAAGCTGTTTTGACATTTGTAAAAAACATACTGATAACATCTGCAAAGTTCTTAATTGTGATCAGTCTTGAAAATATTGAGCTGCACTGCACTACTTTGTTAGAAAAATGAATAAACGACCCAACTTCTCAATATAATAAAACCCCCACATGAAGGATACCGGTTTTGTGTTCCTTCACACACCCACTGATACATATGTAACAATGACAGCTTTTTATGCAAGTGGCCTCTTGCTTCAAAGCTCAAAGCACCTCTAATGCTGAATAACTGCAGTTTCATATATCATCCTTCTCATTTTTCAGCAACCCTACCACCTTCCTCTTCCAAATATTTACCAGGCTCTGCTTCTTCTCACGACGATTAATGAAACATAAAGATAGATATTTTTCTTTCATCTTTTAGTCTACACACCAGACTTTCTCCATCTATTTGCTAGTGTGGGCAGATGATCATTAACTGGATGCACAGTGAGACCAGACTCTACGTCACGTGTAGCATAGAATCATAGAATGGTTTGGGTTGGAAGGGACCTTAAACATCATCTAGTTCCAACCCCCTGCCATGGGCAGGGACACCTCCCACTAGACCAGGCTGCTCAGAGCCCCTTCCAGCCTGGCCCTGAACACTTCCAGGGATGGGGCATCCACAGCTTCTCTGGGCAACCTGTGCCAGTGTCTCACCACCCTCATAGTGAAAAATTTCTTCCTAATATCTAATCTAAAACTACCCTCTTCCAGTTTGAAGCCATTACCCCTCATCCAATCACTACATGCCCTTGTAAAAAGTCCCTCCCCAGCTTTCTTATAGGCACCCTTCAGGTACTGGAAAGCTGATATAAGGTCTCCCTGGAGTCTTTTCTCCAGGCTGAACAACCCCAATTCTCTCAGCCTGTCCTCATAGGAGAGGTGCTCCAGCCCTCTGATCATCTTCATGGCCCCCCTCTGACCATGTCCCATGGAGAGCGAGGCTCAGTTTCATACAGCACATGCTGGTCAGTTGTGCAGCATATAAGCAATAGGTCCGATACCTCAGATATTGGTCCTGATGAATGTGCTGCCAGGGTAGTTGTGACCATGAACTAGGGTCATGTCTTGTGTTTTATGGGTCTGCATCTTGAGATGGCATACTTATGTTGCTTGCTTCTGCAGAATCAGCAAAGTCTTCAGCAAGTGATTTATTTTTTATACGCTGGAGTTCAGTCAACCATTTGTGGTTACTCCAACATCACATCGTTGCCCTGCCAACTGCTGGTTGTCTGAGCCTGAAAACAGCATTTCACTGAGTGAAGCTGCTTCTGGAGAAGGGCTAAGAGAAAAGCCTGCTCAACTCCAACCTCTTCTCGGGTGCCTTTATATCCTGGTTGTGAAGTTGTTACGGAGGTTTAGGAATTCTTGTTTCAGCCTGTTCGTATTTGTCACTGTGAGATTTAAATCATTAAAAGATGTTTCATAGTAGTCATCTTAACAGTGCTTCACAAGTGAAGCAAGAAGTTTCTTATTTTAGAAACAAAATTCTTAGCAAAGTTCAAGAATGCAAATAAATACGAATACAAAACAGAAAAAAAACCAGGTTTTGTAAAGTTGGAAAACAAGGCCATAGCAAAAGATCAGTAGCTCTACCTAACCATCTACAGAAATACCTTCTTATTTACAGTAATAATGTAAGCAACAAAAGATAGCTCTTACAGTGAACAAAAAAATGCAAATTCGTCAAGCTCCTTACCATAGCAAGGACAGTGAGAATAAATTAAGAGGTAGTGGGGAGCCACTCATTTTCAATGTCTTGGCTGGAAATAAGGAAATGTTGTGATGACACCTGAGCCTCGAACACGTGCATCTGTGAGCATTGCATCCAAACCCAGAATTCTGTTACTGCTTCAATTCCCAGCACTAACCACTCCGAATATAAGCACCAAGACAAATGACTCGTGAATTACATAATTCTGAAAAACATTTTGGATGAGTATTTATTTCATCAACAGAAGGTGATTTCTTGGAGTGGAAGGAGAACAAGCATGCAGTTTTGTTGGTCACCTAATAAGACCTAATTACAGCCTGCAGTAGCAGAGACACCCACACTCACTCCTCCTGTGCCACCCACATGTTACTGCCCTCTCCTCTGGCTCAGACATGGTGGCTACTGTGCGACTTGGACGAGACAAAAAGCTGATGCCCTGTAGTGGGTTACATTCACATGTTGGCACTGAGCCAAATCAAGTAACCTTACAGCTGTATAAAGCAGGATCCACAGGGAATGATAAAGGGTTTTGGGTAGTTTACAGTAAAGCAGATGAGATTTTACTCTAATCTTGAAACCATCATACCATTACCTTCATTCACATAATTCTGCTTCAGTCTGTTTTCTTAAACACTGCTCTTCGTTCTATTAGCCATATAAGCTTGCGCTGGTCCTTGGTACAGTTCTGACTATGCACCTGGTATTATTTTCAGTAGTTGTTAGTTTTTGTATGTCAATTGACGAATCTTAGTCTTCAGGAGGTCTGTGTTGGTTCCAGTAACTTAAAGGCTTTGGTTCTTCTTATATTTGGTCTCTACCATGGAATGCCCAGAAGGGTTATACACGGTTTAATTAGCTCTTACAACGTATCGAGTGACTCCATGGAGCTCAGTCCATTAAAAAAAAAGCATTTTTATCAGGCACAGGGCACATTAGTAAACTGAACGTAGGAAATCAAGTGCAGATGTATTTAAGAGGTTCAGTCTCAAGTGGTTTAAACATAAAACTTGCTGACAGCTGTAATAACCCTAGTTCAACCTAGGGAAAAGCAGCTCCTGCTGTGAACATGTTTTTACAGGTAGATGCCTATGAACGTGGATGCCTCTGCTGCACCAGGGTTCATTTCATCGTTGAGGGAATAACCATCATTGCTGGATGAGACCCGTGTCTTTACCATACAGAAAAACCTGTGCTTGACCCCTTTAGCTGACAGGATCTTTACTTTTAGCCTAAACTGACTCATCTGATGAATGAAACAAAACCCCTTCTCTTACTGGCTCCCTTCTTTGTCTGTATTCATTCAAGTCTACCCATTTATTTTCAGTCTCCTTTTTACTGCATGAGAAACTACTAGTCTTTCCCCTCTTCAAAATCCACTCCATTTTGCTACCGCAAGGATTCCCTCTCCTTTCTCAAGACAGAGTGCATCGCTCCGTTTGTGTGCAATTCGTTTTGCTCGTTCTTTTACCAGTTCTGCCTGGAGCAGGATACTGACATGTTACATAGCTTCATCATTTTAACTATTATTATACTGCAATGGAGAGACTTGTTCAATATCATTGCGCTGTGACAAGTACATAGCCCAAGGAAGGTCCCTCTCCCAGAGAAAAGGGAGGACCACAGGTGTGTGGTCCTGAGGAGTCCAATGCTAAAAAAGGATTATTTCGGTATTGTTGGTTTTGTACAGCCATACAAATCACCCCAGAAGCAAATCTCCAAATTCCCCTTCACGTCGTTAAGGCTGGGGTGCCAAAGGCTCTGTCTTACCTCTCTCCCCCGTCATTTCACAGAATCACAGGGGTTGGAAGGGACCTCTGGAGATCATCTAGTCCAACCCCCCTGCCAGAGCAGGGTCACCCAGAGCAGGTTGCACAGGAACGCGTCCAGGCAGGTTTTGAATGTCTCCAGAGACGGAGACTCCACCACCTCTCTGGGCAGCCTGTTCCAGTGCTCTGCCACCCTCAAAGGAAAGAAGTTCCTCCTCATGTTTAGGTGGAACTTCCTATGCTCAAGTTTGTGCCTGTTACCTCTTATCCTGTCACCGGGCACCACTGAAAAGAGCCTGGCCCCATCCTCCTGACACCCACCCTTTAAGTATTTATAAGTGTTGATAAGGTCCCCCCTCAGCTGTCTTTTTTCCAGACTGAAGAGACCCAAATCCCTCAGCCTTTCTTCATAAGAGAGATGTTCCAGTCCCCTTATCACCTTGGTAGCCCTTTGCTGCACCCTCTCCAGCAGTTCCCTGTCCCTCTTGAACCAGGGAGCCCAGAACTGGACACAGTACTCCCACGGGTTTTGCATTTCTGGGCCCAGTTTGCAGCTGGGCGGCTGCCAGCCCGCCCCGTCCCCCCGCCTGTCCTACAGCCATACCCTTACACTCTTCCGTTGGAACATTTTTTAAAATCTCCTCAAGCTGCAGGACGGTGCCATCCCTCAGGACTGACCATGGCGGGGACCAACGACTGCCGCTCCCCTCACCTTTTGGGCTCTTCGCCCTCAGCCTCCCGCCCCCGGCCGGCGCCGAACCGAGCACAGGAAGCGGCGGTGTCGCCGCCTGGATGCCGCCGTTCCCCGCACCACGGCTGCCCGCCGGCTCGCGCCCACCGCCCCCCCAGGCCCCGGCGCAGCACGCACGCGCGACCGGCCTTTGGGAGGAGCGCGCGGCAGCTCCCTTCATCCCGGCACCGTGGCAACCCCGGCGCGCCCGCCCCGCCCCATCCCTGTCGTCACATCGCCCTAGCGGCCCGGCGGGCGCAAGCCCCGCCTTCCCCCCGCTCGGATTGGGCGCCCGGCCATAGCGCCATCTCGGCATAGCACCGCCGATTGGCCCGCTGCTGCTGAGGCACGGGGCGCGCGGTCCCTAGAAAGAGGCGGAGGCGGTTGCTCATTAGCATAGCCCCGCCCTTCCCGCACCTGGCGGCCCGCTCTCATCCCCCCCCCCGCCATCGCTGGCCGTGAGGCGACGCCGGGCCTGGGGCGCCGGGCCGCGGGTTGCCGGACGGCGGGGCGGGAAGTCGGGCCGGGCGGAGGTAGAGCCGCAGCCGCATCCTCCCTCCGTGCGGCGGCTGCGGGGGGCCCTGAGGCGAGCAGGTAGAGCATCAGCCGTCCCCACCCCCCGGGTGCGTCACGGGCTGCCGGGGCGGGCCCCTCACGCCGCCGCCTCCTCCCTCACCGGGCGCGGAGGCTCCGGCCGCATCGCCGCAAGGGCTGCGCATCCCTCCCGGTAGCTGGGGCGGGGAAGCCCTACGCTGCTGTGCGGATCTCGGTGATTTGAAGACGTTTTATATTGATTATTAAATTTAATTTTTTTTTGCATTTTTGGAACCTCTCTTTAGGCTCCTGTGGCAGCCCGGAGAGGTGGGGCTTGCTCCTCTACAGGGTTCTGTGGAGCTCCTTGTTTTTTCATTGAGATCTCCCTCCCTTCCGTCACAAAGGAAGTCTTTACGTCTCTATATGTATATTTTTCACACCTCCTGCTGAAACCCGTTTTGGGCAGCATCTGTCGGCAGGAAAACTTTTGGAGAAAGCAACCAGGAACACGATGTGGACCTTTCTGGGTATCGCCTCCTTCATCTACGTGTATAAAAAGTGCGGAGACATCATGACTTACGCTAACAAGGAGGTGCTACTCTCCGTGTTAGTGTTTTTCTCCCTTGGCTTGCTGCTATCGTACAGGTACCACTTCAGGGGGCCCAAGCAGCAGCAGCAGCGGAAGACCCACCTGGGGATGCTCTCTGATGTTCTCTCAACTTTACCGCTTGTTGGCTTCTTCTGGGCAAAACCCACTCCAGGATCTCAACAAGTTGAACAACCCAAATCCAGAAAGGTAGGTTCAATTCAGACGTGTCATGTGGGGTGCAATGTCCTCCTCCTGTTCCCTCTGGCTGCTGACCCTCTGCCCTGGTCGGGGAAAGAAGCTAAGAAAGGGTTAGAGAGCATTTGTTTTTAGATGCTGGATATCTGATTTGTCGTGTTTTGTATTAGTTTTGGATGGCAAAAGAAACAGTGAAACTTATTTAAGTGGTGGACCAGGGGTTCTGTAGAGTCAAATCAAATGCATTTGAAGAAAGAATTGTGGTAAAGAATTATTATACTAGTAGAAAAACATATTCAATTGCCAGTCTGATGTAGAGATGAAGGACTGGAACATCTCTCCTTTGAGGAAAGGCTGAGAGAGCTGCAACTGTTTAGCCTAGAGAAGAGAAGGCTCAGGGGGGATATCATCAATGTATATAAATACCTGAAGGGAGGATGCAAAGAGGATGGAGCCTGGCTTTTTTCAGTGGTGCCCAGTGACAGGACCAGAGGCAATGGGCACAGACTGAAACACAGGAGGTTCCCTCTGAACATCAGGAAACGCGTTTTTACAGTGTGGGTGACAAAGCACTGGCACAGGCTGTCTGGAGACGTGGTGGAGTCTCCATCCTTGGGGATATTCAAAACCCAACTGGACATGGTCCTGGGCAGCCTGCTCTAACTGACCCTGCTTGGGGGGGCGAGGTTTGGACCAGATGACCCCCAGAGGTCCTTTCTAACCTCAGCCATTCTGTGGCTCTGTGATCAGCTTCCTAATATTTCTGGATGAAACACATTTGTCTAGACAACTGCAGATAGATTTATTTGAAAAGTATTGCTAAATTTTTGCTTCTACAATAGCTGCAGGATCTGAGCTCAGACAGTCTGTTCTACTGAGCCCAGTGTGAGACTTGCAGTGAGACAGTGGAGAGAGCTGTAGTTCGTGGCTGGAGCTTAGCTGGACATGCATATTCAGTACCTCTGTCAGCACTGTTTGGCTACTTTCCTGTGTGCTTCTCGGCATTTTCAGCTGGGCACTGACCCCTTGCACAAAAGAATTTGAAATTATTTTTGGCTGCAAGTCAAAGGTTCTGGATTTTTATCTTGGGGGTTTTTGTGTGTTTTTTTTTTTTTTCTGGTAAAGCCTGCCTTTACCCCAATTTCTTTTATTATCTGAATTCAGATAGTTTTTGCACACCCTTGCTACGTTGTAGATATAAACACAACACTATGCCACTAGAAATCCTGGTGTCAGTGTTGTTCTGGGCATTTGTTTCACTGATGCAATTGTATTTTTACCACTGTCAGCACAGCAGTGCTGAGGCATTTGTGAAAGAGTGAATTGGACTCTGTTCTAGCAGATGGACAAATGACTTGCAGGTTTGCACTAAAATTTCCCTTACAGCTTTTTTTCACTTTGAAGTGTATGTGCTTAGATGCTATTGGAAAAGTACGGTAACATAGTTTGTCTTCAGGTACCATTTTATATGTTAATTAATATGTAATTGATGTATGTCAATTCTTGACAGTTTTAAATGTAGTCATATGGTAATTTTGCCCATACTTTGACTGTCTGAAGAGTTTTCATTTTAGGAATGCTTCTTTATAGTTTCCCAGACAGCTGCTTCTGCTGACACTTTTCCATGCTGAGTATTACCATAAGCTGGTTTTTTGGTAGGTAGGTTCACTTACGTAAAACTAAAGAGAAATGCATTTTCCAGTGAATCTGATGACTTTTTCATTGCAAAGTGCTAAAGCCTTTGTGTAGTCGCAGCTCACTAGTATGAAGGTATTGTTATGTTACTTTATGGATCAAGAGTATGGGACAGCCTTGGCATACCACCTTTTATAGGAACCATCTGATCAGCAGCGCGGTTTTAAGCAAGTGTTTTGATTTTTTTTTTGTGTGGATGTTGGTTTCCTTTTTTTCCCTCTGCTTGTTGTGGCTTTGTTGCATTGTAGAGTACAACTAATTTCATTTTGGACAAAACTAAACTGGAAGATGTTCTCCAGCTACTGATATGCTCTCGGTCCCCTGGTCAAACTAGAACAAGTCCAAAGTCAGCTCTCTGATGGGGTTATGGTACAGACTCATTAGCACATGTAACTTTGGCTTTTTTTCCTAAAGGGTAAAAGAGAAGTAAACTTCCCAGATGTATATCTGACAGAGACTGCTCCAAATACAACGTTATCGCCCCAGTATGATCCAGAAATCATCATTGTGGGATCAGGTGTCCTTGGTTCTTCCTTGGCCACAGTGCTCTCGAGGGATGGAAGAAAGGTGACTGTGATAGAGAGGGATCTGAAAGAACCTGACAGGATAGTTGGAGAATTGTTGCAACCTGGAGGTTTTAATGCACTTAGAGACCTGGGTCTTGAAGGTGAGTGCATTTCAAATTGTAAATATATCTATCACACAACAGTTACTACACTCAGTTATGTTTTTAGAAAAAGCATACCTGCAGGGAAAGTGAAGAAATACATTATCTGTGCTTAATATTTGAATTATAATTGCTTGTGTATTTCCACTCTGCCATTTTGAAAATATTCATCCTTCAACATGTGTGTTTTGATTAAGAAAAGTGGACTCATGTAAAGAAATTCTTTTGATACATAATTAATCTTTCTTAAAGATTTTTTTAAACTCGCATATTGTCTTATATTTTGCAGATACAGTAGAAGGTATTGATTCACAAATAGTAAATGGTTACATAGTTCATGACATAGAAAGCAAGTCAGAGGTTGAAATTCCTTATCCAACATCTGAGGATGGCCGCGTCGCGAGTGGAAGATCTTTTCATCATGGCAAGTTCATTATGGGTCTCCGAAGGGCAGCTATGGCAGAGTCCAAGTGAGTCACCTTGAGACCAGTTGTGATCCAGAGATTCAGAAGTACTGTTCCCAGCATGCCTGAGATTCCTTAACCATTTCACTCTACCCCAACACAGAAGGCTGCAATGAACAAGACTGAGAGAATGTAACAGCTATAGTTACTTGCTCTGATTTCTGTAGGCGTGTTCATGAGTTGCATATACATCATACGTTAGCCTTTGGGACAAATTAATCTTTAAATTATGGGACTATAGGCTTTAAATATTAGGCAAGGTACTGTCCCATTAGTGCAAGAGAACAGTTGAGGGGTAAAGGGTTGATTCTCTTCTATTGATTCTTGGCTATGGCATTTTACAGAAGTGATCTCATCTCACTGAGCAATGTGTAGAGCTTCTTTGGTCAAGAAATGAGTGGCAAACCTGGTATCATTTCTTAGGATCATAGAATGGTTTGGTCATCTAGTCCAACCCTCCTGCAATGAACAGGAGCATCTGTTTTTTCCACTGGTGTTATCTGCAATGCCAGAAATCAAGCTTCTTTC
Organism: Rissa tridactyla; assembly: GCF_028500815.1. NCBI lineage: Eukaryota > Metazoa > Chordata > Aves > Charadriiformes > Laridae > Rissa > Rissa tridactyla. The sequence goes on along the minus strand of NC_071467.1, from coordinate 12,787,639 downwards.
ACATTTGCATGTTGTTCTGCTTTTTCTCATAATAAGAAGTCAAGCAAAATAACCAGAAAGGAGCAGTAAAGGGAAGCAGGTCTTCCAACAGTTTGTAACTTCTGTTTTTCAGAACCTTGAAGACACCTTCTCCTCCTGATGAAATAAAAATTAGTGTTTGGTATCTCCTCTTTAACTGATTGATTGCTTTCTTTTATACAAGAGATGAGAAGGAAACTTATTGAAACAGAATAGATTCTATGTGCTGTTTTCTGTGGCGTGTTTTTTTGTTTTGTTTTGTCTTTTTCTCCCTCCCCCCCAAATAATGCTTACAAGGTAAACACGTGTAGCATTATCATCTTTATACCTTACATGTCTTTATTCTGAACTGGAAAATTGCTTTCTCCTATCATATCTATTATATCATATGAATTATTAAAGTTAGCACTAAAAGGTATCAGCTCTGTAGTACAGTTAAAATTAATGAAAACCATGTTTATTTGGTATACAAGCTAAAGCCTTCTTGTTGAGGCTTCAAGTTCAGTGAAACTTGGGCACCAGTTTGTTCAAATTACGGGAGAACTCCAGTAGCCGTATACAGTCTTTGAAGCAGAAACTTACAAAAGCCGATGTTTGTGGTTTGAATTCGATTGTTTCCTCTTTTACCGTACTCTCTTTGTGTTCATTTTGTATATGTTTGCTTTCCATTTTAATTGTAACATAGAAAACTGCATGTTAAGTTAACGTGCGGGGGAGATCAAGAACTCTTAATGGTGCCATGAGGCTTTGTTTTTCATCTCATAACTTGTGAAAATATGGGGGTAATTATTAGCGATTAATATATCCTCCTTATAAGTACTAGGCAATATGAATTGATTTCAGATGAGTAAAATTAATTTTGCAGACAAAAGAGGTAGGGCATCCTTAGTTAATTATTTTTACAGTGGGTGAGGACCAGAAAAGAAGGGAGCAACTGAAATGAAATTTAAAGCTGATAGGATCTGCAGATCTCTGATTCACCTGCTATTAACCTGACATGTTGCTGCCCTCCCTTGCTGTTGAAGTTTCTGTTATGCTTATGCATAACCATTCGTATTTTGGTTCAGACAACCTGCCTGTTGCCTGGCAAATTAAGCCAGTCATGATCTGCTCTGAAATTTCTGTGCTGTCTGACATGTAGAAAAGACACGAATTCAGTTGCTCATATTCCCTCTGAGAGCCTAAAATATCAAACTGTTGTATTCTCACATGGACCTTTAGCTCATTTCACCAAATTGTGGAATTCCATCTGGATATGAAAATATTTGTGAGGGAGAGAGATTGTCCATTTTAAGCTGTTAAGTCTGAACTGCTGGGATCAGGTCTAACAGCTCAGACCCAACAAGGGATGTAAGTTTACAGAGATTTAATTTGTGAACCCCAGATAGCTTTGGTTGGGAGGTAGAATTAAGCGATGCTCAGTTCAAACCCCAAACATAAGCAGAACTTTAAAAGCAAAAATAGCAAAAAAAAAAAAAAAAGCGTATCCTGAATTTTTGAACTGAAAAGCTAGTCGTCTCTGTCCTAAACAGGTTAGATGATTTTCGGCTACTCTGAGAATTAGGTACCTCACTTTTATATACTGTGCATTCTAAATGTTGAAATGCTACTTTGGATCTTGCTCCCAAGTTCTGCTTGGAGTTAAGTCTCACCCGTGCTGTCAGCATTTCCCACTGTTTAGCAGAGAAGGTTCAGCTGCCTGATTTCTGATTGTTATTATGTGTCAAACTCCTCTGAATCTCTCACATGGCCATGTAACACCTGAAGCACAGCTAGGGATTCTGCCAAGTGGTAGGGTCTTTAAGATAAGCGCTACCATTTTAGAATATTCTCAAGTATCAAACCAAATGGTAATATTGAATTGAAATTAATGACAAGCACTTTTGGTATTTAATGCGGCTTCTGAAAGTGGTCAAGGTCACAGATCTTTGTAAAGTTTAAACAAAGTGTTTGTGTCAGCAGAGACAAGATTAGTGAAAACCTGCTTTTCCTTCTGTGCCTAGTGCCTTGAAATATTGGCATCATTAATCCTCTTCCATTCTGTTCTAACACTTCTATTTTATTTTTATTCAGTGCAAAATTCATTGAGGGAACTGTGTTACAATTGCTTGAGGAAGATGACTGCGTCGTGGGTGTTCAATACAAGGACAAAGAAACTGGAGATACTAAGGTGAGAGACCATTTTCTGTTACAGTCTTTGTTAAACTATTGAGAGAATAGAGGGTTTCTATATATGTGTGTGTGTATATATATAATTTTTTAAAACTGTACTGGTCAGAAATAATGCCGTTATCAACAATGCGAAAACTGTAATAAAGGGAGATTACTTTCTAGTTGATACAGTCCTGGTATATGGGAATTCTTGTTATAACTTCTTGGGCAGCTTCTGCTTTCATAGTCTCTGGAGAATTCGGTTCATTATTTATTTCAATATTCATGTCTTGGTTTTAAATCTTTTGAGAGTTGCTAGTGAAAAACCAATATATTAAGATTTGTGCTTTGCCTGTGTATAATTGTCTACATTTCCACATACCATTGACTGATGTGTCTGAAAGTAAGAAGATATGTGCCTATTCATAGAGATAGCTCTGTCTAGTTATTTCTTGGATCACAGAAAGAGAGTTCTGGCCTATTTTAATTGCGTCACTGATTCGATTAATGTTCTTTGTCTCAAATAATGCTAAGCTGTTGGCTAAATGCTATGAAACTGTATGAATTTACAAGAAAAAGTTTAGGAGAGACCAATGTAGGTAGTATCTATGTGCTGAAGTTCTGGATATGCTACCGATTCTCCAGAAAAGACAAACTTGAAACTTCCTCCTTTGTTGGCTTTAAAATTGCTTTGCTGCCTAAAGTTATGTATCCAGTGTGTTCAGATGTGCTCTGATGGGGAAGACAGGAATCTCCTGTCTGCGCTCTGCTGCCCTCCATACCAGATTGAGAAAGTTCCTGAGTAGTTGGAAGATCCTGCTCTGAGCATTACTAACAAAATCTGTCATCTTTAGGTCATTTAGGAATGGAAATGGTGGTATAAAACCATATGTAAAAGACCCTCTTAAAAGTACTTGCCCAGGATTTAGGAGAGCTGGTTTTAGACCCTCCTCAGGCTGATGGCATTTCAGCCCAGTTGATGGCAGAAGGCTGTAAGTAGGAAGCTGTAAGAGACCTGAGTGGAAACAACATCCTTGGCCCCTCTTGAGGTAGCTGGAGGTAGTGGGAGTTACAAGTCCTGTTCCTTGGTCTATCTTTAATGTCATATAAAATGAATAAAACATTAGGAAATCCACTCTGGTAGAATAAGCCATTGAATCACATGCGGGTACTGCAAAGATAGGATGTTTGGAGGAGGGGTGTTGTTGGTTGGGTTTTTTTTTCCCAAATCCAACGGAATTAATCATCCATCAGTATAGAAGGGGGCACTTTTGGGGGTTTGTTTTTTTGTTTGGTTTTTGTTGGTGTTTTGTTGTTTTTTCTATTTTTGGTTTTTTTTGAGGGGAGTGCATATTTTGCTTTGAGGCTTGTTTTTAAGCTTTGCACATTTATGGGTAATGTTGTTGTTGTTGTAATGTTACGTATGACTGACTTGACCAGCAGTAAGGTGACCAGTGTTTTAGCCTACATCTTTCCTAACAGCATGAATTTTGTTCTTAAGGCTTTGAGTTTCCTATCTGTGTAACGGGGATAAGCAAATTAATGTTTTGCTTTGAATGCTGAAGTTGTGTGGCTGGAAAGAGCTGTATTATTCATGCTCCTACATCTCCTTTGATTGTAGAAATCTAGTATGAGAAATTTCTGCTCAACATTTCTTCTGTGTTTCCCTAGTGACTTTTTACAGCTGGGAAACTACTTAGGAAAACAAAAACCAAAAGCAAAGTCTGTTTTCATTCCTTAGGCTGCTTTCATAAGGAAAGGCGGCTGATCTATGTTGTGTGTCTTGCATTTTTCTGTTCTCTCTGTCCCCATTGTCCAACATATTACTTTTGAGATTTTTATTCTCTTAAATGAGGTGGAAATTAGCCACTATGCTAAAAGTAAAGTCAAAAAATTTATCAAAGCCAGGCAACTGATTAGAGGAAAGGTCTTAGTATGTTGACTGGAAAAATTGTAGCATGAATTAGACACCAGGGAACCCATATGGGCAGGTAGCCTTGCTCTAGTTGCATGAATAATTAGAGCTTGCAATCATCTGAGACAGGAATCCATAGAAAAGAGGTTTTGTTAGCTTTGCTGTCTCTTAGAACTGTTTCTAAGCTCACTTCTATGAGCTCAGAGACCCAAAATGTATATTATTTTACTCAGCCCTATGCTCGTCTAGTTTTGTCCGGCTTCCCTTCGATGTAAGGATCATGTGTCACAAGTGACTGAGTCCCATTCCTATGCAGGAGAGAACTGTTTGTAGAAGAACACGTTGCAGGCAGGGATTTACTATTCACATACTGGCTCACCAAATGCTTACATCCCCTGAGCTAGAAGACAGGGATGGGGAGCAGAATGAAGCCCCTGTAATCCACAGGGAAACGGTGAGGGACCTGCTTCAGCACCTGGAGGTGCACAAATCTATGGGGCTGGATGGGATCCACCCAAGGGTATTGAAAGAGCTGGCGGAGGTGCTCGCCAGGCCACTTTGCATCATTTATGAGCAGTCCTGGACAACCGGGGAGGTCCCAGCTGACTGGAGGTTAGCAAATGTGACACCCATCCACAAGAAGGGCCGGAAGGAGGATCCGGGGAACTACAGGCCAGTCAGTCTGACCTCGGTGCCTGGGAAGGTCATGGAACAGATCCTCCTCAGTGCCATTACACGGCACATGCAGGAGAACAGGGTGATCAGGCCCAGTCAGCATGGGTTCGTGAAGGGCAGGTCATGCCTGTCAAACCTAATATCCTTCTATGATAAGGTGACCCACTTAGTGGATGAGGGAAAAGCTGTGGATGTTATCTACTTGGATTTTTGCAAAGCTTTTGACACTGTTTCCCACAGCATTCTCCTGGAGAAACTGGCTGCTCATGGCCTGGACAGGTGTACTCTTCGCTGGGTAAAAAACTGGCTGGATGGCCGTGCCCAGAGAGTGGTGGTAAATGGAGTTCAATCCAGTTGGTGTCCGGTCACAAGTGGTGTCCCCCAGGGCTCGGTGCTGGGGCCGGTTCTCTTTAATATCTTTATCAATGATCTGGATGAAGGGATCGAATGCACCCTCAGTAAGTTCGCAGATGACACTAAACTGGGCGGGCGTGTTGATCTGCTTGAGGGTCGGAAGGCTTTACAGAGGGATCTAGACAGGTTGGATCAATGGGCCAAGGCCAATGGGTTTAATAAGGCCAAGTGCCGGGTCCTGCACTTGGGTCACAACAACCCCATGCAGCGCTACAGGATTGGGGCAGAGTGGCTCGAAAGCAGCCTGGCAGAAAAGGGCCTGGGGGTGTTGGTTGACAGCTGGCTGAATATGAGCCAGCAGTGTGCCCAGGTGGCCAAGAAGGCCAACAGCATCCTAGCCTGTATCAGGAATAGTGTGGTGAGCCAGACTAGGGAAGTGATCATCCCCCTGTACTCGGCACTGGTGAGGCCCCACCTCGAGTACTGCGTTCAGTTTTGGGCCCCTCGCTACAAGAGGGACATTGTGGTGTTGGAGCGTGTCCAGAGAAGGGCTACAAAGCTGGTGAGGGGTCTGGAGGACAAACCTTATGAAGAACGACTGAGGGAGCTGGGGTTGTTTAGCCTGGAGAAGAGGAGGCTGAGGGGAGACCTTATCACCCTCTACAACTACCTGAAAGGAGGGTGTAGAGAGATGGGGGCTGACCTCTTTTCCCTGGTGACAAGTGATAGGACAAGAGGAAACGGGTTCAAGTTATGTCAGGGGAGGCTTAGATTGGATATTAGGAAACATTTTTTCACTGAAAGGGTTATTAAACATTGGAATAGGCTGCCCAGGGAGGTGGTGGATTCACCATCCCTGGAGGTGTTTAAAAAAAGGGTAGATGGGGCACTTAGGGACATGGTTTAGAAGTGGCTTTTGTCAGGGTAGGTTAAAGGTTGGACTCGATGATCTTAAAGGTCCCTTCCAACCTCAGCAATTCTATGATTCTATGATTCTAATAGTGAAATATTTCTCAAGAGTACTAATGAAACACAGCACTCTTTTTTGCCTTGTTACTTACATCCTGAAAGTTAAAAGGAAAATAATTTTTTCTGCTCATGTCAAATGTATGAGATTATTGAAGGCCAAGGATTAACACTCAGTATAAATCTATAGTCATTTACAGTTAAATCACTGAATATACTGACAATGAGAAAGCTTTAGGTAGAAGGAAACATCTACCTCTTAATGTTTTCTACTCTAATAATGTTGTTATATTACTATAGCAAAAACTGCTTAAAAATGTATTTTAGCAATCAGAATAATTTGTTCATGTTAGAGAACAACGTGTTTGTTAAACATTAGGAATTTGTGCATACGTTCAGGCTGAACCTAATCAGTTTATTCGGATTATATTTTGTATTTTGTCTATATTACACTATTTGTGCTTATAGTTCCTAAGCATACTACAGACTGCTCAGAGTTCACTGCTTGGTCTTTTAAAGAAAGTCTTGGTACGCTTACTGCATTTTAGTTTTAGTTCGTTACGATTTGTTTCTGTTCAGTTCCTTATGCATCGTTCTTTCATTTAAAATGTCTTTGTTTTCCTTTTTTCTCCTGAAGAGTGTTATAGGCTGATGGATGCAATTATTCTACTTTCTGGTCTTTGTTTTATACAAGTTCCTACACAGTCACCACAACTGTGTTATGTGAATTCATGTCTGAAAAACTCTTAGAGGAAATGGAGTTAAATTAAGATGAGGAAAGCAAAAAGCAAAAATACGTTATTTCTTATTAGATATATTATGAGGGTTTGGGAGTTGTTTCCCACTGTTCTGAAATAAAATTGAAAATGTCATATCTCTTTTTTCCTTTTTGTTTTGTTTTTTTTTTCCCCTCCTTCCATGCTGCAGGAACTTCACGCACCGCTTACTGTTGTAGCTGATGGACTTTTCTCCAAGTTTAGAAAAAACTTGGTCTTCAACAAAGTTACTGTTTCATCCCATTTTGTTGGTTGCATTTTGAAGGTAACTTTTATGTATGACACCATATAAGCCAGTATGCTACTGTGTCTTGATGTGGGTCTGAATTTCACTGATTATATTGTAGTCCATTCTTGTTATTTGGCTGTTTGTGGTCTACACTGAGAAATGAGAAGGGTCTGATGTCTTAGAGAGGCTTTGCAGCATCTAAGTGTTCTTAGAAAGATCACTGCAAGGTGATACCAACACCTACTGTATTTAGGTAATACTAAATACAAACTGAAAGGTTTGTAAATTGCTTTTACCTGATACATAAAAGGAGTTCAAGTATCTCTGCTGGGGTGGGGACAACAGGTAACAATGAATATTTTTTTCTAGCACCTTTTATTCATTAAGTTGTTGTTATCAACAGAATCACTCTGCAATTATTAATGGCAGATAAGTATTCACATACATGTTGAGTTATTCACTCACATACTTCACTCTTACGTTCACAGCTACTGGGTTGGGCAGTCCTCAGAAGGCCAACCCTGACTATATACTCGGAAGTAGGTTGTAGTGGTATTCCAGGGGCTTCTAGTTGGTGTTTGAAGGGTGCCTCAGGTGCTTGTGTAATCCTGCATGCTGTGTTCTCTGTCTCATACAGCAGCCACCACCCTTTTGGGTGGTGTCACACAAGCTATTGTTGATGTGGGCTGGTGGCCTTATACTGACTCGGCCGACTCTTGGTGTCCTAAGTTTATTAGCTCTTCTAGATTCCACAGGGTTGCTGGTCTCTAGGGCTTATCAGTCCTTGGAAAACTTTCACATGCTGCCTTCTCAATATGCATTTTTTCTCTCTTTGTTTACTGTTTAGTGGGGTTTTGTTTTGTTTTCCATCCGAATGTATAGGTACCTATAGAACCTGTTCATATGAACTCATACAGAAGAGACTTTTATAGCAGAGCTTTTTAAAGTGAGAGAGAAATGTTCAGAAGTCTGTGGAAGGAGATTTTAGCAAGAAAGACTTGCCAATTGTTAATAGAGCTACAAAAGTTTACATAGAGAACGTCTGTATGAAAGAGTCAAGCATTTATTTATATATCTTTTTTAAAGCAACTATTGACATTTTATTGTAAGGATTGTCTTGAATTCTAATAAAAAATGCTTTCCAACAGAATCAATTAGAACTATGCTTTTAAATATTTATCCAGCTGTTATATCAGTTTCTGTGTCCTTTTGAGGAGTGCTTGGAAATTTTGACCTATGTTTTAACTCCTAAATTATTGATGCATACGCTATACCAGCTCTAGGATAGCTCAACTTGTTTTGTCAGATTTAGCATATTTGGTACAGTTAAAGAGCAGGCTTTGAACTCTTAAAACACTTTTAAGCAACTGTGAGGCAGATGTAAAAAAACCTTTTGTTGAAAGTTAGATTTCTGGTTTTAAGAACAGAGTACAGTGTATTTCAGACAATGATTTTGTATATCTGAAGTTTTAATATCCTTTCATTAATTAGTCTCAATCTTTCTACCCCTTCTTATCTTTTTAAGGATGCACCACAATTTAAAGCTAATTATGCTGAACTTGTTTTAGCTAAAACTAGCCCAGTGCTAATCTATCAGATTTCTTCAACTGAGACTCGGGTCCTTGTTGACATTCGAGGGGAAATGCCAAAAAATTTAAAAGAATACATGATTGAGAACATTCATCCGCAACTACCTGGTAAGCCTAGAAAGATTTCCATCCATAATTGCCACAATTAAATGTACTAAAAAAGGCACCTTTCACAGAATGCATTGAACTGTGTGGACTTTTTCCATGTATGCAGTTACTGTTTCAGTAACCATTCATTCTTCTTCAATTCAACATCAAATAACACTTTATTCAGCTCACATCTGTGAGATTAGCAATTCAGACAGGTTATATCTCTAAGAAGAGGTTAAAGTGGGTTTTGTGCAAATTATTTTAGACTCTAAGTAGCATAACTAAAATATTTGGTTATTGCAGATCACTTAAAGAAACCATTCTTAATAGCGGTTCAGAATGATCGTTTAAGGACCATGCCAGCCAGCTTCTTGCCTCCTTCAGCTGTTAACAAAAAAGGTGTGTATTATGAAATAAAAGGAGGGGAAAAGGCATTATAAACTTCTGGGACTTATGGTTTTGTTATCATAGATGTATGTTTGCTGTCCAATACCACTGTGTCATTCTATGAAAAACAGTGTGTTGAAAATATGTACCTTCGGCATAGTTTAACTGGAATGTTTATATCGACACCAGACTTCAAATCAGTGCCTGCTTTATTTTTAAGTTCAAATCACTCAATTGCTCAAGCTCATACAAATGTGGTCTTTTTAAGGAAAACTTGATTAAAGAAGGGAAGAAATTACCTTGAAAAGTGTGTTTGTATTCTTTGACACACACATGCATATCTATAGGGAAAAAAGATTTTTACCTGAGTCATCTTAAAGGCCTTTTAAGCCTATTAATTTCAAGACATCCTTCTTTTTTCCCTTCATTTTTCTTTTTTAATTTCTAGTTGTTATTCATCTTATTGTCTGGTGGGAATTAATTATTAGTAAGCTTGATTTTTAAAAAACTGGAGGGTTTGAGTTCTAAGAGTATGTAATGGTCATGCAGTATCCCATTAATTTTTCTCTTCTACCTAGGTGTTCTTCTTTTAGGAGATGCATATAATATAAGACACCCTCTAACTGGTGGAGGAATGAGTGTAATTTTAAATGATGTTAAAATATGGAGATGTTTGCTCCAGGATATCCCAGACCTTTATGAAGATTCTGACATTCTTAAGGTAAAGCTTTATTTTGGACTTGTTTTAGGCAGCTTTTGCTGCAATTTAATGACACGCTTTTGATTTTTGGGCAACTTGGGGACATGTAAGTTATTAGCAAGGCACAGCAGTTTTCAAATGTTTAAATAAATAAATCATACGTTAGGCATTCACCAGTAAGTGGAGCTATGATTTGTGAGCGGTATGGCTGTGTGGCGAAAGCTGGATTCAAAACTGTGGTTACTGACCTGTCTTCTTTTGCTTAAGGAGACTGGTGTGCTGTGTCTAGTCAGCATGCTTTGCCAGTATATTCTGATATTCCCATATTAGTAGTGTACTTGTAATGTAGATTGATTTTAGGCAGAATGGGTTTGAACCATTACACTGGTGTGAGTGGTACTTGGAGAATAACGAGCATGTGTATCAAGTTTTTCAAGAGGCATCTCAATGATCCACTAGCCTCTTACCTGCTGCATTAAGCTCACAGTAGTAAGTTAGAAGACGTCCTTCTTTCCTGGGAATCGGCACTATCAGTGTTGATGCTGGGTTTATCATTTCAGTGAGATTTAGACCCATAGACCTACCCCAGCCACCTACTATAGAATGAGATGAAGCCCACCCTGAACTACCTTTTTTTTTGTTTTTGGTTTTTTTTTTTTTTTCCTTCCCTCCCCTATATTCAGTGTTAGAGGGCCCTAGATAACTGGTTCAACAAGTCTCCAAAGTTTCTTAATGACCTAGCTTGGAACCCATCTAGTCTATCGCTGAACCCACTCTACGTTTTCACATGACTATGACTTTTACCACCTCTTTGGGAATCTTTTGAATGCTATTCTGACGGAATTTCTGATGGAATTTTTTTTTTTCCTTTTTTAGGCAAAAAGAACATTTTACTGGTCAAGAAGAAAATCTCATTCTTTTGTAGTGAATGTTCTTGCCCAGGCACTTTATGAACTCTTTGCTGCTACAGATGGTAACTATATTTTAAAGATAACTTATGACTAATTACAAATTGGTAAATAAATATGCCTGGGGTGGGAATGTGTATGTGTATGAGCATATATCCATTTGTTTGTGTGTATGTATGTATGTGTATGTATATATGTATATTGATATATATTAAAAATATATCAATCAAAGGGTTTTAATGAGTTAACTTGTGTTCTCTATCTAGTTGTTTAGTTCCAGTGTTATGTAAACTGAGTTTTAGCAACGTGAAGGAAAGTCTGGAGCTAGTATTTAAAAAAACAGACAAAAAATGCACCAATAAAGACAGACAGAGAGCACTTATTCTTGTGTCAGTTAGTATCGAAGAATATGCAGGTATTCTGTAAGACTGTCATTTAGTTAAATAAAACTAGCTCAAAATCCATCTGAATTTAACAGCACAACAGGTACCAAAGTCCTAGACTTAATATCACTGTTGTGTATGCTGAAAAAGTTTTTGGTATGTGTTGAATATATTTGTTGAGTCGTTTTAATTCTTTTTGTAGATTCCTTGCATCAGCTAAAGAAAGCCTGTTTCCATTACTTCAGACTTGGTGGGGAATGTGTCTCGGGTCCTGTTGGATTGCTGTCTGTGTAAGTTCAGTGCACTGGTACTAGTTACTGTCAGCTGGGTCGAGTATTGTGAGCCTCTGTGAGACTCTGCTTTGCTTTCAGTCAGCTCTGCACAGGGAGAATGGTCCACAAGAGCCTATATTTTTAGAATTATACTAAAGGTTGGAGCTTTATTAGAAGCTATGTCTTTAAATGCTGACTTTTTTTTTGCTTTGTAAAAAGCACCACTAAAAGCCGGAGAGGAGTTAATGTAGGTGGCATGGGTGTTTGAATGAGGTAGAAAGGTCCAGACTAACAGAGGAGCAGGTGGAGACGTTTCATGCTTGACAAGTTGAGAATAGTGAAGGATGAGGTCTCGCATAAAAGAACACAAGGAACAGGGAAATTGGTAACTCTCAAGGTGTTTTGAATGACCCCTCAGAAAGTAGTGAATGCACAGTAAATCATACTACTTTGAGAATGTGTGCTCTTATATTTCTCCTTTTTGGAATGAGAGCTAAAATTGATAGAGCCTGTTGAGAATAATGCCCTGGGGGTTGATAAAGGTAGACACAGACTGCTGGAAATGAAGAGAAAGCAGCAGTCTATGTTGGCTCTACTATCAAAAGGAGTACAAAGTGTGTAGCAGCTCCAAGACAACCAACTTCATATTTTTAAGTTGAGATGGTAGGACCAGAGCTGCCTAAATCAGAAGACAGTGTGTAATCTTGAGTGGAGATGTCTGTTTGTAAAATGAAAGTTTGTCAGTGCTTTATAATCCCATTTATTTATGTGGTTTATCTTTTTATTTTTAATACAGGTTATCTCCTAAACCAATGGTACTGATTGGCCACTTCTTTGCTGTGGCATTATACGCTGTTTATTTTTGCTTTAAGTCAGAGTCCTGGATCACCATGCCTCGAGCGTTTTTCAGTAGTGGAGCTATTCTTTACCGGAGTTGTTCTATAATATTTCCACTTATTTACTCTGAAATGAAGTGTTTAGTCTATTAGAACCCAGGGGGAAATGACTGGAGGAAGAAAACATGAAAATCACGATGCCTTCAAAATCTTTGGACATGCACTATTTAATATTGGATTATGTTTTCTTCTCTTCAAAATGTGATTTCCTTGATAAGGATTTGACTTAATTTTGGTTTTGTGCTTGTATACATATATATTATATGTAAATATTCTTTTCTTTGCAATTAAAGTTCAAAAAGGAGTTAGCTGTTTACAAGGACCATAATTAAGTGTTGACATGTGGTAGATAATTGCCAGTTTTGTCAGAATTTCATTCCTTGCTTTATCCATTGCCGAGTGCACCACTAATATTAATAAACTGAAAAGTGAAAAGTGTAAACCATATGCTGCTATTATCCTTCATGCTTTTTTCTGTTCAGTAGTTCCATAGACTGTTTCTTTATTACTGTGAAATATTGTAACATTCTTGATTTGGGTTACTTCATCAGGATTTGCCTCGGTTCTTTTTCAGTTGCAGCAAAGATTCTCGTCTACTGACACTTAAAAGGACACTGTAAAGGATTTCAGATCTTGAAGTGTCACTGTATACAGCTTCAGCCACTTCCCTTGCAAATGCCATGTTGCTCTTCTGAAATCATTCTTTACACCAGAATTAATTTAAACAAGTAAGAATCAAACCCCAATTATGTTGGCCACTGTACTGTACTCAGGTACCGAAAGCACATGTTTTCGAAACTTTCTTCCTATCTCTCTTCCTTTTAAAAGCTTAGGGGGGTTCTTTTGCTTGGCTTGGTGCGTGTGCAATTGAAGTTTAACACTGCCATGAACTGAAGCACAGCAGCAAACCACATTCATTGAGACAAATTCAGTCCAGGCAATTTCCAGTAGACAGTAAAGTAATCTTTAATACTACTCCTTAGAATTCACGACAAGTGCCACGAAAGTGTCCTTTTAATACTTGGAGTATGGTTTGTTTCCTGTAGAAATTACTGCATGCTACTGAAGAGTTCATGTCTCTTACTGCTGGTCACTATTCCTCTCAATGTTATCTTTACCAACTTGCTTTCCTTTTTTCTTGCATATTTTCATTTTTCCTTACCTTTCTTACGATTGCTTTGTGCATTGCTGTATGGCTCTCCTCTTTTGGCTTGCCTAAACAATCACGCATCAGCGCGGCCAACAGGTTATAGAGCAGTAACGGAGCACGTTTTTCTGTACTGACGAAACTTTGACTATATCTTGAAAATGACAGATTGCAGAAGCTGTATATAAACATACACTTTATGTTGAACTGTGAAAAAATCTGAGGAGAGGCGGTTTTAGTATTTTCTTTTCCAGAAGCAAAAGTATGTATATTTTTCTAACCATGTCACTTTTGATACCCTCTTGAAATTACATGCATCATAAATATGTCTATGTTTAGCCTTTAGGGTGAAGTACTAATGTTTTCAAATATATGGTAACTAAATTATGCCCCTTTAAGGGTATACAAAGTTTGCAGAATTTATACAAATGTTTTCAAAATTTGTGGCAATTTTGAAAATATTGATTAATTTTACATTTTCTATTTTTTTTATATTATTTGCAGTCAGTCTCTTTAAAGTCAAGGATAAACAATCCTGAGCCAAATACACATCCTCAGCTAACTTAAATAAAAAGTTGTGATACTTGTAGATTATTTTTTTTTTTGTTGTGTATCTCTGGTTAATAAGTTTTGTTAAGTCCTGATTTAACAGGAAATACCAGTGTGCTTAAATTTACATATGTGTTTAAGCTTTTCTTTTTTTCTCTTTTCTTTTCTTTTCTTGAACCCCGTGCCTGGTTCAGTGTCTTGACGATGGGGGTAAGGATCACTTGTTGGAAATTACCTTGGGGGAGAGAAAAATCTTGCATGTATGTGTAAGGAAGAGCAACCTGAAAATATGACAGATGAAATGGTTACATGCCTTGTCAGGACAAGATGAAGGAGAGCACAAGAAGGGTAAAGTTGGCAGTGAGCGGGCAATGTCTATAGGTAAAATGGCCACTAACGTTGCTATCCAAAGCAAGCAGCAGACAGTCTGTAAGAGCCCTGGTTTTCACTTTTGACATCTGCATGCAGCAAAGGGAAGCGATATGCCAGGAAAGATGTGTCACGGGCATGATTCAGAATCTGAGAGGAACAAAATGCACACATAGACAAGTCACGAGTTGTACCCAATATATACCTGCAAACTGAAGAGGTTAGTTCTGTGGATTTTCAGCCTGCAGAATTTAATGCCGTCCTGTACGGTATTAAAAAAGCAGTGTGCTTTGGTAAGTGTTGTGGGCACGTGCGACACGCATCGTGTGTATGGGGTTATTCCCGGATTCCCGGACCAGTGACAGCTGCAGCTAACCCAGAGAGCAGAAGGAACAAGAGAAGCAGCAATACCTGTTGATGGGGTTGTAGCTCGTGACGTGGTGCAGGACTGTGAGAACCTCCTAGCGGTGGGGAGGAAAGAGGAAACTGTAGCTGCCTTCTCTGCTGGTCTGGGGGTCTGGGGGCTCGTTCATAGGTGGGGAGTTGGTTCATGCGTGCAAGTGTCACATTACTTGGAGCTTGTTTGAGAAATTTGTATCATGTAGCTTAAGTGTTCTTGGTCTTCTGTTTTTGGGGGTTTGTTTTGTTTTGAACAAGCCCTTTCCTGGAAAATATATGGGGCAATGAGAGGGGTTTTTATTACAACTTTAAAACGTCTGCTAGTGCAGGCATGTGGTGTTGGATTCCACGTGAGAAGTCTGTGCCCGTGCTTAATGCCTTCCCTAGCTCCAGCGCAAGCAAGTAAAAGGCAGAGTGGTGGTAGTTTTCCTCCGAGCTTCACTTTAATCACCTGGAACAAAGAAAGCATTTGATTAGTCCAGGATCAGCTGATGGATTCTGTGATTTATGACCTGACTGTGCTTCTGAGACAGCGGTAGTATAACGTGATGTTAAAAATCTCAAGCATAATTACAGTGCCTCTCTGGAGAAGCGCATGAATAGAGGCTTAAATTCTGCAACTGAAGAAAAGAGGAGTGCATCATTTTCTGTAGATTTAAATTATTTGTTAATGATGTCTGAATAGCACTTGGAAGACTTTATACTTAAAACTATCACGTTGATATCTGCAGGACACTCAGGGGGAAAAACCAACCATCGATAACAAGGACCGCATGCTATTCCTCACCTGCATTGTCCCAGCTCTGTTTCAGTTGAACAATGGTTTCATTTTGAAGAACCGCGCTTGAGTTTGGTTGTAATCAAGCTGTCCCGAAGTCCGCGCAACATCAGCGCTGCTACTAGGGTTTCCAAACATCTGTGGAGATCCGGAAAAAAGGGGATGATTAAAACAGATTGCTCCCTCCCTGACAATGCCGATTTCTGTGTTGTCTTTCTCCCTGGGGCTCGCGTCGTACGCCTGATCTCTGCCTTCTGCCACTCAGGTGCTGCAGTACAGGACTGGGTTAGGTAAGGTTAGGTAGGGAAGGTGCCTTGGGCATGTTGCCCGTACTGGTTTCCATGTGGAAGCTGTGACCTGTGCTACTTCAAAGGCTGCTCACATATCCTAAAAACCTACGTGTCGGTATTTGCGGTGGTGCTGTTGATGCATGCTGGTTGTTTTGCGTCAGTAGGGCAGTAATTCATGCTCGGCTCACGGTGCTTGCACGTATTGCTCTCCGGAACCAGCTTGTGTATTCTGGACAAAAGCAAAAACCATTCAATCCAGAATCAATATAAGCAGTTGATAAATTATGCATCCTGAAATTCTGGCTCGTTCAGTGTGACGTTACTACATGGAAAATAATGTCAACAATTCCTAAATTGTTCCCTGTGGAGCTCCAAAGAGCTGCGTAAGCTCTGGTGCTGTGTGTGCTGAACAGCAGCATGACAGAGATTGCTGAGACAAAGTTACTGAAGGTATGGAAAATAAAAGCTGACGGGGTATTTTAAACAGTAACTGAAATCCACGGTTAATATAAGCAAAGTAACTAAATAGGAAAAATAATCCTGATGGTGGAACCCGACTGTGGGTGTCCTGGAATGACCATGACTGGTCCTCTCCAAGCTTCCACTCAGTTCACAGCGGCGGTCAAAAAGGTAAACAGGTTGTTGGAGAATGCTAGTGAAGGGCTAAAGCAAAAAACCACAATTCTGCATGAAATGAACCTTTGCACCAGCTGATGTTTGGCAGAGCAGGGGGAATGCTTCGGGCAGAGTCAAGAGAAACTGCAGGGTGAAGCTTTGGCCCTTTGGTGGTATCAGTTTCTGAAGGTAAAGAGGGAGCGGAGAGCCATGGAAGAAGGGGCTTCTGGTATCGCAGCTGGGTTTTAGAGCTTGTCTTCAAGCACAGGTTACCAGGCCGGCCAGACGCAAACAGCAGAACCGTAGGTCAAACACTGAAATGCTCGTTAATGTTAAAGGAGCCATAGGTACATGTGTAGTGAGCAATTCTGGAGAAGCACCAGACAGCTTAGTGGGTGTGTTGTGTTCTCATACACGATTTTAAACGGTTCCACTTATGCTATTACAGTGGCTAATTTGTTTTTTCATGGGAACGTTTGGGTTTTCTTCAGCTTAACGCCTTGTTTACCTGCAGGTCGCTCTTGGGCAGCTACTGCTTTTTCAGGTTTCTGTGATGCAGCTGGTTTCCTTCAGACGCAGATGTGGTTTTTGATAGCCCTGATATAGGGCTGATACATACGTGGTCCTGAAAATTTACATTATCTAGTAAAAGTATACAGAATTGTATGTAGAAATATCAACTTCTAAGTGCTGTCTACTTACGGCCCCAGTGTTGGTGTGGGTTTGACTTTATGGGTTCTTCTAGGCCAGGAGACTGGATTGTCTAAGGGCAGGAGAGGAAGGGAAGGTCACAGCGGGGTGAGGGTTCATAGTCCCAGCTGTGGCGTGTTGGCATCAGGGCTTCATCTGCACTGGGAGACACGGCAGGAGCACAGCCGGCTGTCCCCCTTCGCTGGTGGTGCTCTGTCCGCAATGGTCTCGGCACACGCCAGCTTGTGCTCTCCCAAGCGTCTCCTGGGAGTGATTTGGAGGGGAAGGGGATTAGCATGGAGTAGGGATCATTGCCAACACAGGGTGTCAGGCTGCCCTGTTTCGGGTGGGAGCCGTGCTGTGCCAGGAGGTTCCTACATCCCAGGGTGGGTCCTGACACGTTCTATGAAGTTGTGGAGTCACTACTGAGATCCCGGACCCAAATGTCCACATGGGACTTCCCAGGCACAGGGCCAAGCCCAGCAACGACCGGTTCATATGCTTTCTGTGTGGGAAGTATGGCATAAACATACCCCTCACCTATATTTCGACATAAATTAAAACCTGCTATTAAGGTTTTAGGTTACGAAGCTTTACCACCTTCCTTATGACTGGACATATTTGCTGCCTCTGCATTTTCCATGCCAGGACAGCGGTCGTTTTATCAAGCGCTTCGCCCCTGTGTCTGCTGGAGGAAACTCTTGCAGAAGAGGACACTGGTAGCAAGAAACTGGTTGCTATTTTGAGAATGCGGTGGATGTGCTTTGACCTTGGCTAATCTTTGCTTTGGTTTTTGAGATGTGGATTGAAATTTTTTTGACAATGATCACATTTTGATGCACATCCCGTTGCAGGCATTTGAGATGAGGTATCACCATGTGCAGGAAACCTCCGGTGTCCCTGCCTCCGTCTTCTCTGGAGTCCTTATTGCCACCTCCAGTGGCTGGAAATGATTCTATTAACCCTGAGCCTTATGCTGCCTTTTCTAGTTGAGTTTTATCTTTCAAGTGGGAACCAACAGGGGGTGGGAGAAGCCTCTGCCACAGGCTGCCTTGGGTTGCCGGGGGTCACCTGTGCTCCCTGGTACCTTGCCCCAGGCCAGAAAGCTTTTCTGACCAATAACTGCTGCCTATATTGCATTTTTCTCCAAGGTCTCTATTTCTCCTGCCATCACCAGGCACAAATCAGATCCAGCACCTGAATTTTCAACTCCAGTTGCCTTTATTTCTGTCGAAGGTGAGCAGTAAAGCAGCACCGCTGTGGCTCAGGTTTGGCCGTATGGTCACTCGGTGACCACAGGTGATTACGTGGCGGTGGAAACTGGATGTCGACTTACCGTGGTTTCCTCTGTACACAGAACACACTTGCTAATCGCTGTAGAGCATGCCCAGACCCGCTCTGTCTCTCAATAATGTATTTGGTGCCTGCATTTTTCGTCTTGTCCAGAGCTATTTCCTTCTAGAAACAGATCGTGCAAATAGATGTTATTTGCAAGACCAGCTTGGGGCATTTAAATCAGAGGTCTCTTCTTTTCACGCGTCTAATCACATCAGCATCACCTGGCATCATTCTACTCCATGTAGTGCCTACATGGCACCTGTCCGCTACTCTATTTGTCACATACCAACTTTATAATCAGATAAATTAACACCTGCAATGTGAAGGCATTTGTCCTCTGGAACTTCCGTGTTACCAGTCATCGCTGCCCAATGCTGCCAAGGAGACTCTTTCAGTGGCCTGGGACAATGTTCTGAGGAGCTGCTAAAATATCCTAAATAGCTAAAATATCCTTATAACCTGCTTTTAAGGACTGGCCTACCTGTAGAAAGGATCATCTTGATTTTATTCAATTGTATTTGGACAAGTAAACACAAGTGCCTGTTTGCCAAAGGCAAGGTAGAGAAGAACACAGCGTTCAAAGGTTTAAAAGGCAGGAGTGGGCGGAAATGAGATTGTGCCTGCATTAGCCTGGTGTATTACACTGGCCTTAAAAGCCGGGTGTGATTGAGCCACTTAGATGCTTGAGGCTTCAAAATCTTTTATCCTGGTACAGCCATTGAAGTGCTGGAGAACGACCCAGGCATGTTTCTTTTTTTAAGGCTGAAAGAGTCTCGATGGAGGTTCTTGTCTCGGGTGGAGATGCTTCCTCTCCCCAGGAAAGCGTTTCAAATGCCCCATTAACACGCAGGCGAATAAATGCAACCGTCCCCTGGGCAGAGCTGGGCTGCGAGTCTTGTACTCAGGCTTATCTGAAGGCAGTTAATGAGCTTTCTTGGGCCTGGTTAACCAATTAGGCAATGGATAATGGTGCTGGGAGACAACAGTCTGCCACTGGCAAACTTGAAAGCAATACATTGGGTGGGTTTTTTTCATGCTGGATTGTGAACTGAGAAATTCTTTTTTAAACAGACTACTAATAACTACTTGCTCTTAATCATAGAATCATAGAATGTGTTGGGTTGGAAGGGACCTTTAAAGGCCATCTAGTCCAACCCCCCTAGATCAGGTTGCCCAAAGCCTCATCCAGCCTGGCCTTGAATGTCTCCAGGGATGGGGCCTCCACCACCTCTCTGGGCAACCTGGGCCAGTGTTTCACCACCCTCATTGTAAAGAACTTCATCCTAATGTCTAATCTAAACCTGCCCTGCTCTAGTTTAAAACCATTGCCCCTTGTCCTATCGCTACATGCCCTTGCAAACAGCCCCTCCCCAGCTTTCTTATAGGCCCCCTTCAGGGACTGGAAGGGGCTATAAGGTCTCCCCGAACCCCAGCCCCAGCTCTCTCAGCCTGTCCTCACAGCAGAGGTGCTCCAGCCCTCGGATCATCTTTGTGGCCTCCTCTGGACCCGCTCCAATGGGTCCATGTCCTTCTTGTGCCGAGGGCTCCAGAGCTGGACACAGGACTGCACCAATGCTGCTGGGAACCAAACAGCTGGCAGTGGCCCTGGCTGCAGGGTGAGGTGGCAGCTCTGGGCAGCAGCGGGACGTGACCCCGCGGCTGGAAGGCTCCTGCCACTGCTGCCAGGTGTCCCCGGGACGGGGCTCACAGTGGCACGGGGCGACAGGCGCCCTCTGTGCGGAGCAGCACCTCGGCCCCCACTCCCTGCTCCGGTGGCATTTCTTGGGAGACAAGAACTTAGGTTATTTTTTTCTTCTTGCCTGGTACTTAAATTTTGCATTACATAGATTTATAGATGGAGAATTTGAAGACAGAGGACATTATTTGATGTTACTTCATTAGTATATAATTGGATTTTCATTAGTGTCTTATTTGTTGCTAGTTTTTTAAAAATACAGAATGGGAAAGCTGGAGGCCTTGTTTTCTGTGGATTTATCCTTATTTTGATTATGTGGGAGGATGAGAAAATATCATGGTTAAAACCAATAGATGTCTGCTAGAATTATACCTCTATCTTTATTTTTACGGTTTGAGAAAACCCCACACAATTTATTGTCATTTAGACAATTATTCTATCACCCGATGACCCCTCCCCACCTGGAATGGGGAATCGAGGAAAGCAAGGAAACACGAGGGTTGAAATATAAACAGGTTTAATAGGATAAGACTAAATAATTAACGATAATATTAAAGAATCAGTATTAATCCTGATACTAATCTAAGATATCCAAGGATTGTACCCAGCCCCTTCCCTCAGCAGGGAGCTGTGCATCCCAGCAGGGACAGCCAGCGTGGGACGCTGCGAGCGCTGGGGCTTCGGGAGGAAGGGAAGGGCCCAGGGGTCTGGAAGAAGGGCAAGGAGTTCTCAGCATGGCAGCCATCACAGAAGCGAAAAACTCCTCAGCAAACTTTCTGATTTATGTAGAATGTGTCGCTCACGGTATGAAATAGTCCTGTTGGCAGCTTGGGTCAAGTGCCCGGGTCTCGCTCCTCCTCATCCCCACACCCGGCAAGGCTCGAAAACACCGAGACCTTGAATCCGCATACCCTCGCTGGCTGTAAAGGAAACATTTTCACAAATTCAGACACTTGAGCCTTCTAAAAGTGCGCTTTTCCCAGGCGTTAGAAGAGAAGTTATTCCTGGCTCGCTCAAACCCGGATATTATTCAAATATTAATTTTTCTCTTTTTGTCTGAAGAGCCTCAGGAGTTAAAATTAAGCATCATAATTAAAAATGGCATGAGCTGCATCCTGACTTCTGTGGGACGCTACGTACTGGTGGTTCGCACCTGCTTGGAGTGACAGGGGATCCCGGCAGTGGTGGCTTACACCTGGATCAAGCAGGGGATGGTCATCTCCAGGGAGGGATCCCAGTTAACTCACTCCGGCACTGCGAACACGTCCCAGAGCGGAAGAGCCTGAGACTTTGGGTGTAATGAATGTTTTAAAGAAGAAATGCAGGGCCGCTTTCCCTGCCGAGGCACAGGAAAGACGCAGGTTGATGTTTGTGGGCTGCTTCACCTGCAGACGCTAATTACGACTATTTTGCCAGAGGTTTTTTTCCTAGTCTGCCCGTGACTGCTAGTTTTCCTTTAATAATAAAATCACTGATTTTTCTGCTTGCTGAGTCACAGCAGTAATTTGCCCTGCCCTTGAGCTGCCCCTTGCAATCTGCTTTTCCCGCAGGGTTTGGTGGAACCCTTAAACAGGACCTAAAACGCGAAGCTTGATCGTGAACAATCGCATTAATAACAAAAGCCCGTGTGTGTTGAGTTTTCTGCGTGTTTTCACTTCTCTCTTAACCATCTTCAGGCAGCTGTACTTCCGTGGTGGGGACGGGATATTTACATTTGTTTTGGGAAAGTTTAGAGCTTTCTAAAGAAAAAGCTTAAAAATGAAGTCAAATAGGGGAAAAAAAAAGAGTTTGACACCAGTTTGTGTTCTTCCTTGGTCGCTCTTCGCTTTCCTACTGGTTAAAGTAGGAGTACGTGTTTCTAGCATGGGTTAGAGACTGAAGGCCTCAGGTCATCGAAGCTGGGTGATACCTGCCTCCCTCTCCCCGCTTCCGCCCCATCTATTCCTTTTTCCCTGCAGTCTGACCACTGTGTTCCCGCTTTCCCTGCGGAACATCCCCCTTTGCGTCTCTGGGGCCGCAGGTGATGTACTGAGGGGGGTCATCCGTGTGAGGTTAAGTAAGGGAAAGGGTTTTGCTAATGATCAAACGATGACCAAACGGTAATTAATGGGTGACTGAATGAAAATCAAATGGTAATCAAATGGTGATTAAGCACTAATTGAATGTTAGTTAAACAGTGATTTAAATGATGATTTAGTTGGTGATATAGTTAGTTTGTTCAGTATATTCATTAATGACTTGGATGATGGGACAGAGTGTATCCTCAGCAAGTTCGCTGATGATACCAAGCTGGGAGGGGTGGCCGACACTCCAGAGGGCCGTGCTGCCATCCAGCGTGACCTGGACAGGCTGGAAAGCTGGGCAGAGAAGAACCTAATGAGGTTCAACAAAAGCAAGTGTAGGGTCCTCCACCTGGGAAGGAAGAATGCCAAGCACCAGTATAGGTTAGGGGCGGACATGCTGGGAAGTAGTTCTGAGGAGAAGGACCTGGGGGTCCTGGTAGACAGTAAATTATCCATGAGCCAGCAGTGTGCCCTTGTTGCCAAAAAGGCCAATGGCATCCTGGGCTGCATAGGGAAGAGTGTGGCCAGTAGGTCGAAGGAGGTCATTCTCCCCCTCTACTCTGCACTGGTGAGGCCACAACTGGAGTACTGTGTCCAGTTTTGGGCTCCCCAGTTCAAGAGGGACAGGGAACTACTGGAGCGAGTCCAGCGAAGGGCAACTAAGATGACTGAGGGACTGGAGCATCTCCCTTATGAGGAAAGGCTGAGAGAGCTGGGACTCTTTAGCCTGGAGAAGAGAAGGCTGAGGGGAGACCTTATTATGGCATACAAGTATCTAAAGGGTGCATTGAAGGAGGATGGTGCCAGACTCTTTTCATTGGTTCCCAGTGACAGGACGAGGGGTAACGGGCACAAGTTGGAACATAGGAAGTTCCGTTCAAATACACGGAAAAACTTCTTTACAGTGAGGGTGACAGAGCACTGGAACAGGCTGCCCAGGGAGGTTGTGGAGTCCCCTTCTCTGGAGATTTTCAAGACCCGCCTGGATGCAGTCCTGAGTGATGTGCTCTGGGCAATCCTGCTTTAGCAGGGGAGTTGGACTAGATGATCTCTAGAGGTCCCTTCCAACTCTGAAGATTCTGTGATTCTGTGATTAAACAGTGGTCAAACGTGCTACTACTTATTACACTTCTAATAATAGCTGGATAATATAAATGTCGTTAGCGTACAATACACCCTTAGGCCTCGTGTAAGATGTCCCTTACCTTGTCACAGGTACCAGACGCCGGGTGAGGGGTCTCTCAGCCTTAGGGATTGGTGGGAGGTGGCCCTGCTGGAGGGGGAGATGATGGCCGGGAGAGCTCGGTGGGCTCGGGGGGGGCTACAGGTGTTTACAGCATGAAGTGATGGACTCGGAGCCAAAGCCCCCTTGGTGCGTGTGTGGGAGTGCGGCTGTAGCGGTTTTAATTATGTCTAGTCTCAGCTTGGGCTGGTGCTGTTGGCTCCTGATAAGAGTGTCCCGGACTCCTTAGTTCCTGAGAAGTTCCTGAGAAGTTCCTGAGAAGACACAGCCCAGCCCTCGAGGTTTGCAGGGCAGGGCTGGTTTCGGCCGATGGTGCCTGAGCCAAAGCACTGTTCACCTCCCCCAGCGGGGCTGCGTCCCCCACACCTGGAGGAGATGGCGGGGCAGATGGGCACCGGCTTCCCCCCACCTACGCTGTATCTCGGTGGCATAAACACGCCAAAGCTCTTGCCTGGGTGTTGGGCGAGCCTCTGCCTGCTGGTGAGGGGAGGGCTGTGCTCCTAACGAAGGCAGCCGTGGTGCAGGAGGCAGGAGTTAAAACCCTTCCCCCCCGAAAGCCGAGTTACCGTGACACAGGTTGAGCTTCTGCAAAGGTTGAGTTGGGAATCGGTGAACCCCACAGATCAGTACTCGGTCCTCCAACAGAGAAGGACCACATTGGGGAACATATTTAAACAATGTGGGCATACAGAAGTCCATGGGAACTGGTGGGATGCACCCCGGGGTGCCGCGAGAGCTGGCAGGTTTCAGCGTGAGGCCACTCTCAGTTCTCTGTGAACGGTGGTGGTGGGCCTGGGGCCTGGACGACAGCACCAGCGCTCCTGTCTTCAGAAACAGCAAGGAGGAGGATGAGGGAAGCTGCAGGACAGCCAGCATCACCACGATCCCTGGGAAGGTGATGGAGCAAATAGACCTGGAAACCATTCCCAAACATACAAAGGATGAGGAGGTGACTGGGACTAGTCAGCGTCGGTGGACAGAGGGAAACCCAAGCTTAAGCCAATGGGCTCAATGGCTGGACCCAGGGAGTGTGATCAGCGGCACAATGTCCAGCTGGAGGCCAACCACTAGTGGTGTGCCCCAGGGTTTAATACTGGGGCCAGTACCGTTTAATGTCTTCATTAATGGCCTGGGCAATTGACCCTCAGCATGGTTGCAGGTGATACAAAACCACGAGGAGCAGCTGACACAGCAGAGGGTTGTGCTGCTGGTCAGGGGGACCTGGACAGGCTGGAGAAATGGGCTGACGGGAAATTCAAGTTCAGCACAGGGAAGCGTGAAGTCCAGGCATTGGGGAGGGATAACCCCAGGCACTGGGTCAACTGCTGGAAAACAACTGGGCAGAGAAGGCCCTGGGATCCTGTGGGACACCATTTCACTCCTGCAGTAGTGGCCACCAGCCTCCTGGGCTGCGTCAGGCAGAGCGATGCCAGCAGGTTGAGGGAGGTGGTCCTTCCCTCTGCCCAGCCCTGCCGAGACACGTCTGGGTGCTGTGTCCAGAGCTGGGCTACCGACACAAGAGAGACATGGACATACTGAAGGGCCATGAAGGCAATAGTTTGGAGCATCTGTCACAGGAGGAGAGGCTGAGAGAGCCGGGACTGCTCAGCCTGGGGAGGAGAAGACTCAGGGGGATCTTATTGATGTGGATAAATATCCGATGGATGGAGGGAGTAAAGAAGACAAGAGTGCAGTGACAGTATGTGGTGCCCAGTGACAGGACAAGAGGCGACAGGCACGAACTAAGACACGGGAAATTCTATTTAAACATAAGAAAAAACTTTTTTCACTGTTCAGGTGGTCCAACACCTGGGCAGGTCACGCAGAGAGGTTGTGGAGGAGTCTCCATGCCTGGAGATACTCAAAACGCATCTGGCCATGGCCCTGGGCACCCTGTGCCAGCTGCCCTGCTCTGAGCAGGAAGGGGGACAGGACAGTCCTGACGGGGGACTTCTGACTTAATGTCAAACCAACGGAGACAAGGAGGGAAGAGCCCAGCGCTGTGAAGGATGGATGGGGATCAACTAAACAGGCACCATCAAAGAGTTCGGTCCTGTTTCTTTTTCTAGCAGTTTTTCTTCTGGGGCTTTCCATCTCTCACACGTGAGAGCACTGAGAAACCGGAGTGAGAGCTTCGGCATCGGGCGGCAGAGCATCAGGGGACAGGGAGGCAGCGCCGTGAATTTGACCCGATGGATCAGCTGCAGCATTGTGCTCCCCACTTCCCCAACACCCTGGCTGACACGACCACCAACATGTCAGACCTCCAGGTGAAAATTCACCTACTCCTGGGTTAAGGGCTTCCATAAATCCTGACCCTCACCGTGGTTTCCTGTGTATTGGCCAGCTGGTCGCTTCCCAGGCAGTTAATGCCTTGCATACCACCCAGAAGGCAGAACGTAACTCCGAAGGGGAGCTGGGCGTCTTTCCTAATAGCACGAGCACGGCCCTTAGTTCTGCATACCGGCTGCTCCCCGCCTTGCTGAGACAGCTTGTCTTGGCAGGACGACAGGCACCATCCTTCCACCGCCCCCCCGTCCCTTCACCTGTTCTGCGGGGGAGCGGAGGTGGGGGGTGTCTGTGCCTGTGCATCCCGCAACGAGGACATGCAGCTCAAGGGGCTGCAAGGCGGACTAGGTCCCAGCGCAACCGCAGGGCAGACAGCGTGCTGGGCTTGTTCAAATGCTCTTTTTACATCTTTCCCCCAAACTGGTTCCTCTCTCTCACTGCATTATAAAGGGGCCTTAAAATCTGTGCTTAAATTCCGGATAAACTGGTGCCAGTGCCCCAGTAATCCCAAAGTGCTGCACACCAACCCTGTTTTGGGGCTCAGCTGTATGAACTTTGTTTCCATAATCTGGGAGGCTCCTTGACAGATGATGCCTGAAAACTGTACTGCATTTGCTGGTCCTCGCGCTAATTTCCCCACCATGCCCTCATGTGGCGCCCCCAACACCGCTCAGTGCCTCCCCGCCACTCTGCTGGGCAGGTTGGCAGCAGGATGTCATCAGCGTAACAGAGGGAGTGACACAGTGGGGACAGTGGCACCGCTCCAAGGGCTGAGCCACAACCCCGTGACGAATCCTGGGGCTGTGCCAGTAGCCCCAGTGCAGCAGCCGGCGCTGGGTGAAGGCTACAGGCTTGGGATCAGCACAGTGGTGTTCCAGCACACTGGCACAGGTTGCCCAGAGAAGCTGTGGCTGCCCCATCCCTGGAAGTGTCCAAGGCCAGGCTGGATGGGGCTTTGAGCAGCCTGGTCTAGTGGGAGGTGTCCCTGCCCATGGCAGGGGGTTGGAACTAGATGATCTTTAAAGTCCCTTCCAACCCGAACCATTCTGTGATTCTGTGATTCTCTTAAGAGGAAAATCGATAGTTTGGAATCCTCAGTCCTGGCCAACTATCCAACACCTTTATTTCCAATTTCATCATTCATTTGTGATAGAAAAATCAAACTTCCACAAATAGTTCTTCAGAACAAAAAACCTAAATGATTTATACATAAACAATTACATACAGCGTTTATAATGCGCAGTACAAAATGTACACTGTTTGGATGAGATACAAATTGCATATTCATGCCAAGATCTAAACAAGCGTTAATTATCTAGACTAGTGCTGATGGTTACATTTCATAGAGACAGTTGTAGGTCCTGCCTTAAAGCACAGAAAAGACACTTGTCTCATCCTCAGTCCCCGACTCCCCATTTCAGGTTTGGGGGAAAGACTTGGTCCTTCTCTGTACTCACAGAACAGTTCGGAATTCATCAAAAATGAAGCTTGGCACGTGTGCTTCAACAACCTGAAGTAAACAGGAAGGCATGGTGAGGTATTTTCTTCATTATTCATTCCTATCCTCTATTCATCCATTAACAAGCATATCTAATTATGAATCAATTACACAACGCTATTGACCTGAACCACCCCGGCTTTAGGATGTGCTCCTGGATGTGCCCGTGCTTGGGGAAGGGCGGAAGGAAGGGCGGAAGGAAGGGCGGAAGGAAGGGCGGAAGGAAGGGCGGAAGGAAGGGCGGAAGGAAGGGCAGGCAGCACCAGAGAGATCAGGTGTAAGACTGACATGGCCACTTTCTACTACATTGCAGCGTGGGCTGGCAAGAAGAGGGAAACAGGAAGAATCCCTCTCTTTTAGCTGTGCGTATTAGCTGGGAAATGGCTTATTCAAGAATCACTGAGGTACAGCCTAGAGCAAATGGGATTATGACTTATTTTTAATACTACTTACAAATAACATGTCATCTTCAAATGCAGTTAAGTTGCATTTAACCCTAAAATAAACTCCCTACGAGCCCAGACTTTCAGAACTCCCCTTGCATGTGCAATAAAGCAGCTGCCCGGGAAGCCACACTTTGGCAGGAAGGGAAGGAACTCGACTGGAGCTGGTTGGAACTAGATGATCTTTGAGGTCCCTTCCAATCCAAACCATTATTGGACTCTATGGTTTTTCCCCAAAATTTATACTTGCTAATTAACTTTTCGACCTGCATTTAGAATACTGCTACTTATTATTACTTAATTCTGCAACATCTCAGAACTTCTATTCGTTTCTTCCCTTCCCAAAAGCCCCCCAGCAACATACGTGCTCTCTGAAAATTAAATGCAACAGACTCTTCTTAAATCTGCACAAAACTGAAATCCTTTCTATATTTTGTGTACCTTTTGTATTTTCTAGAAATTTTTTTCCATAAGGATATTATGACTAGTATAGCGAGTTATACAAAGTGTGCAAGCGACACAATTTGTAGTTCATACAGGGTACACCGTTCATTATGACCCGTTCCTATCAGGTAACAGATTTTTTTATCTGTATTTCCCTTCGGCAATCTTTTCCAGAACATCTGAAAAGGCTCAATACTGCTTTTTGGACAAGGTTAACAAGTCCGGTATTTTGGATATTTGTTTACAGATGATGCCATGTTCCAGAGTAGATACGCGTGACCGAGCTGCTAGTACGTAACCACGGCATAAACCAAGATTTAGCTCATCTGGACAGGACTCCTGCTCAGTCCTATGCGCGGGAGACACGGAATTCTTTCTTACCTTTCTTGGTAACTTTGTGTAGCGAATGTAATCTTCCAGGAACATGAGGGCACCCACTACATCGGCAGGCATTTCTGGTATCTTCTGGCTAAAATTAAACCACCGTGAAGATCATACTTTTACTAGCCGATCAGTTATTTGGATAAAATTACATGAAAATGCCAGCCTTCAAATAACACCGTTTCCACTAGGTACCATGTGATTCCATTACAGAAGTAAATAGTATTTTCATCTTATATTTACTCAAATATTTTGTTATTATTATGTCAAAAATACTCTGCTAGAAAAATATATTGAAAAGGCAGTGATAATACTACTGAAGCCCCCTTCACAGAGGTGACACTTAGGGAAAAACTAACACGTGGGTACCTTGTGCACTGTTCCATCGTTGAACGAATAAACTGACCGATCAGTGCCAGAAATTGTTCTGTGTATCTTGAGTGAAACTGTTTCAGCAGGGTAAGGAGACCCAGAACTAAAGGAAGCCAGTCAATTTGATCAGCTGGCCGCTTGCACACCACTCCTGCACAGAAAAAAAACCCAAAACAACACACGTTTATACATCAGAACACATTCTTTATAGCAGAGGCAAATTTACATCAATACTCTCATGAGTTTTTTTGCTGTGCCTCTCCTTAGAATCATAGAATTGCTGAGGTTGGAAGGGACCTTTAAGATCATCGAGTCCAACCTTTAACCTACCCTGACAAAAGCCACTTCTAAACCATGTCCCTAAGTGCCCCATCTACCCTTTTTTTAAACACCTCCAGGGATGGTGAATCCACCACCTCCCTGGGCAGCCTATTCCAATGTTTAATAACCCTTTCAGTGAAAAAATGTTTCCTAATATCCAATCTAAACCTCCCCTGACATAACTTGAACCCGTTTCCTCTTGTCCTATCACTTGTCACCAGGGAGAAGAGGTCAGCCCCCATCTCTCTACACCCTCCTTTCAGGTAGTTGTAGAGGGTGATAAGGTCTTCCCTCAGCCTCCTCTTCTCCAGGCTGAACAACCCCAGCTCCCTCAGTCATTCCTCAAGTCCGTCTGCTTGGTCACACATAAAAATTAAAAACTAATGTAACAGCTGCATTTCTTCCATAGCAAATGGCTTAATGACATTAACTAAGGCATGGGACAGAATGAGAAAGTCAAGAGTTTGGATTCCGATTCCTACTCCATTGTATTTGGCTTCAATATTATAACAAACCTGCCTGGAGATGATGGCCCAAAGTCAGAAACAGAGTATTTTCTATGCAGATAATTTTACTGTCTTCTCTACAGATAATTTCACATAGGTTTTCATTAGATTTATAAACAACTAATGAAACAACTAAAGATTTAGAAACAACTTATACAATACCTAAGTTTCTGTTGTACTGAAGTTTCGGAAACTGGGAAATGAGAAATAGGAAGTTGACAGTGGGAAAATACGGCAGACGTTTTGTTGTTATGTAGATCTGAGTGGGGAAAAAAAAAAAAAAAAAAAAAGAGGAACACAGTTCTTCCATGTCCTAATTTTTTTTCTTCAGTTAATTATCAATAAAATAGAAAAAGGAAACTGTACCAAGCAATGGAATGTAAGCCTGACCTTATTTAATGGATTGTGAATGCCAGCTGCTTCCAGATAAGCTGTGATTTCATACAAAAGAGTGTTGTCTTCTTTAGGATAAGGTAGTGATGGGTTCTGATAATGTGCTTCAATGTCAGCCAGTATGGCTCTGCAAGGAAAAGAAATTGACTATATTAAACACTTAATTTAAATTACCCTCAAATAAACCTTACACAATGCCACATCATATTAGTTTAAAGACATTCATAGGCACAAAACCTGTGTATGTTTACAAGCAAGAGTAAACCACCTTTTTTGGAGTATCTTTTTACAAACCTATTTGTTTCAAAAATCACCACCACACATTTTCACTGTTCTTACTTCTCATCCAAAGATGACCTCAACTCCAGGTATAACCAAACACAATTAGAAGCTGCACTGTCCACTGGCATGTTCATACAAATTACTTGCCAAGTTATTTATTTTTAATGTTTCTGTTGGGTTCGAATTCAAACACTCATCAACAAAACCCTGAATACAATCAGATTCCACATTTTGCCGTAATTTAGACTTTAAGGATTGCCGGGTCGATAGCAACTACATCGCAGTAATACAAGCAGCTCTTCAGCACATTTTGCTTCTTACTTATTGAGATTTTCCAAAGCAGCAGCCAAATGCTTGGAGTCAAACCTGCAGGAATAATTTAATTCATTGGTAATCTGTCGTCTTAAAATCTGCATCTGACCAACCTGTTGAAGCAAACAAACAAAAAGAGGGTGGGGTGTTACACTGAACGCAATGAGGGAAGAGTAAAATCAAACTAAGGAAAAACTTAATCAGTAAGAATTTACTGTTGAATAGATGACACAAAGTCCTCATTACACCTAACGGCCTTCATAGGGCTGCCCAGAGCAGGGACGTATGCAGTGGCCGGAGCTATTTCTTCATTTTGGTAAGAGGGCAGCGATTCAGCCTGCCCACAGTCAGAGCAGACAGACCCCAACCGCGCAGTTCAAAGGGGAGGAGCAGTCACAGCACTCGAGATTTACACGCAGTTCACGGTAGCAAATACAGGCAGCGTGAAACGGGCACTAAAAAGGTAAGAGGTATAAAAGCCCAGTCACTTGCTTGTTTTTCAATGGTCAGTGAAAATGCTTGTACTCTTTTCCCCACCTCCCCCTAAACCTTAGGGTCAGCAGTGGGACAATAACCAGGGAGGGTTGTTGCAGTCAGCCTTCCCCTTCCTTCCCTGACCCTTCCTCTTCTCTTCAGTGACACAAACAAACATTCACACCACTCTGAAATTCAAACACTGGTTGCAAAACATCATTACAAAGACAAGAGAGAGCCATGCTAATGGGGCAGCTTGTTTACAGGTTCGGCAGGGTAGGCTGCCTTCTGTGCGAAAAAGGCAAGTTCAGGAAACGCTACTGCTCCAACCTTCAGCCTGAAGTACGTTCAGTTCACAAGGCACAGCGTGAGTCTCAGAGCTCCTGATGCTGAGCACTAACTCAGTTTTCCCAGATGACACCTCTAGTGCCAGACTCCATTTTTAGCGAACTATTACATATGAATCTCAGTGCTAAGCGCTTTGTGGAGTGTGAATTGTCCACACAAATGAACCTCAGGACCTCTTGCAAATCCAGGCCTGCTTCACTTGTGTTACAGAATTCCATATTCTGTATTATTCCAAAATAAGCAGATTAAAGTATATAACCAAAGAGTCCAGAGTGAATTCTATGTATCCCTAAGTCACGTAAACCAACCTTCATTATGGAGTCTAAATACGCTGTCCAGATCTTCTGAGTTTTTGCAATTGCCGCGGAATAAACCTTGTTTGAATTTGCTGAGAAAAGAAAAAGGGTGAGGCATTAAAAAAACCCAAAAAACCAAACAAGTAAGAAGAGAAATAAATGCAAGTGTACAAAGACAATGGCTTTCTTCCATCTTAAGCAGTAAGTGCTTACCTATAATTCCTTTGAGAGGACTGACAGCATTCATAAGTGCTTTTAAGGTATCCTGTACAGTCCTGTCACGCAATATATTTTTCTGAAACATACTGAGGAAATTCTAAATAAAAGGAAGAAACAAGTAAGTAAAGTTCTCACACATACTCTGTGCTTAATCTTGGTGGTACAAGAGCCACATTTTTAACAGCAGGGAAAAAATATTTCCACAGATGAAGAGTTGAGGAATTTTGTGGTTAGACTTTGTGCTTTCCTGAGTTATGCTAATCAGCGTTAGGACAATTAGCAGATCCGCCTCATCAATATGTAATACCAACTGTATACAACTACTAATTCAATTTTTGAGGAAGAACTGTCTTCATCAATGCTTGTTTTCCTTAAAATCTTTAACCAGGCTACGACTGGCTTCTTCTCGGAAAACAAAAACACTTGGTTACACATGGAGGTATTAGGGGAAAAGTCATTCCATAGAACTGACACCTTATTTATATCATGGTAGACTCAAACAATCTAATTCTTTGTTGATATCTAGACAGAAAAATGGAAGTTGACTCGAGATCAGCATTTGAGTATACACAGTGTACACCTTCAAAAAACATTCTTTGCAAACCACCGTTTAACGTAACGCATAACACTGCATTACACAGCCCATTTATTCAAAAGTGCCAACTTTCATAATTGTATCTGTAACCAAAATTCTTACCTTTGGCTTTGAACACACATTTTTCAAATGTTTTTCATTTCAATTTACCATTTAAAAAATTAACAGCTTTTTTATTTCACTAGAAGTTATTATACAATAGAAGCATCGTGACCTTGAGAAACCAAAGTTCAAAAATTACCTGCAGTTCCTTTACAATCATGAAACACAGCAGCCGGTCTAAACCATTGAGACCAAAGGTGCCTAAAGTATCTTGGATCTCTGAGAAGAGACGACTATTGGTTACTTCCTGATGAGTTTTGATATCGTACCAGGTGTTCATTTGGTCAATGTAACACGTGATTCTGAGGAAAAATTAAACAAACAAATACTTCAGAATAAGCTGCAGGTAGGTGCTGTGATAATCTGAGTAAGGACTCATTCAGGAAGAGATTAGAAAGACTCTGTAGGTATCTCAGGTGACGTTTACTTGGTGTTCTCTCTGCAATGGTTTTGTCACCCTTCCCTGGTTTCTCTCTTTTCCATTTGTGTGACACATTGTTTTCTTTCTTAGACTAAAACCATAACTTTTCTGGACTAATATTTAAAATGTACAGGATGGATTGGGTAAATTGGGTTTTAGATAAAGATGGTGATATGACAGCTAAGGAAAAACTTTGGTTTATATTTTGTTTGTATATGGTGGAATTGCAGCATTCCAACGCACGGTGCTGTAATACAAGCTTGTCACACACAGTACTTACTTTGGGTCTGTGATCCTCAGGATTTCTCTACAAAGCCGACCAATAAATGTTACAGATTCATCCACAGGTGTGAATTTTGGTATAGGAATATGAGTAGACTGGTATATGCTTTGCCAGTCTTGAATCTGAAAAATAAGTTTTAGAGTTATTTGCAGTGTTACCATTGCATGTTTTTAATTCGCTTAGAAATTTTATTCCTTTTGTTTAATTTAGAAGTAGTACATTGCAAAACAATATTGTAAATTACACACTGCAGAATGCTATGAAAACAGAACAAAGCAAAGAGAAGAATGAATCTTATGACAAAGAGCAACTAGAAGATGTGTGGAGGTTGAGAGAACTACCTACAATCCTGGTAAGAATTCCATCTGCTCCTTTCTGCAGTAAGACTAACCACCATTTTGTTAGCTAAATTTAAGATCTATTCACTCTACCACTTGTGAAATACCACAAAACTGGTAACTACTGCAATCTTTCTAAGCCTGCATTTTGATGGCTAACAATAGATACAGAGAGGACTATTGTGATTCCACAGTTATTTTCTGTTTTCTTTGAAAAAGGCGGCGGCTATTGTTCACTGGCAAGATATATGAGAATATTCTGTTTGGGGCGCTTTGCTCTTCTTAAGTACAGCTAATGCAGTGGGGATGCTGAAATCACTCAGAAAAAACTGGGGACATGTTTTACACGGCGGTTAGCACAGCAGGGACTGCACAATGGGGTATACACGTTCCATCCGTCACAAGCTTTAACATCCAAATATAAAGACATTTATCAACTTTCTACTTGTTCTTGACTAGCACCTTTGTTCTTAGGAAGTTATTGCACTCCTGTTCCACATTGTAGTTAATAATACGAGACACTTCCTCTTGCCAAATTTTTAAGCCATATATGTTGACATAATCCTGGATATATTCAAATGATCGATGGAACCCATCCATTGTAGCTGCCATTTCTTTCAGTTTGGGCATCAGCTCGCTTGGCTAAAGATGAAAAAAAACCAGAAAAAAAGATAAAAACAAAACGGTGAAGAGATTGAATACAAAGAGAATGTAAAAGGCTTCTAAATGCCTTTACATGACAACCTCTAGAGGATTTCACTGTGCTACAGCCAAAACTAAAAAGCACTGGAAAATTTATCAAAGGTTGGTTGATATCTGAAGTAATTCTTCTTACTAAATATTTTTCCCTTCTGCTTTTAACGTTTATTTAGGCTTCAATAGCACTATTGATTGATCTGGGAGACAGACTCAAGAATCTGGACAGGATCAAAACAAGGAGTGGCACTCCTTATTCTATCATTGCCTTTCTATGTTTACACGGTTCACACATGTCATCTGTTGTCATAAGTCATCACAAAGACAGAACTGTGAACTCAGAATTGATGGGACACTTGTCAGTAGAATAAAAATACATTTTTGAATTCTATGTACTCTTAACAATTTATAAACTCACTTTAACATCAAATACGGCATTCCAAATAACCTTTAGGAAGTTCAAAAAGTGTACTTTTTTTATAAAAAGGAAATCTGTACAGAAAAGTAGAAATTATTTTCTAGAAGGTGGTATAATAAAAGAGGTCCCAGCAATCCCAAGATACATAAAAAAATCAAATCAAATCAAATCAAGCTATTACACACCTTGGCTCTAGGATTAAAGATGAGTCCCCTGTGAAGAGCTAGAGCTACCCGTTTTACTAGCTCCTTCCTTATTCCATCCTCTAGTAACTGTTTTGGGTCCACCTAAGTAAAAGAAACATTTTTTTCTTAAAGTCAGAAAGGTATAAAAAAACATAATGGATTTCGTTTGTACCAAAAAAGACATTAAGTACTTATGATGTAATAGGAAAGCAGTGCTAACAGATGCACTTTCCCAGCAGTGCCTGTCCAAAGAATAAATATTTATTACTTCCACCCAATATAAATGATTCCTTTAAGTTGAATCGCAAAGGTTTGTAGATCCCATATTCGACCTCTGTTAATGATCTACTGAGAATGTTGTACAGTTATAAAAAGCCAGAATGCATTAAGAAGTGCATATGTCTTTAAGAATGCTTGCTCCTGAAGTCCTGAAAGAGGTATCTTAATGTAGGAAGAGCACTCTTTGCCAATGGAAGAAACAGCTCTTTAGAAAAGCTTGCAGTCATTTCTCCAGTAGAATTTAAAATAGTGTCAATTAAGGTTGATGATTCTATGTACAAGGAGAACCGTGAGTTCTTAACAACCTTAAATAATACTTATCTGGATGCCACGTAAGGCATCACCGTTTGGAAATTTGTATGCAAACTTATTTTTTCTTGTCTTTTTATCTTTCCTCAAGGTCTTGCTTATTGTGCTGAAATATCTGTGCTACAGTGCTAATTGCTGCCAAATGACTTTTCCCTACTGGAACAATGAAACATTACCTTGATGATACCAACTAAAGTAGTTTTCATCATAAGGATTCCTTCAGTGAAGATTGAAATAGCATGGGTTAGCTTAGCAACCTTTAACAGAAAGAGAAAATACAATGTGTTGAAGTCATTCAATGGATTAAAATAATTACTCTAAAAAGACATACATCTTTCCCAGTGGTGGCTTCCTATTTTGAAGTCATTTGCACTGATACATTTTCAATTTTACATCTTGTTCTAGACTTACTTATAGTACAATAATAATCTTTCTTTTAATTAGATCAATATAGGTGTGTCACCAGTAGAAAAGAACAGGTACCTCTCAGAGGCTTTAGAGAGATTATGGGAGGAAAGACCTAGCTGGCTATATCACATATACAAAACATCATAGACATGGCTCTTCAGGGCATGCTCTAGTGCCCAAGATTATTGTTTGTGGTGGGGTGTTGCGTGTGGGGTTGTGGGTGTGGAGTTTAGTAGGTGGGTGTTGGTGTGTGGTGGGTTTTTTTTTGGTTTTTTTTTTTTTTTTGGTTTTTTTTGTTTTGTTTTGGTTTTTTTTTTTTGTTTTGTTTTGTTTTGGTTTTTTTTTTTTTTTTGTGGTTGGACTTAATGATCTCAGAGGTCCCTTCCAACCACTAAGATTCTGTGATTCTGTGAACTCTGACTTGGTCCCTTTGAGCAGGCTAGGGGCATAGATTAAAGTGATTATTCCATAATAAAACCTGCTGCCAGCAATAAAACCACTTTAATATTTCCACTGATTTGATAAAGTAGCACATTCGCTTAAGTTCTAAATAATTAGTTGAGCACCCTTATGCTCACAGTTCAGACAAGCCAATCTTTAAGACACTTATGATATAGAACAGAGACAACCCATCTCAGCCTTAAAATTCTACAGCAATCAAAAGCGAAAAGCTTTTGTGTAAGGTAAGTAGTTTCCCCTCTGCCTCCTCAGAATAAAAGAAATATTACGGAATACTGCTGCCTCCTCCACCCCTGCCCCCACACAAAATAAACCCATTTTCCAAAGTTTAATGAGGGAGTCTAAACCTAGCATTCAGGTCTGAACATCAGCTTAATCAGAGACCACAGCTTGTCTGTATAAACACCTAACAAGTGAGCACTTTGACAAAAACTGCTGCACAAAGCTGGCATCTTAACTGATAATTGGAGATATATTCTTTGAGGGAAAGAGTTACTGGTCTACTCAGGTTTTGCTCCTCATCTCCCTCTATTAAAAATAAAACCAAGTAATTTTAATGTTTGCTCACTCTTCCAGACTGCTAACAGTGCAGGAAAAAACCCACAGACAAAAAGCCAATGAGCAACAGCAGCTTTATCTGATCAAACCCACGTGCCTCTACCCTGTCTTCACATTTGAGGGCAGCAAAAAGCTTAACCCTGCTGGCCTATTCAGTCTTCAACCTCCTCCTCCTCCTGGGACAAGCAGTCCAAAGGTGGAATGTAGAGGGCTTCATTTCAGATTCAGGTTTTTAGGGTTTCCCCTTACCCCCCCTAAATAAATCCAAAAAAATCTTTACCCTCATTTATAAATATATTTAGTTTTCCTCCCCTTTCCTACAAGACCAAGAATTGAAACTTTTACAAACAGAAGAGCAAAAGTTACTCATCTATCCTGAGGAAGCCTAAGGTATACTCACAATAACACTAGCCAATTTTAATCCTTAATTAGTCAGAAAATCCAACTTCACTGTTAAACTCCATGGAACTGTACCAATTTAAACTTAGGTTGAAGTTAGCCACCTATACGGTATACTTTTTCAGAATTTCCTATTTTAACTGCACCTCGTATCTTGGTCCAAGTTGAGCATAATCTCGTAGCTTGTCCTTATCAAGGCGAGTAGGCACTTCAATAATATCATGAGTCTGAAGCTTTATAATTTTGAGAAGAGATGTAAACATGCTTTCTGGAATTATCTGCAGAACCTTTGTAAATGACAGAAGAAAATGAACACAGTCAATATATTCTCATTAAACAAAAAATATCTTCAATTAAGAAAAAGTAATTAGAGAACAAGACAACTGAGCTTCTTCAAATGCTTACCTTTCTTACATAGGAAACCAACTCGCCAGAATAATACTGTGATACACTGAGAAGATCGGGACTGTTTGCTTGATTGATGCGGAGAAGTGGCAAGTCAAGAGCAGAAGCAAGCTAGAAATAAAGTCAACATTTTAACTTCATGTGTCTGTTTTTCCAAGATAAATTACGTGCTTGAATTCTCTTGCTCAGGCTCTTAACCTACAACTCAAAGCACTAGATTCTTCCTAAAGAGCAGTGTTACAACAGCAGGTTTGCCAAGTGCAATTAAAAAAAATAATTGTTAAAAGTCAAAAAAGTCCAACAGGCTGTAATACTACATTACCCTTAATAATTTTTTTTAAATCTTAACAGTTGCATGAGATATCTTTTTTATTGTAGTTTTACACTCTCCCTCATGCTATTTCCCATTCTTCTCTCTACAGAAAATAGTATTTTCATCTGATACCAGATCTTCATCATGACAGACAAAGGGCATAGCCAACATAACTTGTAATTCCTTCAGCCTCCTCTGATACATATGCAGAGGATCCCAGCTGTGCCCCAATGGCTCCAGCAAATACCTATAATGAGTAGAAGCCGGATGATGAGACTTATTTGCCTAACAGAAGCAATATAACTTGTTGCATAAAAACCCTGCATAACTTGGGTTTTATTTTCTTTAAAACTAACGTGGAGTTCATTTAGTAGAGTACAAAAAATCTGGACGTAGAAAACGCTGGTAAAAGGAAGTTTTGACTCTTTTGTGACTTCACAGCCTTAAGGCTTATTTAACAAATGCCTTGGTTGACCTGCAGTGTTCAAGTACATTCACAGCTGTTCATACTCACCTTTAGGAAAGTGGCTCTGAGTTTAGTTACCATAGATGGACTGACTCTGATGCTTTCCTGCATAATAGATGTAAAGCTGGGGTAGGAAACAAACAAAACAAATCAGCTTCTTCCCCTGAAACTCTTATTTTCAACAGTTAAATCACATGCCACTAGCACCAGTGTAATCTAGAAATGGCACAGGAGATCACGAAAGAATTTCACTAAAGGAGGATTTTGGTCTGAAGAGATATTGGTTAGAAAAAAATCTATATGATAAAGGGTAGGTGGGGCAAAAGAAGAGGGCATCAGGGAGCATTAACAATCAAGGTAACGAACTAGCAGCTTTGCAAAATCATATGATGGAAAACGGAGTTCTCTAACATTTGTCTTTCCTTGTTTGTTTTTGGTTGAAATAGGAACTCCAGTATTTTGGAGAACACTTAACTAGACTAAACGCTTGAGGCAGAAGCTTAAAGAAATTGTTATAGTTAGAAGAGGACAGACAGTAAAAAGTTACACTATCACTTAACCTGCAGCTAACAACATGACAAGGATGGCTGTTAACTCTTATTCAAGTTGATGAGAGTTAAATATACTCATACTCAACAACTCATAGAACAAGGTTTCAGGATTGTTTTCAAATTGGAAAGCTTACAGCATTAATAATATTTATGCATGTTATTTCCCACAAGTTTTGCAAATGATGACTGACTTGGAAGGAAAAGCTCCTGCTGAGATACCTGTCAATTAATTGCCAAGCATAAGAAAGATCGCCAACTATCTGCATGGTGATCAAGACCTCTTCTTTAATGTTGATAGTTCGGATCATCTGATGGAGAAATTTGCGGGTGTCAGCCAGAAACTGGCAAACTTGCAGGTTAGTTTCCAGCTGGTGAAACTCTTGGACCTATATTTTAAAAAACAAACAAACAAACCAACCCCATAAAACAATTCCTTTTTTTTTTCCTATTAAACTTTAACAAAAAGCGATACAAATAGAATCAGTAAACTGACATATTTCTTCAGGATGTTACTACAGTAAGATACTTAACAAATCCTGGCCTACTTTAGAGTGGCTTAAATAATAAATTTCACAAAGTTACTCGAGGAGGTGTACTGTGAAACACCATACTGAGTATTCTTTTATATCCTGGAAGTAGAAGAAATGTACACAAACCAAATCTGGATATTTTTATTCTGCCTTTCAAATCACCCTCTCTAGATTCAAATGAATTTACTTTCAGAATTTCTAATAAAGTGAGTCGTGTTGCCAAATAATGTTTAACACAATTCATTTCTTCAAAAAAAACATACTAACCCTACTAACCCATGTGGCGTGATTTTTCATGCTATATCCCTTATCTTAAAAATCACAAGGTCTATAAGCAAGTCCTTCTGATTGTATATATAAAACTGCAAAAATCTAAAGGCTTAAATTACTGTTAAAACGCAAATCTGTTTTGTTACTCATCTATTGGAAGTCAGTGCCTGTGTATCAAATGCTATTTTTCAAAAGGATGAGGTCATTTATCTCAAAATTTCTTGCCCTACCTCCTCCAGTGCTTGTATCAGCTGCACAGTTTTTCTGCCTGCTGCAGTGGAATCGTCATAGTTTAGAGACATTATTTGCTTGGAGATTTCTCTGAACCAAGCCTGAAGATTTTCTATGTAAGAACAGGAAAAAATTTAATCAAATCTTTGCATGTATGATAAGTAACAAAGACACAGGGAACTTGCTAGTAAAAAGAAGCTATACATGTAGGAGATTATTTTAAAAGTTTTCATCTTACTCTTATATTCCTAGTCTTTTCAACATGTAGACTTGTAAAATGGCAACTGCTCAGGTAAGTTTCACATACAATATTAAAAAAAACCCCACTTACCAACACAAATGGCATTATAAAATCTATACAAAGATGATAACGCCCTTTAAATCATAAATTTTTGTTTCATGAACTGTTTTACAATGTTAATTGCCTTGGTAGTGGCAATCTCTATGTTTCAGTTACAAGTCTGATGACATGAAAAAGATAAAGGGAAATATTTCAGTAAGGTAATTCTGCTTTTAAGTGGTAGTAGGTGGAAAAATTGCCTGTATTTTAAGTTTTATGGGTTTGGATTGATCACAAACGTTGCCCTTAAACTGATGCTTTATGCAGTGCTCCCGATCAAATAAGAGAGTGATTTACAATTCTTATTCTTACACCAGTTCAAGAAAAAAAAAAAAAAAAAAAGAAAAAAAAAGATATTTCAAAAAACAGCAAGAAATTTGGAAAGAAACACAGATTCAACACTTTTAAGTCCTTGGAAAACTTGGAGAATACCACTTATGCAGACAAGAAGTAAGAGAAGGTTTGAAAAAAATGCTGATACAGCCAAAATCCAGGTTACAATTAGGGAAAGAATGAGAGGAAAGGTTAAATCATCCCCATATTTAATGGGAATGATCTTCACACTCCTTTGTACATGGAACACGTCAATGTGAACTCCATTATACATAGAAAAGCATATTGGCATTTCATAGTCTTACCTGGCATATCTAAATAAAGTGATAAAAATATTTTTAAAAATAGGGCCATCTAAATATTAGGTACCTAAATATATGGCTTACATATGGAATATATGCAGAAAACCTAAACAAGACAGCATGTAAGAGACCACTGTGGCATGCGAAAGACATGAAAATTTGTCTTATTATCAGTATTAGCATCATGTATGTTCTTTTGGTATCAGCTTAGAAATAAAAAACAAAATTATCCCCCCACACACTGTTTAGTTTTTAATAATTACCATTTTTCTCCACTCTAGTAAGAGGTTTAACTCCTGAGAAGACATCAGCAAGCTCAGTCATCCTTTCAGATCCTTCTTTTTTGTAGTTTTCCCATTTTGTTTGTTTTTCTGACAGCATATGCTTGAACATCTATTGAAAAACAAAGCATTTTGTTTACAAAACTGGCAAGAACGCATGCTACAATAGATGAAATAATACTGAAAACAGATGGAACTGACTTACAGTGACTACTACGTAACTTCAAGGTCTTGCCAAAATACTAAACACAAAATTAAAACTATTAAGAAATAGAGCCAGCATGTGTAAGAGACAGACTGTAAATTCCCTGACAATGGGCAGAAGGCCCTCCAAGCCTTCAATGTAATGCCTCAAACGCTCTCAAGGAAATAAATAATGCAGGCCTGGCCTTCAAAGAACTGATAAGGCTAACACTTCTGGCACCTGAAAGTGTGGGAGAACTGTCTTGTGAAGACAGGATAGTTCTGCCACTTGTATGGTGAGTTAGTTCTCAGTTCTCAAGGCCATTGTGTCCGATAAGCGACCTTTGCTTCATTATCCGCAAAATGCTTATGAAAGTGCGCGCCCCTGCACATGCTAATGAAGATTATAGAGATCATGCTAAACATGTATGACTATGGCACTCATCTCTCCACCAAAATCATGCTACACATCACCTGGGACAAGGGAGAAACCTGGGACAAGGGAGAAACCTGGGACACGGCTGCCCTTGGCAAGGGGGGTGGACCATGCTAACTCAACAAACACAAAAGGGGGAACAAAGAAGAAACCAGAGAAGAAGGTTGTGTCTGGGAAGATTCTTCCCAAGAAAGACGACCATGCCTGGGAAGATTTTTCCAAGAAAGAAGATTTGTGCCTGGGAAGATTCCCTGAAAAAGATGCTGGAACCAGGACTGGTGATCTCTTTATCTCTGTCTTTTCCTCTGTCTTTTCCTTTCTCTGCCCCTCAGTTTCTCTTTTCTCTTAGAACTGTTAAGTAACGGTTAGAGTTGTTAAGTAATGACCTTAAGTACCGCTTGCCATAAGTTGTCCTATACCTGTTGTTAAGTAACACAATGCATACCTCACCATTTGCCATAACTTGTTATATACCTAACCAATTATCATGGACTTGTTAAAACCTATACTAATAATAAAACCTATACTAATAAAAATACTAAATAATTTTGGGAAGCTAATAAATGTTTCTATAGGGACCTTGAGATTTATCTCACCTGAGTCCGTGCGGTTGGGAATTTACGAATTTGAAGTCACTTACCCCACCTCTTTCCTGAGAGTGGGATGTGACAGCATGATGGACATACAGTGATCAAAATTAACTGAATGTTTAAAAACAGTATGATGCAGACATTGTTGATTTGTAGTCATTTATAAAAATATCAAGCAACTTTTTTATCTTAGAGATCCTGGAAGACTTTGGTCTAATGTTGACTTATACTTCACATAGTCATCTCAGCCTATGCAGAGAAACCCAATTCTAAAAAGCATATACGTGACATTAAGCATACTCTCAACTATTTTACCAGGTTAGTACCAGAGCATTAAATGGGGAATCTTTTAGAAATGGCAGAACTTCATAAGCAGCTTATCCTCAACATACATAGGCTTTTGTCTCTGTTTAAAAGACAGCCTGAAAAAAAGAAGTACAACAGGATA
The DNA here is from genome assembly GCF_028500815.1 of Rissa tridactyla. NCBI lineage: Eukaryota > Metazoa > Chordata > Aves > Charadriiformes > Laridae > Rissa > Rissa tridactyla. The sequence goes on along the minus strand of NC_071467.1, from coordinate 12,744,446 downwards.
AAAACTTACGCAGCTTCCTCAACAGATTTTATTATGCCTGTTATCAGGATGTTCATGCAAAATTCTGAGCAAATATAAACATATTGGGAAGAATGAAAACTGGCAATTATCGAGAAGACTGCAAAAGTCACTTCCAAGCAATAGTAGCATGTAATCTTCTACAGAAAACTCACAATTAACAAATCAAAATAATAATTCTTTATGTAAGTGGACTGTGCGGTGAGTGTACTACTACTATTCAAGTGTTCAGTTCTCTTCTGCCATTCAGGGGGAAATGATGAAGGAGGGCAGCAGCACATTACCTCTTTCAAAATGAATTCAAATTGAGCTGTATCCAGGAGAAGCTGGAAAAGAATCCTGGGATTGTACTTTGAGTCTGTCAGAATTTGATCCTTTATCTGGCGGAGACGTTTGTTATTTGGATCACAAGCTGAAAACAGAAACACATTTCTCCACTGTTACAGAATTTGGCCAAGCTTTTAAATCTTTGTAAATAAACTCTTTTTTTAATAGCTTGAAAGCAAAAAACATTTTGTTCTCATGTAAGTCCCCACTTGTTCTCCATTTACATGGGTCTCACCACCCTTGTATAACCCTTCCTTAGAACAGGAAATAATTAAGGTTTCTGTGGTGCTTCAGCTGTCTTAAAACTCTTCTGTGAGCTTCTGCAAACCAAATGTGAGTTTAGCGCACCTGAGTGAGAAACCTGGAGACCAACATTTCTAAAACCATTACAGAAAAAGCACGGAGGTGTAACAGAAGCCCTCTCACATACCAAGAAGCCTCAAAGACAGCAGAAGCATTCAACATAGAGAATGTCTAAATAGGTACATTTACAGACCAAAACTCATGTCAGAGACATTATTCAACAGTTTCATCTGAATTTCAGTTCAACAGAATAAAAACCTTGTTTTTAAACTATTAATTACTAAAATAATATGAAGTATATGTATTTTAAGTGATACAGCAGAAAAAGATAAAGTTCCCAGACTTTTTCTGCAGAGTATTATTTAACAGGGTCACGACTTCTCATACTACTTTTTATATCTGTGTCTAGCTCGCAAGAATTAAAGAAATGCACATGCGCTGTTTCAGCTGAAGACTTTAGAAGACTTGTTAGCAAAAGAACAGCTCAACAATTTATTGAAAACAGTAGATGAAACTCTGCTGACTTCAACAGCAGCACACATTGAACTTCCCTTGGGACGTAACATGAAGTACCAGCATAGTAGGATTAACAGCTCTGTAACAAAAGCCTAGCATGAAGCCTTACCTGTGTCTGCAGTGTGAAGCATCAGCCAGCGGATTGCTACATTGCAGTCTCGCAGGCAATTCAACAGCTTGGGAATATTGTCCAGCACCAGCTCTTCCCTGAGACAGCCCTCTTTGAGAAACTGCTGCACCTGCGTGTGCACTCGCTCTGTGACTGCAGCGTATCTGCTTGCCTTACAATATACAAAGCTTGCATCAGTATAATATTTGTCTCAAATGGAATACATCATGTATGATGTGGCACTGACTTCCCGAGACGTTTAAGGGGACACAGATCAAAAATGTGCTATTAAAATTATTATCATTACTAGTAGGCAATCTCATACACTGCAACTGCATGACAAAGGATGGAAGCTAAATTTTAAAGCAAAGAGCCTACACAGGAAGTGTAATGTTTCAAAAATGCAGACTTGTAAACTTCCTGTATTCACTTATGTACTTGCTAGAAATTATTCCTAAAAATTGGTACTAGTATTTCATTGCCTAATGAGAAAGAACAACAACAAAAATCTATTCCAGAATGGAAATACTTGTTGTGAATTAAATGCCAGTTCTACTTAGAAAACTTCTTCCCTAAAGACTAAGGAAAAATTTCTGCTTATATTCCCTAAGTTTACTATACAACACATAGCACAGTTCTCTCGATTAGACACTTCTGTGTGTTCTCTCCTGAGCACAGGGGTCAGATTCTAAGGAGGCATTTAGCTATCATCAGTCAACTGATTTGTTGACTGGGCAAACAATCAACCAACCCCATGTTACTCACTGTTTTTTAGGCATGGAAAAAAATGATTTAATGTAAAAAGAACTAACTGCATTGCATCATACAACATTCCGGTATCATTCTTTTAAATCAGATGCTTTTTCCAGATTATTGTTTATTTAATTTATGAGGCCCTATTTAAAACTGAGTGCCACACACTGTCAGCATAAACGCGTAACTTCTAAAACTGTTATCTATAAAAGACCAAACACTATAGTCAGCTTAAGACATGCCAATACTGAACAACAAGTTGATGAGCATCTATTAAGTCAAGTCACAACCCTGAAACTTTTAGGGGAAACAAACACTGCAAGAGGAAGGGAAACAAGCAGTGCTGTGAAGACCAGATTTTGCAACTTTGAAGTATCTTTAACTCAAAGTTATGTACTCCAAGTATTGTACTTGAATGCAACGCATGCAAGAACAAAAGACCCATGCATTACTGATGTCATATAATATACTTGAGATGCCCACACAGCTTGAATCTTGCTAAAAATAATTAACTCCGGCTTACGTACCTGCTCTTTGACATTTGAGAGATCCAGCGTGTAGTTGAGGGCGGTTTTAGCAGCTTTGTAGGGTTCCCATGCTTCTGCTAGATTTACAGTGATTCCCATGTAAATGCTAATAACCTAAGATTGGAAGCAGAAAACAAGAAGTTGTGTTTATGTTTTCATTAAAGAAAAGGCATACTTTTCATTTAGCAATCTGAGTAGAAAGTGATATGCTGTGGGTATAAATATGAAAGAACTAAACTTTTTTGGTAGCTGTACTTCTTGCTCCACCACCTTTGGAAATCAAGGAGAAAGAAGACTTTGAAATAGAAGGCACACAGTTAATTAGAGGCACAGTTAATTAGAGTTCTGAAAACAAGCTGGCAGTTCTTTCACTAGGTATGATCCTTGGCCTCTATGTATTTTCCCCATGAACTTACAACTTCTTTTTCATTTCCACAGTGCTTACAAGTGTTTGTAAGATAGTTGATTAAACATGGACACCTTGATTTACTGACAGATGAAGGAAATGGAGAGCTGTGGCACTATGAGCTTTATCACACTTTTGGTCCGATATTCCTCCATCCAGGAGTGATCGCATCTAGGGGGACACTGACAGCCTTTAAGCTCTTCTGACAATGACAAAAAGGAAGCCAGTAAAGGCAAATGGGACACTGGTCTGCTGATACGAGGATCCCTCTCATATTGTTGGAGTGAAGCTCATTTTTTCCTGTAGATGACATTTCCTGAAAAGGTTACACTTCAACTGCTAACAATCATTTGAAATCAGCCTAAGAGTCAAGTATTCTCTATGATGCAGCTAACTCATCCATACCTGATCACAAGAAGATAGGTGTTGTCTTACAATTGGAATGGAATGGAATGTGTTGGGTTGGAAGGGACCTTTGAAGGTCATCTAGTCCAACCCCGCTGCAGTAAGTGGGGACATCTTTAACCGGATCAGAATATGTCTTACTATGAAGTCAAGTGAATAAAAACACTGTCGTAACAAAAAATTCACAATGTCAAGTTCTCATTTCTAAAATAAGCTTTCGGTTTTTCAGAAACTGAAGGATTCTAATATCTATTAAAATAGCCAGCTATTACAGTTTCTTCCTTCCTTTCCTCACTGTTCCACTTATGGTACAAAAGAACACAATTTGAAACCACAAACACAGATACATAAATTAATTCATAGTTAGAATAGAGACATATAAATTAATTTATAGTTTCTTCGTTAAGTCTGATTCCCTTTGATATAGATGACCTGGGGACTCTATTGTTACATGCCAGCCTATTTCAGCGGCATTTTTTGCAGACTAGGACTTCTGAACGGAGTTCCTAAATCTCAGTACTGAGATGCATAGTAATTACATTTTGATCACTGCATCTGAAAAGGTGTATAGAATTGCACAGAGTGACAGGTTTTGCTTCCAAGTTACTTGGACAACGGCATGGAATAAATCCTTAAACAAGTTTCCAAATAACATCAGTGTGTGTGGATTTGTTGGTGAACAAGACTGTCATCCAGAGTGTCCTTGACAAGCTGGAAGAATTCACCAGCTGAAACCACATGAAGTTGAATAATGATAAATACAAAGTCCTTGGGACAAAACTAACCCCTTGCAACAGCACAGTCTGGGAACCAACTGCTTACGTGACTATTCTGCAGAAAATGACCTGGTGAACAAACTGAACATGAATCAGACATGCAGCCTTATGACAACAAAGAGTAATCATACACTAGGCTACATCAACCAGACTGTAGCCAACAGATTGAGGGCAGTGATTATTTCCATCCAGTCAGTCTTCACGAGCTCCCATTTGGAGTAATGTGTCCAGATTTGGGCTCCTCAGCACAAGACCGACACAGGCAAACCGGAATAAATCAAATAGAAGGCTGCTAAGGCACTTACGGGGACCCACTATGTAAGTAGAGGCTATGGGAGCTGGGTTTGCTTAAGCTAGAAGAAAGACGACGAAGGGATCTGACTGCAATCTTCCACTACCTAAAGGAAAGTTATGAATAAGACAGAGCCACCATCTCAGAGGTGCACAGTGAAAAGACAAGAAGCAACGGTCACAAGCTACAACAAGGGAAATTCCAGTTGTACAGAAGGAAGAAATTCTTCACCATGAGAGTGATGAAGCACAGCCACAGGTGCCCACAGAGGCTGTAGATTCTTTATTTTAGATATTTTCAAAACTAACTGGACAAGGCCCGAGCAGCCTGATTTAACTTCAAAGTTAGCCCTGCTTTGAGGAGATGGCTGGACTAGAAGATGCCTATAATACCTTCGAGCATACAATTTTCTATGATAAACTTTATCATGATGGTGTTATAGTTGATTTAGCATTTAAGACAATAATTGATACTTTCAAGGGATAGCCTTCCATGCTTATCCAAAAGGTTTGACTCAGACTGCTTCACTCTGAACAAAATAAAATTTCCACAGAGAAGAATCTATTCTAGTTTTAGGACATCATTATTTTCTAAAATGCATATCATAAAAATATGCTAAATTATTCCTAAAACATTAAATCCAGGGAACAGTTTTAAAACAGAATTTTTACCCAATTATCTGGAAAGTATTTATCCACTATCTCTCTCATTTTCGCTTGTTGAGTATGAAGAATAGAAGGGTCAAAATACAGTATCACATAGAGCATAGCAGCCTGAGTAGCCAGGGCAGTGCTGCGGTGTTCTGGTAATGGATATGCCGAAACCTAGAAAAAGGGAACAAAACAAAACTGAACATAACATAACGCAACGTGAACCACTTGAAAATATTACAGGTCACATTAAAGAGTACAGTATATAGATATTAGGAGGCAAGGAGGATATTTAGGTAAGCTGGATGTACTTACACATGCAGCATATTTACCAGATATATTTTTCCGTATATATAAAAGTTGACTGTGTAAATGTCTGCTAACTTTAACAGGCTACAGAAACATTTTACTGTGCTGTAAATGAGTCAAAGGAGGGATGAACCACAGACCTTAAAACCAGTTGAAAGGAGAAGAGCTAGAAATAAGTACTTTATAAGGACTAGGTATGTTTAGTTCATCTTGGATAGAAACAGGGAGTAATTTAATCAAAGTAAGAGGCAATTAGGATGCAGATAGTTTAATTATTCACCAATTCCATGTACCAGAAAGATCAAAAAGATTCAAATTATCAACTGAACTTTCATTTAAAAAAATACAGAGAATAATATATTAAAAGACGTCCATACTAACAAAAAAGTTGGCATCAAAATCACATTCAACATTTTCAATGGAAAACAGTTCTCTGCTTTTATTTAGGAACATCCTATTTGTCTTTAATTTTGTTTGGTTATTGTATTAGGTTAAATGTTCAGACTAGTAAGAAAAACCAGGAAGCTTCTGCCCACTGCCATGAAGAATAAGCTGCAAGTATCAAAGGAGATAACACCTCAGACATAACACCATTTAGTAAAGCAAGCCGTATCCAGTTAGGGTTGAGCTGAAGATTTCTACCCTACTTTTTGTACTACATTTGGAAAAAGTACATTGTTTATAACCATGCTTTGTATAGAAACATTATGTCTTTCATCGTCAACTGTAAAATAGAAATAAAAACAATTGTAATATTATTTTAATGGAAAGGCAATAAACCAACAATATTATACAAAAAAGAGGACAAGTAATCTTGATACAAAGTATCAGCTGATTTAAGTAAAACTTCTAGATTAAGTAAAAGAGTATGGTCTCACAAACATGTCATGGTTTCCTATCTTAGACATAGATTATGTCATAAAATGGGCTCTCCTCACAACTTGCTACGTTATCTTTTGTCTGTTTCTAGAACACTGCACAGCTGAAAAGGCATTTTTCCCCCTTGAAAGTTATTATGTCTGTCCATAATATTAAAGTGTTTTCTATAAGGTCCCTACTTTTAAATTATTATTCCTGCCTAAAGATTTAAGACTTTGTTTCTTATAATCATTCATTAATCTTCAAATGCTGGTTTTCTGGCATCCGTAAACTGTTTCAGTTATCCAGGATTCACTAAAAGTGTGCCAATAATTACAGAAATAAGATTGATTGTCCATTCTAAAGACAGAAGCCTGCTCAAAAGCAAATGCTTTATTAAAGATCTCTCAAAGGAGTCATATTAGAGGAGACTGTAAACACAGTAGCCATTACTAATACTTTGCTTTGACTTCTATTCTTTTCCTTTATTAATACAATTGTCATAGTTTAGAACTGTGATATTAGTGTTCCTTTTTAAATGCATTGTCTACTAAGGGATGATAAATCTCTGCAGTAACTAAAAGAATGGGAATCTCTGGAAGAATTAGAATTATTAAGAGTGACCAATCATTTATGATTTAAAGACACTAAACAAAAGAGGTTGTTTTTTTTTACTGCAAGGTTGGACAAACACTGGAGCAGGTTGCCCAGAGAGGCTCTGCAGTCTGCACCTCTGGAGATATTCAAAACCCAACTGGACACAGACCTGGGCAATCTGCTCTAGCTGACCCTGCTTGAACCAGGGGGTTGGACTAGGTGATCTTAAGAGGTCCCTTCAAACCTCCATAATTCTGTGGTTTATTTTTTTCCAGGCTTCACGGTTGAGGCTTCTCAACCTGAGAAACCATTTTATATTCAGTTTTAGATCCCTCTTTTATCTCACATTAACTTACCTGGTTATAAATGTCATCTGACCGTAGGCGGCCAATAACCATGCTAATGAATGTTTCACTTATGGGTACCCTGCTGAAGTAACTCTCGGGGTAGTTTGGAGGTCTTTTAGCTCCAGGCTGGCTTGAGTATCCAGTGCTTCGAAGCAATTTACAGATATCATCTAAATTGGAATCAGCAGAGGATCGGGCTGCACTGTTTTACAAAAGAAAAACAAAAATTTAGCTGTATGACCTAACTATTCCTTCCTTCTCCTCGCCATGTAATCACACCTTTCCTCCAAGAAAATGATCCCTAACTAAGGTCGGGGAGATTTTTGGTTGTTTAATCCATGAACATAATCTTTACCATATTATAGGAGGACACTGGTAAACGTCCATACTGGAATCCCAGATAAGCGCACAAACAGAAAAATGAACTTTATTCAGGAAAAGAAGCAAGGAGCTTTACATTCAGAGGAGTTTTCTTCTTTTTTTTTTTTTTTTTTTCCTTTTTTCCTCCCCATTTCTGAATTCCCCTTCCTGACCCACTTCTACATTCCAGAGTTAAGGAATCCTCTCTCATTATATACTGGGAGGCATAAACATAGTCAAAGAAGCATAGAAACAGGATAACTAATTTTTTACATGCGTAAAAGGATTTGCACTGATGCCCTTTGAAATCCTGTCATATAACAACGCTGTCATCCTACCCTGGAAACTCCTCATTGGTTTGACTAAGCAAGCACTGTAACTACGAGAAGCAACACATTTATTGTCTAGATACTCAGGACTTTTCACCAAGATTTGCTCACATTTTTGGGAACCTGTGATACTTTCATAGCTGGCACTTGCAACATTAAAGCTTTAGCTGAAAGTTTGTCAGCAGACTTCAAATTTCTATCATGAGAGCATGAAAAATCTGTTGCTCCAGTTTTGCGGCTAGACCTGTAAAACCAGCTAATGCAAGGACATTATTATGACAATTAACATGCAGAGAGCCCTGCACAATTATCAGAGTCTATCTGTATCGCCAGACAGTCAAAGAGTTGCTGATTTATTTTAATTCAATAACCTAGTTAACTGAATATACTGCATGTTACATCCTTCCAGCCTCAAGCCCTTCTGAAAACTGATACATATTACCTGTATCTGTAGTAGGAAACCAACATTCTTTCTCTGACTTCTCCTTCAATCTTCTGGTCAATGACCAGTAGCATGACTCCATATAAATAGAGCGCTTCACACTGTTCAGAAAAAGGAAGAATGAAGGGAAGAAATCACATAAATGCTATTTTGTAGTAACACACAAAGACAAACATATACTGGTAAACTAACCCAACATCAACTATGCAGTCAATACAATATGAAAAATGGCAGGCTGTATATTTTTGGTCTGTGTCCTCCTAAAAGTGAGTCATAGCATTTCCATGCATTCAGTAAATTTAAATATTTGCCTAGTTTGGCACCAAACTAGTTGGTTCATTTTCTACTATTACAGAACTGTTCAATACTTACTAGAAGCTGTTTTCCATCTTCGTTAAGGAGGACTGTTTCTAATGTTTGCTGAATGTAAATTCCTTCATTGAGGTCATCTAAATATCTAGGAATCATAACAAAGAGTTAGTCGTTGACTATTTTGCTCTCAAATCATATGTCCTCAGAACTCAACCGATCAATTTTCTCTGAAAGTCAACAGACACATCAGAACATTTCCCTACTACAAGGAGCATGCAGTTTTTCCTCCATACCCTGATGGCATATGTGAAAGACACTAGAGGATACTTTGTAACTTACAGCTAACATCCTCTTAGTCTTCTTAGGGGTGAGTAACAGCCTGAGAACAGAGCACTGAGAAGGTTTCCACTCCAAAATTTAGTAAAACTGTCATTTTTTCAAGTTTCCTCAAAAATAACTCTGGAAATACCATAAATTAATCTTGATTGCAATTTGGAAGGTAGAGCTAGAAGTAGAATATGTTGATCTCAATTAACAGAAGATTTCTTCCTATTAAATGATTTTCCAGTAACACTACTTACTAATAATGTTAAATACGTAATCTTTTAATTAATCTCTTCCTATAAGATCAATAACAAAACCAATTTTTACACTTAAGATTCTCTGGAACTTTTTCTTAGAGTACTTAATGAACCTTTCATATTCTTTTTTTACCGGTAAGAGTAGCAAACTTGAGAATATGGCAACTTCACCGAAAAATTAAATTCAGAAAAATAATGCAAATGAAAGTTAAAGAAAAAAACCCACCTGACATTCTGTTTTGCAAGACCACAAAAAACTTAGTTTAATAATGTAGAGTCTCCTTTTATTAAAAAAATCTTCAAGACAATCTCCAAGATAAAGAAGAAAACGTAGCTCTAGCTTACAATTGAGGAAATGAGGTAGAGAGGTTAAATGTTTTCAAGCTGGTAAGCAACAGTAGGAGCAAAAGTTAGTGTTCGCTCCAGCAATCCAGATTTCCAGGTACACATGAATATGCTTCAACAGTGAGCACATCAGGTCTCTAAGGAAAAAACTTCTCAGTATTAAGACTAAACGGTACTCTAGTCTGTAAGAAAATCCACACGTATTTAAGGTACCTTACCTGTTTAAATCTACAATGTATTTATGTACACTCTGAAAAGCTAGATAAAATCTCGTCAAAATTTCAATGTTGTTTTCACGAAATTCTTCATCTAAGTCCAGTAACTCAGGTTTGGCTTCCAGTTTGCCTTCACATGTCTCAGGTCCCTAGAAAAAGAAAATAATTTTTAGAGATAACATTTAACTTTGACTTCTTTTTGACATCTCTTCAGTAGGACACAGACACGTACAACCACCACTCTGTGCACAACACCAGAATTAACGTTTCTTACTAAAACAAGGATCTGTAGTTTTCGAAGCTACTTTGTGATTGAACATTGATTCCATAAAGATGAGTTTTACACTTTGTTACAATCTGCAATGATTTTAAATATGATTTATCCCAGGTAATCAATGGAAAAGAATAGTTAATGCTTTGGGTAAAGCCCAGTGCATCTGAAGACACTGTGTGCTTTTTATAGTGCTAACTATCTCCCTGCTGGGTTTTTTTTGCTTTACACCTTTGGTCTAATTGATTTCTCAGATAGAAATCGTAACATTGAAGCCTTACAAAGCTTAGTACCTTCTCATTTCACATACATTTAAACTGTTTGAAAGTATTACACTACCTTTTTTTTCTTACAGACTCTGTATCTAGCTCAGTGCTAGTCCCCCAAGTTAATGCAGAAACTATGTCATTAACAACTGCGGGGGAAAAAGGGTTGGGATGAAGAGCTTGAATTCCTTAAAGCAATGGTACAAACTTTTCTAAGCATTTACCACTGTCAACGTTTCTCATTGGTCTCACCATCACCATTTAAATGAAAATACTGTTAATGTTCAGATGAAAATATTAACATTTAATTGAAAATACTGTTAACGTTATTCCACAGACCACTTACGACAGCATGAGATCATGGCTTAAAAGGATTTAGTCAACATGAACTACTAAAAATAGCTTAAAATAGAGTTAAAATGAAATATCAAGCTTAATACCCAGATGACATTTTTTGTGTTGTTTTAAAAATGCTCTTCTGTTTCTCTTTTTGTGCAAAATGCCTACATAAAACAAAGGATAAAAGCAGGCCCCAAACTGCCCATGAAGTTCAAATGCCCAAAGTAAACAGCCTGAATTTTCAAAATCTCAAATCTCTTCTCATTAGGTAATTCTAAGAATCATGAATACAGAAATGGCACATTCGCAATGAAAATATCTGTAAATTCACTGATCTCTACTTTATGTCTTTTCTAGATTTTGGGGTGAGTACTCTGAAAAGCAGCAGCACTGTTATGCTTCTTTAACATCCAAAAATCTTACAGTTTCAAGGATAGTTGTATTTCTCTCCAATTATGCCTACTTGCTTTTAAAATTTCAAGTATTTTGTTTAAAAACAGCAAGCACTTAGATCTAAAGGTATCTGGGAAATGATTTGCGCTCAGGGTTTTCAGCATCTAAGGCTCATGGTTAGTGCTTGAAATTTACAACTCTTACTAAAAAAAACCCACAATCCCTCCCCCTTGCTTTACTATTAACACTTCTTGTATTGTACAATCCAGATAAAGTCAGATTAGATAAGTCTCTGTAGTTCCTTCTTAATCACGCTGAAGAACTGCAAAGAGAAATAGGTACTGCAAGAAGCTTAATTTTGTAAGGGAAATAACGGCTTTTCATGGACACTACTCTTTGATCTATTTGTTTATTCAGCACATGTGACAAGTCCAGCGAACGAACAATCCCAGCGAACGAACAATCCCAGTACTGTCAAACAGGAAAGCAGAAAGCAGTTTTCATGGCTGCAAAGAATAAACTACAGATAACCAAAGGAAGACGGGCATACTGCCCACAGTACTGCTTCAAAGGAAAAACAACCAACTGCACAGGCTCAGAACCTGATGGTGAAAGTATAATTTTATGTTCCTGCACGAAACTACTACTGCTAATAATAATACACCCCCAGAATACAATACTCAAGTTTTATATAATCGGTATCCATCAAAGTTCACAGGCCAGATGACTCATCAAACATTTTGAAAGGTGTAGCTGGGACTGTTCTTGAATGCACTTAAAACTGCTGCCCCCTTCTTGCCCTGATACTCTCAGTGCAGGTATCAGTTATACTTACATTCTGCCTACTGGTTTTAAGCACAGAACCTTCCCTAGACTGTTTCTTCTCACTGAAATGAGTAAGATGAGGCTAAGTATGACAAGAAGTACATAAAAAACAAGACAGCCCAGAAGCGTAATGTTAGCATGCAAGCATGTCCCAATTGCTATCTCAGTTTGGTGAATTTCTGGTAAAAACTAAGTAAGTAAGAAGTCAATTCTGAAGAACGCTAGTAATAAACACAATAGTCAGGAATGGCCATTTCATAACGTGAAGCATCCTTATGCAGGACAGCAATGCTTTAAGGAAAAGTTTAACAATAAAAGAAAAGGATTTACCTTAAAATAGCTGAAATCAAATATGATATCCCCATACTTCTGTTGATCAGCCTTGTCCTTTAGCCTGAAAACACCAGGAATAAATTCAGAAAGTCTCAGAAGTTCTGCAATGATGGCATTTCCACAGGAGACAATCCGAAGAACTGCCTGACCACAGAGATTGTTTTCAGCTAGAAAATCAACCATCGCGGAGCTGGATGTGACAGAGCAGCAGAAATCCTGCAGTCAGCTTCTGATTGTTAGTTATTTGAAGAAGTCTGATGAGAAAACTAGCTGCGCCATTAATAACCTGTAAAAACAAAACCAACACACATTGAGGGGTTTGTATTCGTATTTTTATAGTTTAATCTATATGTGGTTTTAAGCATATTCTAATTTTTTTTTAATTTATGTAATCTAAATTATCCACAGCTTTGTAAAATGAAAAAAAAATACACACTGAATTAATCTTCAGCACATACACTGTGTTTGACTCAGTCACTTGTGTGACCAGGAAAGGAAAGCACGACCTTTTGTACCAGAAAAGTTGAGAGAACTATTGAAAAAGGAAACCATCACAAATACTGAAGCGATTGAGACCACTCAAGTAGATGGCAGCAAGGAAAGCAAAAACACGTTACAAGATATGTTTATATTAGCTACCCACTTTGAAAATACAACCGCAGTGATTGCGATAGGCTTTAGCAACAAGGAAAACTTTTACAGCAAATGGAAACGATACAGCTCCATTCCTTCATGTACTACCGAAGGCTTGGTTAGCTTCGGTGCTGCAGTTGCATTTCCTGGTCAGTTTTATTTATTGACATGTTTCCTGCAAGATAAGGAGCGCGGCAGCGCTGAAAATAAGCTTTTGCATTTAGAAACACTCATGGAAAGTAAGTTACGAATTGACTTTCCAAGAACAACCTTCCAAGCCACTGAGATAAATTCAAGATGACAGTGCCTCTTCTGCCCCGAAACGGGAACGGGGAGCCCAGCCCTCCCGCCCGGCGAGGCGCCGGACACCATTAGCGGCCGCAGCAACCTCCCCGGCGGGCCGCGGACCCCTCAGCGGCCGGACCGGGCTCGGAGCTCCATCCCACCCCGCCCCCCTGCCCCAGTGCTCTCCCTCAGGGTTCCAACCGCGCCTCAGCGGCCACACCAACCGCCCGCCGCCTCCCCTCACCCGGCGGCCTCCCCGCCGCTGCCGGCCCCGCTCGGCGGCGCTCACCCTCCCCCGGAGGAGGGTGCTGGGCTCCCTCAGCGCCTGAGGTGAGGCGCGGGCAGCAGGGGGGAAGGAGGGAGGAAAGGAAGGAGGCGGCGGCCCTCCGTGCGGCGCGGCCGAGCCCTCCCCTCACATGATGGCGCCGTCATGTGGAGAGGCGCCGGCTGATGAGGCGGTTCCGCCGCCCGGCCGGCCGGCCCGCCTCCCCGGGGCCCAGCTCGCCCGCCTGTCCCTGCCGCCGCGAGGGTCGGTGCAGGGAGGACACTGCTGGGCCAGGAGCCCCTTCGGGCCTCGGCGGCTGGGACTAGGTGAGGCGCTGGTGAGGGCGGCTGCTTCGGCCGCCCCCTTCCCCTCGGGCGGGGTGAGGGCAGCGTTCTGCCGGCCGAGGGAGCGGGGAGAGGCGGGCGGGAAGGGGATGTGTGGCCTTTGATCCTCCGTGCATGGCTGAGGAGGGGCAGGGTGGGCCGGGGAGTGAGGTGGAGGGCTGGGGGAGCGGGGGTTCCTGCGTGGTGGGATCTTCTCCAGACCTTTGTGGCGGGGAAGTAACGTCTCCCTGCGGTAGGTGGTCACCGAGCGTGTCTCGGGGGTAGGCACTAGTCCTGGTAGTCAGCGAGCACTTGTCATCTCTAGATCTTGTGTTATAGAAGTAACTTTTTTTTTTCTTATTCTCCTTCATAGTTTGGGATGTTGAAGCATAGAGAAATTAGCTTATTTGCTCAAATCTTTAAAATAAGTGGCAGAATAGAAACTGTAATTTAAGCTTGCTGCTTAGTAGCCTTGTCTGGACCATTTGATCACTTATTGTTGAAGGAAGAAAACCTGCCTCGGGTAGTCTCACTCGGTCACCTTTTCAACTCTGATTTTGCTGGTTGTATTTTCCAGAAGTGAGGGGGTGGGAGTTGCAAATTTTAAGTGCTTCATTGATGGACCCATTGAAGACCTTCCTGGCAAAAAGGAGTGCCTTAAAAAACACTACAGTGAAGCTAGTTCCAGTGAGGAATGTGGCTTTTCCTCTGAAGGCAGAGTGGACAGCTGCAAGCTGAAAGTTGAAGAATTCACTTAGAAAATTCAAGAGTGAAATCTTTGCTTGGGATCATAAACAGTTTCTAAGAAAAATAATATTAAAAAGAAAAAAAAAGGAAAATTTGTCCAATAGTACTAGACAGATTGAGATGAAACTACCAATCCAATGGTATGATTTAATATTGTAAACAGTAACTTCTGTTCCTGTGTAGTTTGCTCAGTGCTTCCACAAATGTCAAGAGAATGAAGAAGCTTTTTTAACTTTTCACTGTTGTTTTTTTCAGATTCCTGCCTTTCACAGTGTGTATCTGTGAAATTTCCAAAAGAACAGCAGGCTTTCTCAGTGAGATTTACCAAGTTCAAGAAGGGAATTAGGTTCTCACTAAATGGGCCCGGAAAGATGAAGCTGCTAACATGATTTTATGTGACTATTTAATAGTGTATATTTGGATCACAGAGGTTCTATACAAACAGTCTTGCTAAGATGGCAAACAGGTGCTTTAAAAAAACCAAAAAGTAACAGCTGAAAGTATTTGTTATTAAATCTTTAAGAGCATCCTTTTCCTTTACTTTCAAGGAGTTCTGTATGGAACTTTTTCCTTGTCTTCTGTTGTTTGACAAGCCTCTAAAGATCTCTAAAGGTAGCAATCACTGTCTTTTGATGGGGAGAGCATGAGCTGACATAACAAGCTGTTGTTGAAGGCTGCTGCCTCCTCTGTGGCAAAATGCACCTTTAGAAGGGTCCAGAGAGGAAAGCAATTTATATGTAATTCACAAGTTTAAGTGGTGAACTTGAACTGTTTTTAAAATGTTGGAAGCACGTGACCTAAAAGTGGTGTCATAAAAGATAGTCTTGAGTGGCCAAGCACATTTTTTAAATGGAAAAAAAAAATATGAAAGAAAACATTAGGATAGAAGAGAGCATGACAGCAGGCATTCAAGTGTCAGACTCTGCATGATATTCATGAGGAATGTGGCAATGTTGTTCAGGTTAGGGTGAAAGCAAGATTTAGTTATGGACTACCAGGGAAAGTACCAGAAGGAGATACAGCCTTGGGTATGCAAAGCTTGGGCAAAGCTTTGTCCTTTCTGTGAAGGTATTTTCCAGATTTCTGTTGGATTATAGCCTGTCAAAGGCTATTGTTGATAGAACAACTGATCCCGTTGGGATCTTGTGTAGAATTCAGATAAAACTTCTGTTATATCCCAAATGTGGTTATGGATTCCATTCTCTCCCTCCCCCAATATGATCTCAGTATAGTCCTTGGACTAATGCAGTATTTCTGTCTATTCAAGACTTTTATTTTTGTAAACAACTGCGTATCTAAAGCTGAGCAGAATTTTTCTTATCTCCTGAAACTTAGTATAAAATTCTGCATGCCAGGTTCATGTTTCTTATAATAGCTACATGTTATCCAAGCAAGTTATGGCAAAGCATGAAGAAGGAAGAGCAGAAGTTGGAATTTTTGAGAATCGTAGAATGGTTTAGGTTGGAAGGGACCTTAAAGATCATCTTTAGGTCCTATTCATATTCAGTAAGTAGTTCGGACCACCCTGCCATGGGCAGGGACACCTCCCACTAGACCAGGTTGCTCAAAGCCCCATCCAACCTGGCCTCAAACAATTCCAGAGACGGGGCATTCAAAACTTCCCTGGGCAACCTGTTCCAGTGTCTCACCACCCTCACAGTAAAGAATTTCCTCCTAATATCTAATCTAAATCTCCCCTGTTTCAGTTTAAAACCATTACCCCTCGTCCTATCACTACGCTCCCTGATAAAGAGTCTCTCCCCTTCTCTTCTGTAGGCCCTTTTTAAGTACTGGAAGGCCACTATAAGTTCTTCCCGAGCCTTTTCCAGGCTGCACAACCCGAACTCTCTCAGCCTGTCCTCATAGGAGAGGCGCTCCAGCCCTTTGATCATCTTTGTGGCCCTCCTCTGGACCTGCTCTAACAGATCCATGTCCAGAAGAAACCAACTGATGTGAGCAGTGTGGATAGGCACGGCATAAGCAAACCCACGTGAAGGTTGTGTTAATGACAGAGGAGAAGCAGTTAATCCCTGCAAGGCTGTAGGTTGTGGATCTGTGTTGGAAAGGAAGACGGTGGTAAAGAAACTAAATGTGATTCCTGTGGAATGCTATTCTGTGCTAATGGAATGTTGGTACTAAAAGTTTGTAGCAGCTTTGGGGGAAGCAGGCAGCATTTGTAAGGTGCACTTTTACTTAAAAATGGTGGTAGATGTTTTACTGTTAAGTACATTCTTAAAAGAGTGGCCCTTTGTTAGATTATTTTTTCCAAGGGCCAACTGTTGAATCAGGCCTGTATTTGGTGAGGCTGAACTGGATGCAAGAGGTTATATTTCTTTCAAGCCTACTTGATAACATGCCTAGAAAACACAGACAGGTTTTTGGGCATGTGGGCTTTTTTGGATCTGAAATAGAGCAGTAATTTTCAAGTGAACGTAATCATTGAGTTTGAACCTCATTGTGGTTTAACAATAGGAACGAGCAGATGAAAACTGCAAGTTGCTTTTTGTGTTGTAGTTCTGCTTAATAGTGAATAGGAAGTGAATTGAAAACCTCTGGTGAATTGGAGTTCCACAGAAACTACTGGCATCTTGGGAGCTAAGATTCCATCCCTGCTCTCTGCTGTTTCAGTGATTCTGTTGACACTGCTTTATGGTTAGCTATCTGTACTTCTGTTTTCTCTCCCAAATTCTTTGGGTGTAAGCTGCATTCAAAATGCTTTATCTGTTACTTCTAGAGTAACGATTTCAAGATGCCGGGCAGTGCAAGAATCTCATTCAACTCTGTGGATTCCTCTCTTTCATCTTTGAAAAACTGCCAGTCTTACATAAATACTGGAATGGAGATTGCCACTCATGTTGCCCTTGACCTTGTGGAAAGTTTCAGTAAGTATATTCTCTCTTATATTGCATCCTGAATCTGACAGATGAGTCCTAGGCCTATGTATTTTGTTATTGTCAATATCTATCTTCATTATAGGAACTGTAGCTCTTCTGGCTAGACCAGGCTGTTTTCATTACAATCACTTAATTATCTTAAATGATAAGTTCAGTGAAAATGTAAATACCAGGCAAACATTGTCCCAGCTTTTGTAACACCCAAGACTAATTGTGTTCCAGTGGTGGTTACCCTACAGCTTTGTAAAAACTTTAACATTGCTGAACAAGATGGAGAAGGCCTCTTAAGTGGGTGAATAAAATGACTTTTCATTCCAATACTGCTTCTTTGTGTGTGTTTTATTTGATGTTTAGGGCAAGATATATTTAAATAATGATTTTGAGTACAAAGCTTGAGACACCTGTTAGGGGATGCAATTTTTTTAAATGCTGTCTCTTTCTCTGCTGAAAATTAGGCCCTTTTGGGGTGCTTCAATTTGAACATTTGCAAAATGGGGTACCTTAAATCTGTAATCACTTCTAACAGTCTCGTCATTGCTATTTCACAATAACAGGTGCACTGCAAAGCTACTTTTCAAAGACAAACATTAGGCATCCCATTTCTCTATCTTTCTTAGACCTGTGATAATGTTTTCACTAGGAAAAAAATAAAAACTTTAAAACTCCAAAACCCTAATAGTTTTAATTATGAGTGGAGAGTGGAGAACGAGAATCCTCTGAAACAAAAGTTTTGCTGTTCATTATAAATTTTGCACACAACTAAGACAAGTTTTATGTACAATCAAGATGAATGCTTTTCTCTATTCCTACTGTGATAGTTCTCTCTATCCTTCGACCTTTTTATCCATACTGCCGTCAGAGACAATTGACATGTAATTTCTAGTGGGGCAGAGGAAATGGAAAGCTTGTCTGAACAGTCAACTGGGGATTCCCTTTGAGGTAAAACTGGTATAACCAGTTCTGTTTCCTCTCTGCTTTTGTAGTCACCATCTCTCCTACCTTGCCATAAGCAATATGTGGAAATACACTGAATGTACTGAATTCTTTCAGTCCCAAGACCACAGAATGATCCACAGAAATTAGTTATTTGTACAAAAGTTAAAAGCTTTGATTAATTTCACATTTCAGTAAAAGCCCCTGTTGCATTCCCATTTGGAGGGGTGAAAGGCAACTTAACGCTTCACTGTGCAGGACTGCAGCTGGAAGCCTGTGCATTATACTCCTAGGAAATGTTGTTATCTTCCTCACTTACTTACCTGCTTCTGACACATTAATCCTTATTTACAAACTTGAAATTATTTTGTCCATTTCAGTCAGTAACCAAAAGGACCATATTTAGCATTCTATCCTGAGGGTAGGAGATTACTCTTGGTGAAATGCCTACGGTCATTGTTACAGTTAAGTTACATCATGGAGAGGGAAAACAGTTTCTAGACCATAACGCTCATTTTATTTTAACAGGGGCACCTTTCCTGTAGAATCATAGTTACAGAATTGTCAAGCATGACCTTTTAACATAGTCCATCCCATTGCTCTACCGAAAAGGTATTCCAGACTTGTATTTTTAGTTTCACCCTCTTTGGTCTGGTGTTGCGGTGTTAGCTTTTTACTTACAATAACTGTCCTCTTCACTGCTACACTTCTCCTTGCAGATATATGTACGTGTGTACACGGAACAAACAAATGAGGGAAGCTCCTCACTCATAAGGTTTTGTTTTCACTCTGCTGGCTGCTCCACTTGGACTTCAAGTTCTTATGTTCCTTGCACAGTGCCATCAGGAAAGATACAGGGTTTCTGTGGCATGACATACTTCTGATAAACAAAGGAGTTTTAGAATTAGCATCATCTGATCTGCCGCACTTGACCGTTCAGGTCTTACCTCCAGCTCACATGTGATGGTTTCTATTTCTAGAATTGTTACTCATCTATCCTAGTTTGCCTCCACGTTCTGAGGCAAAATAGAAATTAAATTTTGAGCCAGCGTTAGATAATACATTTCTGCATTGTTCTTCTAGTCCCATTTGCAGTTTGTTTTAGTTTCCTTTACAGAATTTAACTGTCCAGCTTCTCACAGGTTTCATTGCCAGGCTTTGTAGAAACAAAGAATTCTGTTATTCTGTTTTACAAGCGCTATTTCTGTGAAGGTATTTTATTCCTTTGGACTTTCATATTGGACAACTCTGTTTTTTGGGAATAGTACCAAAAGTTGTCATAGCAAGTACATGAGAGAGGTCACATTCACATCTGAAGACAAATAACTGAAAAGGCAAAGTTAGTGTAGCAGGTGATGTCTGTTTACTCTCTTAATTGCTATTCTCCACAAGCCCAATCCTGGAAACGTTTACTGGTAAGCATATTTATTAGGTAGTACACAGTAATGTTTGCTGGACTGGCTACCGTTTAATGCAGTATTGTGGAGGGACTTCCTATAAACGTACACGATGGATCTAACCGGATCACTTTTCCCTACTTTATTAGATATGGTAGTAGAT